>NC_071467.1:112994063-113294815 GCF_028500815.1 Rissa tridactyla
TGTTATTTTCTGCCCTCTGCTTTCAGTGGCTTCCAGAAACTTGCTGTGCTGCAGTCAGCATTGATGTTTTTCTCAGGGACCCTTCCCTTGTGGTCCTGTGATGGGGTCAGAAAGCTTCCTGAACCAGACATCATCCTCGTTGGAGCATGTGGCATCACTGTGCCCATTTTATGATAGTAAAATTGATGTGGACCATCAAGAGACCCATTTCCAGTGGTTTCACCACCTCTAGCACACTCTGATGTCTCAACACGTCTCGAGCTTCACAGCAGCCATCCATGCTGTATCCACAGAGCAAGGCCCCATGCAGGGGAAAGTCTTCTTCTTCCCTTCCCTTCCCCTCCCTTCCCCTCCCTTCCCCTTCCCCTTCCCCTTCCCCTTCCCCTTCCCCTTTCCCTTCCCCTTCCCCTTCCCCTTCCCCTTCCCTCTTGTTCCCCCATCTCCACTGCTCCCCGCAGCAGTTCAGGTTTGAGACACTGTGTCCCTTTGCTGCCACCCAAGGGAGTCCCCTCCTTCTCCCATGCAACATTGCTCACTCTGCACCAGGGCTGGTTTCCTACTCCTGACTCTCAACGACAGCAGAGCGTGACCAGCAAACATGCTGCTGCTGGCAGCGCTTGTCTCCACAGCCGCTTGGTCTTGTAAGTGTTTCCTTGTTTTCTTACCTTCCCTCACAGGCACACACGGCTCTGCTAGCAGGCATCTTCCCAAAGCCCTGAATTCCAGCTCATGACACCATTTCTCCTCTTTTTTTTCCTAGGGGGATTTGCACAAGAAATTCCCGTGCAGAGCCGCCTGTCCATCACCAAGTCTAAAGGAAGTGTGCGTGTGGAATGTCGCTTTAATGACATCTCTGGAGATTTTGATGGCGCCACCATACACTGGTATCAACAGAAGACGAATAAAGCTCCAGAGAGGATTCTCTACTTAGCAGGGACAAAAGTAGTAGATGAGGGCTTCCAAGAACGCAGGTACAGGGTTGAAAAATTTTCTAGCCAGAAAGTGTGTATTCTTACAATAAACGATGTCACTCCAGACGACACCGCTACCTACTATTGCGCCTACTGGTACGATCACTGTGGTAGGAGCTCTGAGATCACCGAGACAAATACTGCCTCAGCGTCTCAACCACAAGCAACTTGAAAGATCCCGACTCCCATCCCCCAGCGTGGATGAGCGGCCTGGCCTCAGGCGCACGCTCTGGAGAAGTAGGACATGCTCGGGGCTGACCGACACCGTGGAAGCATCAGCTGCCAAAAGCTAGAGATTTCGGCTGAGCAAAGGCACAGTGCAAAGCTCCGATAGCTGACCCATCCTCTCCGTTCCACCTTCTCCTCCTTTTCACTCAGGCATGTCAGCAATGTGGTTGTAAGGATTTATTTGACACAAAGCGGGCCCATTTCCACGTTGTTGTTCCTGGAAAAAGGTCAGCGAGTTGTACTGGAGCTCTTCAAAGGGTTTAGCCTGAGAAAGAAAACTGAAATAGAGAGCTTTAGCCTGAGGGTTTGTAAAGTTTTAAGCAAAGGAAAATGAGTGCTATTTTTGCTTAAAAGTTAGTAGCAGTTGGAGTGACAAGATTTTGTATTTATTCCTGCTGGGATGTGGAGGTGGGCATTTTTTGTGGTTTGGGTTTTTTTGTGCTGTATCAGTCCCTTTCCCAGTCTTCTTGCTTATCACTGTCTGTGTTTCACTGCTGTTCTGTTTCTTTTACGTGGCAAACTAACCACAGAGGATGTTTGATCAACCGTAGTGGTGACTCCTCTGATATTATTGTTGTCTGTTTTATAAGAAACCCATGTGCAAAGGGAAAGCCTCCTTCTCCCTCCAGCTAGGATATGAAAAGCTGCTGGTGAGCTGCTCTTGCAGAGACTGGAGTGATTCCAGGAGATGGGCAGACAACAACCAAGTACCGGGGCAGAAAATGCAACGTGCAGCGCATGGATGACTTCGCGATGCTTCTGGTACTGGCTCTCCCTTCTTTCCCGCTGCTGAATTGTATTAAGACAACTAAAAATGAACTCCATGTGAGTAGTACTTGATGTCACTTAACTGCAGGCGAGACGGGGTGTACCCCTTTGGGAAAGAGCAGGATCGTCACCTGAAGGTATGTGTTTTTTAACATGCCCAACCCTGCACACCTATTTGTGTGTCTAAAATCAAAGAGAAAGCTTCACCTAATTCTTAGGCGTTAAGCAGAGGGGCTATCTAGCAAATTTGCAACACTTTTGGAAAGTGATTTGCTCCGAAGGGCATTAGATACCAGCTGAACAACCAGGTGCAAGTCTGGAATTCCTTACATCCTCCCAGCAGGCAAGGGACAGGCCTTCACTCAGTCTCCTGGGGCTAGTTGGGAAAAAAAGGGGATTTTTTTCAGCAACGGCATAGCAAGAGAACACGTTAGCTTATTGCAAAGTCAAAACATACTGTGGAGCGCCTGGATCAAATACTTCGGCACAGGAACCAAGCTAATTGTCTCTAGTAAGTACCATTGATATTGATCTGATTTTCACAGAGTCATTCAGGTTCTCAGATAATTAAGAATGAAAAACTGTAGGAAAATTACTTTCTGCCTGTTAAATCATGTTTTGTCTGTGAACTGTGCGTGGTGCCGTAGTTGAGTGGGTTGATAGGCAATAAATATATCGACCTCATGAACAGAGAGATCACCTCTAGAACAATTACTGAATACTGAACAAGGACAGGGGAATGGAAAAATGAGGAGAGGTAAAAATTTAAATATTGTGATGGATTCATTCCTGTTCTGGAAAAGAAAAGTGAACTGCTTGAAAATTTACTCTTAGAACAGCAAATGAGAAATGCAAAAAGTTTCTTATTGCTAGAGGTGGTTCATTCTAAGTTGATTGGGAAGGAAAATTGCCTGGAATGTAACACATCTCTAGTTCTTGGCCTTACTGAAAGTAACCGGTTTACATTTGCATTTGTGTTACTCTTAATTGTGGTGAAGCTATGCAGTCAATAGGATGAATGCTGTTTTCAGTATAAAGCATATAGCCATGCTTACAGTATGCTGCTCAGAAAATACATGATATTATCAAGGTGACTATAATTAAGTCAGATCTCAAAAAGCAGAGGAGAGTTACAGAGAAATTTAAAATGTTATCCATGCCTCTGACCAAAAATGTTCTGTGCTGCAATTTCCAATTAAACTGTGCCTGTGTAGAGGCAGCTGCTTTTGCCAAAAAGACAACAGCGTAACCACTTACCAAAGGCATGAACTTAGTCATGGGTGTCAATACATTTTGTTTATAATACGGACTTTGCATTTAAAATACAGACTTCAAAATATGAGTTTGATGAAACTTTAGTTAAGATACTTTCACACAGTAAGTAATTTGCAAGATAGGATGCTTAGGAAAACTTGTTTTCCTGTATATTTAAATCAACAAATAACTAGTGAACTTCCTTAGTTTCATTTGGGAATCATAATGTAATCACATTTCTTCTTAAAACAGCAAAAAGAGGTTACTTCAGAGAAAACCTAGCAGACCAGAGGCAAGAGATCTTTGTTAGAGAAATCCCAGAGCTAAAAGGATTAGAACATAGTTATAAAATAAGCATGGCGCTGCTTTCTTCTCAGAAAATGCCGGGTTTAAAAACCTGAACTTATTACTCGAAGTATTTCTAAAAATGGCATTTTAGTCAGCATTGGAAATTCACCAGCCTCTAAATCAGCGAGACTTTTTCTGTAGCCTATGCAAGAAAAGTGTAGTGCAGGAGATATTGCTAAGCATTATCAGACTGTGGGACGCTGATGTCAAAATATTTGGAAGTGGAACTAAGCTTATTGTTTCAGGTAAGTACAAAACTTAAAGTAAAACTTAACTGCTTCTGAAATGCCTTTCCCTACAGTTAGATACTGCTGCGTGAAGTGCTCTGCTATTTTAGCTCCCACTAGTTTTAACCTTACTGAATGCTTTGCAGGATTTGCCTCTTAAACAGCATTTCCATATGCAGAACATGACAGAATTGTTTTGTATTTATGTATGAAATGGGGGAAACACAATGGCTATCGCAGCACAGATGTATAACTAAACCCAAGATTATTTTCTTTTAAAGATGAATTTAAATATGGCGAAGATAGCTTTCGGAAACCTGAAAGAGGTCTTTGTCTTTAAATATGCGTATCCAACCTTTGCAATATTTCTAATTCATTCTGAAAGAAAAGTGTCAAAACTTTGGGTTACTCAAAGTCTTCAAAAAGCAAACCATTTTGCTTTAGGACTATGTCTGACTATACCAAATGAAAGGAGTTATCTGAGATATGCCCAGAACTGTCTGAAGATGCGCATGGTTGAAAGGCTGCTCTCTCTTCCCAGCTTTTGCAGAAACCACTTATTATCAGTTATTGCTATTATTAAGAAAGAATGCTGAACTAAAAATGTTTTGACATACTTACTAAAATTATTTTGCTTCAAGTAAACTTCAGGTGCTTTAATACTTGCCTGTGATTTGGCTCAGCTAAGCATCTGAGATGAAAACGGTTTGCCTACTTTTGACTATCTGAAATTCGTATCTGGCTAGTGGGAGGTTCGATTTCAATCCGTGCAGGGGTTTGCATCATGTTACTGACAACAAAAACATTGGTCGGGGGTCTTGTGCTGCTCAGATCACAGCATAACATTCACCAATTCTAGGTCTGATTTTAGGGGGGTTTATAAGGAGCAAATTACTCGGCCGATATCTGATCAAGTAGACCCTCTGCTGGTCTTTCAAAAGACTAAAATCAGTTGAGGTGAATCCTGTCCATTTAACAACACATATGCTCTCAAAAACCTCCACACTTTTTTTTTTTTTTTTTTTTAGCTTAGTTTAGGCGACTGCTCCTTTTATACTTTTATGGGGTCTAAAAATTGATTATACAGCAAATATATTTTTCTTTAAAGAATACTATTTACCCATATAAAGATAACAGAGCTGCACTGTTATTGTAGAGACTTCATTCACAGTGAAGGTTATTACAGCAAGGTGTTTGGCTCCGGTACAAAACTCATTGTGTCAGGTAAGTTACATGCTATTTTCCATACAATAAGCTGTAGGAGGTGGGTGAGCTTGGAGTGGTCGTATAGGTGAGTGTTTTAGTGTCCCACAGGGCACTCAGTCCACTTAGAGCCTCAGTCGGCACCATCCTTGCACAGGATTCCCCTCCCCAGCTTGTCATTCCTACAGTGAGCCTTGTTGTATTTGTAACGCAGTGGTTTAGGATCACAAACAGTTCTGAAAAGGAGCTGTTTGGAGACACTTTTGATCATACTCCTCCTTAGAAATGCAGTGGAAAATGGCCTCTAATAGTTGCCAGCGTCCTCGTTTTTTCCTCCAGCAGTACTGAAGGAATAAGCAAGGAATCGAGCAGCTGTGAATTAAGCATAAAAAAAGAAAACCTCTTCCCAAGACAGAAAAAAGAGCAACATGGAATGGCTATTGCCAAAATCCAAAATTTGGATTGCCAAATTTGGCTACTGCCACATTTTAATTAGGCTAGTAAAAGTGAAATAACTTGTCCATAATTATTTTTGTCATGTACACAGCACTTCGGTGGTAGAAATAAATTATTACCTCCAAACGCTCTTCTTCTTGCTTAATAACATGCATATGAAGAAGTGATCCATTTTTTTGGCTTTCCTGGAGAGACATTTATTTTAATGGAAAGTGGAGGATAAAAATCTTCATTTTCCCATTAAAGGTGCTTTGAACACCATAACCGTGGTGTAAACAACTACACAAACACAAGGCAGAGAAACTATTGCTACCAAATGTTTTAAGCCTGGTTAAATACATAAACTCATATTAGCATATAAAGCAGAGGTTGTTTTTAATTATTTATGTCAGAAGGACTAAGTAAATCATAACTATAATTCAATAGAAATACCCGTGTCAAGAAAGGCGTGTTGTTTTTAGTGAAAATCCTTACCTTGTTCATCAGGTAGTTGCCATGCTTTTCATATCTAGAATTTAAAATATTTTCAAGCATCACTGTAATTCTGTAGGATTTTGTCTTTATGTGGCCAAGGCTTCTGAACGATTAATAGAGTAAAAGGGCTGTAGTTACATCATGCTTAAGATCAGGCTTTTCATCACAGCTTGTCTTTTCAGAGGTGACTACCCAATATTAACTCAGTAAGTTACTCCAAATGGAAAGAAACGGAGAAAACCAGGACTTGGGATAAGTGACCTTGATTCAATTGAAACATCGGGGTTTGAGCTTGAGCAGAATCTTTTCCCAGCTCTATAGTGAAAGAGTCGAATATAGAGCCATCTTGTAATGAACTTGATTTTGTTCATCTTGGTCTCTTTGAATTAGTTCTGACCAAAAGAAGGTTGCTCCAGACATACGATAACGCAGGTAACAGAAGGGCTGGGATTTAAGAGACTGGTTTGGCATTTGCATTTCATGGAATAGATGAGTATTTAGAAGCTTACAGCAGAACAGGAATATTAATCCCACATAAACTGGCAATACAGGATTCTTCTGCAAGTACCTTTCCAGATAGCTTAGGCACTCACAAAGTTGCAACAGGGAAGCCGAGACTGAACCAGTCTTTTTTTTCTTTCAGCACAGAAGCAGCGTGGCTTGCTCAGCCAGCGTAGGGCTGCTTTCCCTCTGCCATCTCTTCTGCTACAGCTGCAGCTGGGTCTCCCTGGCAACTCACAAGCATATTGCTAACTTAACTTTGAAGGGATAAAAAGAACAATCTACTAACATTTCCAGGAAGCAATTTCATTGCAGAAATTATGGCAGCGATATTTGCTTTCTTTAAATGCTATCTCCTAAATATTACTGAAGCATGTATCTACCTTATTTTCATCAAAGGCATTGAAGTTCAGAGTTCAAAAAGCTACAATTATTTTTTGTAATTATAAAATATACATTGCCTAAAGATAGATTATACTTAAATTTACTTATATGTTACCTGAAGTTGAATGAAACTGACTTTCTGCCCTTTTAAATCAAAATGGTGAAGATTAATATATGTGTTAGTTTCCGTTAGTACTTTTTTTTTAACAGGGAAAAGCATGAAGGCCTGAATCAAAACCCAGTAGACTTGAGAGTCCAAACCACTGTTAGAGCAGAAGTGTGGAGCTGTAAGACATAAATAAGGGAAGATGTGGCTACTTAAAAGAAAACTGCAGAGTGAAAGCCTCTTACCACCGTTAATAGGAACATTTGCAAATGGCTTTAAAATATCAAGGATTTCACAGGCGTGAAGATGAATTCAGTATCCAATTCTTTGAAGGCAATGTTCACAATGTTCAGTGTGAACGTTCCCCTGTTTATAATGGTCTCTGTTATCCTAAAGCCATGGCCCAAAAAGATCACCTTGAATTGGTGATAGCATGCAGCGCTAGGTTCTTATTGTGGGATATATATTCATACACAGATGTACATGCACATATATATAAATGCATTATTTCCCATGTTGTTAAGGTGATAAGCTTTACTGTTCCTCATGTTTTCAATAGAAACCTTAGGGGATGCTGAAGGAGTCTCAGTCTAGAAAATTACAAATGTCATGTGTGCAGAGTCTGCTTAAGTATTTCCATGATTTCGAATGCTCACTGTTAAATTAGGACCCCATCCTCCATTTTGTCAGCATTCCAAATCCTTAGCTTTTGTGTACGTGCAAGCTGATTATTTAAACCTGAACGACTAGCATAAGTGAAAACTGTTGCGTGAGCAAACACAGGTTTTGAAAGGAAAGTTTTAATTACAGGAATCAGAACGTCAAAAGAAACAGGTGCATTTTCTAATAAGAAAATGAGACTAAGCTTGGACGCAAAATGAGGTTTTAAAAGCATTGAGACTAGGCTGGTTTTTGCAAAGCACATGCATACTGTGACTATTACAAAGTCTTCGGAACTGGCACAAAGCTTATTGTTTCTGGTAAGTTTTTTACTATCTAAGAAAATATGCCTTATTGTGATAATCCAAAATCTAAAGGAGAGGGAATGTGATATGCTATTTTAAAATTATAATGCAGATTAAAATATAGATTTAAAACTATAATACAGAAAAGTGATGTGGACTTTGCAGTAGCACAATTTATTTCTTTAGCACCCAAATGCTTGTATAAGAGGGATCAGGGCAAGCTATAGGCCTTCACATAAACCATAAATTGCTGAAATATAACTTATTTTGGATGCTTAGGGCTACATCAGGTCATTCTCTTGTGCAAAGCTTATTACCCAGAGCGGCAGGGTCGGGGTAACTCAGAAACGCGGCTGAAGATCGCTCCTTGGCCTCGGAGCAGTGGGAATGGAGGTGCTATACAGGCAAACATTGGGAGTGCCAACAGATCCCCTAAACCATGGCTAAAGCTCCGCATTTCTCTGGGCAAGGGGAAGGTCGTTCCCCCTGAGATTTGCCCTAACAAAGCTGATTTACTCCAGCCAAGAGGAACTGAGCTCTCTTGGATGCACCGCAGCAGTGGTTAGCGGCATGCAGACGACAAATAATCAGAAGACTAAAATGCGGGGGGAAATCGTGGACCTTTGGAAATACTGCCATTGGTTTCAGTCAGCGGGATTTCATGTGAGGAGCACATGGGTTTCCCTGGGGAAAAAACAGAATGCCCTGGGGAAGAACGTGCATAGGAATGATGGAATTTGGTGCTTTTCTACAGCATACATAGATGCACGTCTGATGTTTCCTTTTGGTACTGACTACCTGCATAGCTCTGCGTAGTTCTGCATAGGCAAGTTTGGCAGGATTTGAGGGTGAACAATCCTGATCCCGCATCCATTTAAGCAGATTACAGTAACCTCAACATGCAGAGGATTAAGACCAAAATGAGTAAATGCCCCTCCACTAGGCCTGAGAGGAGTCATGGCTGCACAGGACTGCCTTTTATTAATTCAGTTAAACAGTAGTCTAGCATGCGTGTATTTTTAAATCATGTGGTCAAAAACACTCAACATCCCCTAAAAAATGGATTTTTCTAGAAAGAAAATCTAGAGGAAATATGGTAGCTCAATGAATGCCCTGGACAACAGTAGTTTTGATTTGTTTTGATTTTTTTTTTAAAGAAATGATGGCAAAGATTAGCTTGAAACTGAATTTAAAGTACGTATCACTACAGGCTTTTTGGGAACAGCAGCATTAGCCGGGACTGAATTCAAATTTTCTACATTCATGTAGCCAAATGAATAGACTCTTATTGTTCATATGATGGCCGTTAAATCTGGTCCTTGTCCGGGCAAAACGTCCCAAGCAGTTTCTGTAATGGAATGTACCAGTGTGGGGTTTAACAAGATATTTGGTTCTGGCACAAAACTCATCGTCTCCAGTAAGTATTTTCAAAGACTTATTTTATTACGTTGTATAATGGAAAAGCTTTGAATTAAATGCTGACAGCTCTTTAAAGTATCTGGGGAGGCTCACAGCAGGTCAGGACAACACTATGTTATTATCAGTGATAATACCTGAAGTCCCTGGCAAGCAGGAGAAGAACACTGTTCATGAGCTCTCAGGTCCCACTGGCTTGAAGGGGAACTGAGGAGCTTGGAGTATCAGCCAAAATTACTCCATTTTGTGGGATCATCCAAATAATGAGAGTTAAAATTTCAGCTTAAGAACACATTGATCTTATTTATAAATCCTGTTTATAGATACGTATAAAGAAACTGTAGAGGAGTTTCATTAAGAAAACTTTTGACAGTTAATCTATAAAAAAAGTTTGAACCCAAATTCATTAATAGCTCATTGATTACAAGCTTAACTCCACAATTTTATTTGCACAATGGCTTGCAGGCTCACTGCATTATTACAAGAGAGGAAAGACAGCTTTTAGCTTAAGAAATATCTGCACGTGCTTATATATTATTTTAAAAAGTAAGACCTGTGTACATCTTAAAACCTGCTTTAGAAAACAGTTTAACAAAGTAAACAGCAAAATTTTTGAAAGTTTAACTAAAATTAAAAAGACAGTGAAGTGGAAGTTCATTACTTTAAAATTCTTCAGAAAAAATCAAATCATTAGCCCAGAAAAACCAGTGTAAACTGTCTCATTGACTTCAACGACTTCACAGATCTGCCTGAAAATACATCAAAATTTACAGCTTATTCTGCAAGCTTTCATCCTTTTTTCCATAAGCATACCTACAGTTTATGGAAATACTGTATTTTTTTTCCACCTGCAAACATATATCTATACACACATGTATATATGCAAAATTTAATTTGTTCAGTTCTCCACTGTCCTCCATTTACCTATGCGTGTATGTGACACTCTCCCATGCATGTACACGGTTGCAGTTATTCAAGCAACATGTTTTCTCAGTATTGCGATATGATTTAGGCGTTTCACTTAAGCTAAGCACCTAGAGTCTTTTGATGGTAAATGGAAAGACACTGGCAGTTCCAGAGGTGGAAATGATTCCATCTTAACAGAAGTCTCTAAAAAGTGCAGGATGAACTAACAGCTGGAAGCATCTCACTGCCTCTCTATTTAGATTTGATAATCCAAGTGAATAACATCAAACTAGACAAATTTTAGCCTACTGAAATTAGTCAGGGCATCTTATTAAGCTTTGAAAATCTAACAGTAACATTTAAGATAGTCATGAAGCTTTTCAGAGCACAATGTCACTAGGACAGGAGCTACATCGTGGTCTTCTGAACATATACAGCTCTGGAACAAATAAATAATTTCAGAAATTGCATCACTGGGAGGACTGATGCATAAACGAGAAAAAATTAACCCCTAAATTAATGTTAGAGATCCATAAAACTTTTAGCAATTTTATTTCTGGTACAACAGAATTCAGTCCACATCTTCATTTCAATGACAAGTCTCCAAAATGAAGGAAATTCATAGTATAAGGGTTATATTTTTGAAGGCAGACGGCCTTATGGTTTGGTCATCTTTGTTTTTAAACACCGAGTATGGAACACTCCAAAGAATCACTAAGTTGTTTTAGGGGGGATGCAATGTAGAAAATTGCTCTAGAATAGCCAGATCATTTAAAGAAAGGTGGAAGATTTTTGACAAAAATACACGTTTATATTAATGTGTTTTCTCACAATGCATGAAAACTGCAGCACTCATCCAGACCACACTTTAGCACACTGTGCTCAAATTCAGTGGCGGAGATTCACCTAGGAATCTAAAGAGAAGGAGTGATGTAAGGAGATGAACACCTAAAATCTCTCTTCTGCCTTAAAAAAAAAACTGTCTTAAGCAGTACCTTTTATATAACAAAAGTAAATTTTGAAAACTGTATCTAGGCTTCACTTGTAGTTAAGCATAGACAAAAACGATCACCGATGAGCCCAGCCTGTGCACACATTGCAGAAGCTCAGTTTAACTAAAACAGACTCTTAAATTTACTATCCACTTCTTTAGTATCAAAATGTCTTCTCAATGTGGACAAAATCTGGATGACTTGGACTCCTCCTAATAACATAAGGTTTAATCCAGAGAGGCAAATGAAATGGAGATTACCTACAGTTAGCTTGTGGAAATGGCTCATTTTTCATTTAAAAGATATTCACGTATGTTCATACTGACCGTGTTTCACAAAGCACATCGCCTACGATAACCCTGGTATGGACAGATATGCTATTTGGAGATAGAAATGTTATCTAGATATAGCATGTTCTTCTGCTTTAGCTTAGTTTTGGTTTTTCCTTTGCAGATGTGTTAATTCACATATTTAAACAGATCTAGTATTAAAGGAACGGCATTGCCAGCCTTTGGGGTCCAGAGCATTTGGTGATTCCATTTTCCTGTCTTTATCAAGATCTTCACCTGGCAAATACATAGGATCTCTACCAAAATATGGCAATGCTAAATTTTTGTTGCCTGTTTTTCTCCCCAAAAAATCACAAAATTAATATCAGCTTTGAAAAAAAATGATTAGATATAGCAGGTGTTCGTTAATTAGCAGTGGGGACTTATAACGGGGACAAAAACCTGCAAAGATTTGAAAGGTAGATTGTCTACCTTTGACGTTCTGTAGACAAAATTTTCATGTAGTTGTTTTTGCATAAACATTATAAAGCAACATTAAATTCCTCTTGTCGAATGAACAAAGCTCTTTCAGGAACTATTACTATTATTTAATAATTGTCAAAGACTTGTGCAGACAAATACACTTTACAGCAGTACTGCTCGGAAGGCTGTGGGATACAGGCTTTCATGTAGTCACCTGAAGTTTTCTAACTCAGTTTCAAGGGAGATTATGAATATCGTCAACAATATTTCAGTTTCTTAACGTTTCTCAAAAATGGTTTTTCAAACATTTTTGAGTAGGTTTCTAAGGTCTTAAATAATCATACATAAATTTATTTTTCTCAGAAAATACTCAAATCTTTTGTGAGATATTTTTTGATCTACTCTAGTATTAGAGTATTGAAGAATAGACCTAGTCTGCTCTTGTCTTTTTCTATCAGATGTGCTGCTTGATGAGAAGCATGAATGAAGCAGTCTAGATGTTAGTGTTCACTAAAAAATATAGGACTTAAATAATGCTTCTTCATGCACATGGCACAGAATCAAAGCTTAGATCAAACATTCTCTGGACTCTGGAAGACTCTATATTGTCTAAACAAAACTGAATTTAGAATCATAGAATCAGTAATATTTGAATTGTCTTGTCTTCTGATTTTGAGCTTGATTTTCTATACCATACTCATAAAAGTCTGTATTCATTTTAGTTCTCTATAAACAACAGATATAAAAATAAGGTTAAAAGTCATCTTTTCTATTTCCAATTATTCTAAATAGTATTGTAACTGGTTTTGACTGAAAATTAAAACTTGCCATTTGGATCCATTGAAATAATATTTAATATAAAGTGTGTTTGAATACCAAGTTCATCCAGCTCGCCAAAAACTTCTTTTTACTTCAAGGGTGGAAATACATTCATCCTATTACCTAGAATTCCTTTCATACATGAGACATTTCTATTCCCATGCTAAGTATTTTGTAACAAATTGGAGAGCTAAAACATTTGTTAACGAGACAGTTAGGTTGTTGCTTTTCAGAATTTGTATTTTGTGGCTGCGTATTTATTTGCTGTATACAACTGATCTTCCAATTCCCTATTTTGTTTTTTTTCTTTCAATGACCAATCCAGACAAAGGACAGTCTCAACCGTCAAACTTTGAAATCCTGCAGAAGAAACATAAAAATCAGATGATGTATGTTTGCCTTATTGAGAAATTCTACCCAGAAGTTATTCGGGTGACGTGGACCGAAGGAGAAAATCAGAAGGTAACAGAGAACATAGTAAAAGGAGAGGCCTGGAGACCCACAGAAGAGGATAAATACTCAATCAGCAGCTGGTTAACTGTTCCAGAGGAGAACAAAGACAAGAAATATTTCTGCAATTACGAGCATGAAAGCGGAAAGGGTTCACGGGCAAACGAAGGTATATGCTACGTGTTAATTCCATGTATTATTATAGACATCACTTCTTCTTCTTTGCAATAAAATTACAGAAATAATGCTTTCTATTACTGTTCCTGAAAGCATCTGTGCCCCTTTGGCCCAACAGTAGCTAAAATACCCATCTGGAGAAACTACCGAAGTTTTCCCAGGAAAAGCAACATGGTTGCTATGCTCCCCAAGTGAACGTCGCTTTGTAGTAGGAAAAGTGCAGTTCTTGAACCTCATGAGCTGTAAACTAGCATCGCTCCAAAAGGTCTGCACCGAGCCGTGTCGGTTACTTTCCAGTCAACAGAAGTTTATGAAAACAGTATTATTTCTCTGTTGCCCATGGTTTAAGTCACCCCCTGACACTAGTCACAGCTATAAAAAATGGAGTTAAAAACGAGGTTTCTGGGGACATAGAGCGAAGTTTAAATATATTACTTACTCACAGTCCAGCAATAGTGAGGAAATAAGCATGTATGAAAATAAGATACCTCACTTAATTGTGGAAAAATTGATTATGCGAAGCAAAATCTGAAAGACAATGCGATTTCAAAGAAAAGAGTTAAGCTATAATCAACATAAATTTTAAAGAATAAAGTTAAGCTATAATCAATGCGAATTGTTTAAATCATGGTAATATCTTTAAGAAAAACTGTATATATTGGTTTAAATTAATGTTTTGTCGGTACCTACGTCTGTTCAACTTACTATAAATTAATGGTACTCCAATGAGTGAGAGCATGGCCATAAATAAGCATTACATTTCAACCTTCAAAATATATTCTGACAAAAATATGCTTTAAGTTTATTTAGGTGGAGGATGTTTTTAGGGATGTAACAGGGATGTCTTTAAGCCCACATATCAATGCATACAAACACTGTAACCAAGAACAAACACAGATTTGCGGCTTTGAGCACAAAAAGGCTTTATTTTAGAGAACGACCATCACCAAAATAGCAAATTGTCCATAGGGGAACCTTAGGACATACTCCCCTCGATGTTATTCTTTAGTGTTGATCAACCATTAAGTAACAGACTGAGGACCCTTCTGCTGTAAATTATTCTCCGTTTCTAATAACAGTACGTTTCGAAGGCAAACAGACTACAGCTAGTTCAGTGACAAGGTCAGGTACTCAAATTGACTGCAGTTCCAAATAGAAGAGATTCTGCTAAAAACAGGCTAATGGACACATTCGTGAAAGGGCAAAGGCAAGCCTCCCACTTATTGCAACAAATACCCAGTCGCTTCCATACCAGCATTTTCCTCCTTCAAATTCTCCCTCCAAATGAATCCTACTTGCAAACATCTGCTCTGCAGACAGATCTTAAACATCTTTATTTTGTTGTTTAATACTATCTTCCCAATTCACTGTTGCTTTACTGCCTCTTTTTTTTTTCCCTATTTCTCAATTCCTGTTTGTTAAAATTAAAGAAAAGCCTAATTTGGGCATTTAAACTCTCTTTCCATTAGATTCTTCTCAGAAAGAGGAATGCATCCCATATCCTGGAAACAGCACGGTGGTTTTTAATAGAGGTAATTAAAATGTATTAAAATGTGGGAAAGCGATGCATATCATGCAAGAGTTAGATATTTCTACATGTGCTCAGGACATCATGAAAATGATCTTTCTAAATAGCATACAGGAAATCTTTTAACTCTGGGGTCTGTAACTTAAAAACACTTCAGTGCTACTCTGAATTAACTTGTGTTGTGGATTATAAAATGCTCTCCGACCTTTATTAGGTAGCTTTATTAGGATGCTACAGATTATTAGGCTGTTCAGGCTAGTAGATTATTAGCCCGCATTAAGTGCCACGTTTTTAAATACTTGAAGTTAAGTGCTCAATGCTTCAGCTGATGCTCCATCAGTTTAGCCATTGCCCAGCACTTCAGACAAATCAATTTTCTTTTAGCTTGAATGGGGATTTAGGAAGAATCATAAGCACTTCTTAATGTTCAGAAAGTCCAACACAAAAGGATTCAAGCAAACACGGTGCTACCGGTAACTAGGGCTGGAAGCACTAGAATTATGTTCTTGCCTTTGCAGGAAATAATAACCCAGCAGCACTGTCTGAGATGCAGTCTAGTGCTAAGAAGCCCACTCAGTCTAGAGCTTACTGGCAGTGCAAACCCACTCAAAGGACACTCAGACATTTGCTGAGTTTATACACTGTCTGCTGAAATCGCTGTAACTGCAGCAGTAAACAGACTACACAGTCCCAGTCCTGCCCGGCTTGTCGGAGGTTGTACAATGTTGATGTTAAACGAGACTTTTCTGTCTTTTGTTTGTTACAGATCACTTGTATCACAGGACAGCGTATTTAGTGTACATCGTCCTTCTTCTGAAGAGCTCCATGTATTATCTCATCGTACTCTTCTTCATCTACAGAGCGTGGGCTCCAACCAAGCACCAAAGAAAGAAAGCATAAGTGCTGGTCTAGGAAAGGCTCACAGAATTGTCTTCAATTTGCTTTGCTGTATACTTATCCATATAGACTTCCCTGCTCTTAGTGTTAGATGTAACAACAACAAAAAAAAAATCCCCAAAATAATTTCCAGGCATTAGTGCATAGGGCTTGTTTTGCTTTTACTGCTAGTGTTTTTATATCAGTCTGGTTTTCCTAATTTTTCTGAGTATTGAACTGAGGTGGTCAATAGCAGTAAGGTCAGATACCTCAGATTTTAATCCAAAGTTCGTACTGCAAAATGAGGATGGTACTCATGTTAGAAGTTTAGAGGTGTACCGAGGCTTTTGAGATATTAACCACAGATGTGTTCTGTCATTGCGCTTAAGACTTAATTAGGAACATTCCTGTGCTATAAATTCACAGGTATTTGTTCATTTTTGCTTTCAATCATTTATTGCAACTCTCACGTATCCACCAAATCAGGGCTTAAATATTTTGAAGTGACATGTGCTTTAAGAGTCAATTACACACAATTTTTAAAAGTGAACATAGTATTTTTGAATAAAGAAGTTAGATGAGCATAAAAGCAACTCTCACTGTATCTGTCATGATGTAGAGGGCAATAAAAGTTTTCCTCCAGATGCATTTGTGAGGCCTGTGTTTGTTCGACATTTGCACAGCATGTACTAAGATGGCTAGAAAACCTGATTCATTCCTCTGTTTGTATACATTCCTCAGGAAGTCAAGGGTCCTTAAAACCATCAGTTTTCTGCTTTTCAACGTATTAAACGGGAAGACTTTTACACAGAACAATAAAAGCTAGCTCGTTACACCTGTTCTGTTGAAGAGCTAAGCCAAGCCAGGGTGAAATGCAGTGCTGTTACGGCAGGACTGCCTTCTTGGGCTCACACCATCCCAAGGGAAGGAGAACGTAAGTCAGGCACAGTTCTACCAACCACAGCTATTTTACTAACAACATCTCTTACAAGCTGTTTTACCATCTATATTTTGAAGCCAATGCCTTCAACATCACGTTACTCTTCAATGCGAAGAAAGATGTGGTGTCTAGTCTTTAGTCAAACTCTCTTTGAGAAAACAGCTGATATCCCATGCTATTATTTGTTAAGCCTTGGTTCCAATCCAAGTGAAATAAAATAGCTACAAAGGTATTTTTGGAATGCCGTTACTATAGATTTCAGTAGCATCATCAATATTACTCTCCCAGTCTGCCCTACCTTTATCCCTGCTAGAGAAACGCTTCCTTGCATTAATGAACCAAGATCTCTTAAACTAAGATGATCCCCAAATCCATTTGTTGTGTCTCATACATGAAACTGAAAGATGCTGTCCATGCAGCGCAGGAAAACAGGGAGAAAATACAGCTCTTTAAGCCTTTTGCACAAAACCCCCTGCCCACATGCAACCCTAAACCATGCTGAGCATAGCTATCACCTCACAGTTTCTGGGATTTCTCAAATACATGGTTGCAGGTTTTACATGTGCAACAGCTCACATGCCCCTGGAGTTTATTTATACAGATATATACTGCTCATACTAATTTTTTAATTTTTATTTATTTAGCCCAAATAAGACAAGTGGATTTTTAAGGCTTCTGGGTGCTGGGGCGTTTGTTTGCAGGAAAGTTTGGTTATTTAGTGGAAAAACCCTGTAAACTGAACCAGTCACAACTGGTTCAGAGGAGGTGGGCTGTGATGAGAACGGGTGATAAGCTGAGGACAGTTAGACCACAGCCGTCCTGCCTTCTACCACACTATACTTCTAAACCATTTCCTTCTAATGGAAATACAAAGTGATAAAAACCACATGCCTAAGTTACATGTAAATACCACAGTAAAGCTCACTGTTCACTAGGCGTGTTGGTCTAACTGCGTGCTTGTGATATGTACGTGTAGGGGCTATTGCTACCACAAAAACATGGGTGCTGTAGGACGTCTGCAGGACTTGCAGTCTTATTTATCAAGAGTGCACACCAGAGTTAGATGTTATCTATTAAGTGTAAACTTCTGTTACCAGGATCTTGTAATCAAAAGACATGTCTTCTCAAGTACATATCTTACCACAACTGATTTTCAGTGATTTCAAGCTTCTACAAGTATGAGCATTACAGCTGTTCTACTCCTGTCACAGAGTTGCAGAATTAATGCAAATGCTACAAAAACGATTACAGGCAATCTGTTGCTGCTAATGTTTTCATTAGACAGAAGGGGATCAACTTTTGGCACGAAAGCACAAAGGAGCAATCAGCCCAAATGAATTGATTTGTGGAAATGGATTTGCAATGTAGTCTTTATCTTGGTGGAGTAATTTTGTGTCCTATACTGTACAACAACTTACACACTTGAGAATATTGACTTCTCAACTACCAAAATAACCTACAACAGGTGATATGGAAAACTACCCATGGATTCCTCTCACATGCAGTTGTAAATGAGAAAGACCCGCACAAGGATTATAGCAGTCTGCCAACAGCTAACTTCTGTTGATACTAGGTACCAACACTAATAAATTTTAAGATAGATTCAAATAGTGGATTACTCAGTTTGAGATTTTGAAACTGCTGGGGGACCAGCACACACTAAAAAACTGATGAGGAAATAAAAAGTTTCAGAGGAATATTTTGAGAATTTGTTCCTCTGCACCTATAGATATTTACAGGGAAATAGATGGAATGACGATTGACAACAAGTAATAGACAAGTTTTACGTAGTGAGTCCAAGAAATCATTAAATATAGTTCCACCATAGATAAGTTTTACTTCATTGTATTACCAGTCTCTTGATAAGGCACACAACACTTTCCTGTAATTACTTAGTTCTTGGAAGGTTAGCCTCAGGAATTACTGAATACATCTTGGACAAATATTTTCATACCACCTGGGAGGCAACCTAATACACATATGTCAAAAGATACATCTTTGTGAGATATTACAGCACATGGGAACCATTCCCTTTGTTTTCTAATGAATAAACTCTTCTGCCAGCAGCTCCACCAGTAAGTCAGCCACCGACTCTGTTGCCACAGTTTCCAAATCCCAACAACTTCCTCCAGGGATTTTTTTATTCACAGAAGTCAGGATGACTCGAGAGTCAGGTCAACAGATACTGAAAATGGGAAGGCTCAAAAAAAAAAAGGCTACCCACTGTTCCCAATGAGCACTAGAAGATTTCAGATCAGAAGCTTCAGCTTCTCAAGAAGATTTCATTCCTCCCCCAGCTGAACCTTTGCCATTTGTGGCAAAGTGAATGCATGGGTGTCATGGTTCAACCCCAGCCAGCAACTACGACCACACAACGCTTGCTCACTCCCCCTTTTCCCCCAAAAAGGGTAGGGAAAGAGGGGAAAAAAGGAGGGGAGATGGAAAAAAAACCCTCATGGGTTGAGATAAAGACACTTTAATAATAACTGTTAATAATGAAGAAAAAGGAAAATAACAATAACAGTAAAAGAATATACAAGACACAAGTCACTCTTACCACCGAGTGAATTGGTTTCCCAGCCCGAGCCAAGCGGTGATTGCAGATTCCCACCTCCCAGCCAACCCCCATTTATATACTGAGCACGACATCGATGGTACAGAATATTCCATTGGCCATTCCATTGTTCTCTTTATGCTCCTTCTCAGCTTCTACAGGAAGCTGAACAAAAGTCCTTGAATACTATAAACATCACCTAGGAACAACTAAAACAATATGCATTATTGACTTTCCTTTCATACCAAATCTGAAACATAGCAGGCACTTAGAAAGAAAATTAACTGTATCCCAGCTGAAATCAGGACAATGGGGCAAGATAACCATGAAAATAGGGCAAGATAACCATGAAAATAAATGAAGTAACTCCCAAAATGAGGAAATGGTCCCTCATTTGTAGTGTGAAGCGCACTACAAAAAGATAGAGGTCTCTGCTGTGACAAAGTGTTCAAAGGCCCCCAAAAGAAAGCTTAGGTGGTCACAGGGCTACGTGCCCAGAGACAGCTCCTGCGGGAGGCACTGCTTTGCAGGAAGGTGGCTTGATGGATTAGTCACTTCAGGGAGACTTCTTTCCTTTCCTGGAACAGCACAACTGCTGATCATTTTGAGGGTCAGATTGTAAAATTACAGTAGGAATAATCTGTTTCCCGGCTGATTTTGTACATGCTACTGGCAGACTGATTGCTCAACAACCAAGACTTTGTATCTAGTCCCTTCACCTTCAATATGAAGTCTCTAACCATTTTCACATAATTTAATGTAATTTCATTTCTCATACCCTAAAGGGTGCTTGAACCAATGCTGTTTGCTTGACAGCTGGGGCAGACTAGCAGAAAGAAAGTGCACAAGCTGTTCCTGAGGCTCAAGCGGCAGCTCGCTGTGATCAAAGCAACGCCGGTCACAGGCCCCTCGCTGCCACTCGCGATATGAGGCATGGTAGCTGAATGCACATGCGGCGTTACCCTGGCTAAACTGCAACGGACATCACCTTAGCTCATTCAACTCATGCACATGGGGAGGGAGGAAGAGAAGGAATAGAAGGAGGGGGAGTCAGAAACATCATCCATTTCTGTCTTCAAGTACAGACACAAATATAGGAACAAAAGAAGAACATTTCCACAGTGGTCATACGGTCTTTCAAAACTTTCTGAATCTTCATGTTTGACTGTTATACCCACAGCAAAAGGCTGGACCTCCTCTTAAAAATATTAGCAGCTTGTGTTCTGTAGTTTCAATCTGCTTTTTTTGGTGAAAGCACCCTGTTTCCACCAACATTCCTCAATCCACCAGCAACCAAAATCAGATCTGGTTTTGGAGCCTCTGTTACGTTTAACCAATGTATGTTTTCCTGTTGAGTCGTTAGTCTGTTTTCAGTCCATAGCACTCCCAGGGATCATCCCACTGCATAAGGTTTCAAGAATCTCCACGCAGGAAAGACTGACTGCACCTGGAGCCCCAGCAGCCTGCCCAAGGTATTGAATTCGTGACCTATATTCCTGTAACCCAAGTTTTCCCTCTCCTAAGTGTATCTCCTGTGTCAAAAACATACCTTAATTTGCAGTGCACTGGTACAGCACAGCATTATACTCTTCGTTGTCCTGATGCATCACCACCCCTAGACGGAGCTGTAAATCACTTCTTACGCCAAGACGCTGCAAGGTTTCTTACTGTTTTATCGAGTTCTAACTCTTCTTGAGAAAGCTTTTAACGTCTGTCTTGAGTATACTCCAGTTCCTAGTAGGGACAGAGCATACCTGCTCACCTTCATATAAGCCTTTAAAAGAAATGCTAGCAAACTCCTTAATGCAAGGAAAAACACACAGACTGTGTACGTGGGCTTACAATGGCCGTGAAAGGTTATGAGTACTTCCACCCCAGGGCTGGCTATCCTGCTTCTGCTGCCTTCTACTACTTGGGCAAAGAATCCTCTTCCTTCAGAAAACGTTGGGAAAGGCCGACAGCTGAGCTCTGACACACTCCTTTAGACCAGCTCAAGTGCAGAGTACCAGCCAGACACCACTTCCACTCTGAAGATGCTTTCTGGCAGGAACAAAAAGGTCTGGCAGAAGCAAAAATCCCTTCTTCAGCAAAGGGTCTTCCAGCCTAGCTCATCACAGTGAAATGCTAGGTCAGAAAGCAAGGGGCTGCCGAGTTTCAGAAGCCGGGTAACCAGCACCTTCAACACTGTAGCAAGAGAAGCAGCTCAGGCTCCTGGCAAATTACCTCTCCACAGGACACAGGGCCCATAGTTCTATTTCCCACCCAACACCACTAAGAGTGGGAAGAACCCCTGGTGAACCACCAAGGTGAACATCATTAAGGCATGAGACAGTGCTGTCAAAAAAATCCCTCAGAAACTGTTCAGGCAGCAATTAAGCTGCGAAAAACATCACGAACATTTGCAACTTTATAATACAAGATTGCAAAGGATACCTTTAGTGTTTGGTGGCTGCTCCAAAGATGAGAGAGCACAGCATTCCTGACTCCACTCACCAGTCACTCCAACCCAAAGGAGGGAAATCTGATCACATGTAATTACCTCCAAGTAAGGACAAGATCGTAAAAGACATGCAACATGAGACCAATGGCTGCTCCATGTTTGAAAGGTGCCACCTTCCATTTGTCACAGCCACAAGCACGAGGCCAGCTCCTCTCCTCTCACTGCACATTTCCTTTTGTACTGCCTCCACATCAGTCATTTCTGTTACAAACCCCTACAACACTTCACTGGAACCTGTTCAAGCCATTTGTGTGCCAAATACAGAAGGCCAGCTGGTCCTTCCTGCAACATGGGCTGTGCTTCAATTTACCCCAAGGCCAATTCCAGGATTATTCCTGCCAAGGAGCTCTGGGGAAAATATTATCTGGTTACCCTAACACACCATGTCCTGATGAGCTCGATGGGGATTACTCTGGGTTAATTTGTGGGTTATTCAACACACAGAAATCAGAAATTTAAAAGTCCGCAAACGCAGAGACAAAGCACAGCCTTGGAGCATGCGTAAGAGCAACTCAGCTGAATGTTTCCATGAAAAGAAGCTCAGGACAGTGTTGATCCCCCACCTCTTCTCTATAGATGGCTCTTCTGGTACAATATTTGCTATTGGGAGGGTGACCAGGGGAAACAAATGGTCTGCACAGGCCCCGGGTACCTAGGTTAGGTGCTCAGCATTTAAGTGCACAGCACTGGAATAGAGTCCAAGGCCCTGTCCTACATACTCCAGAAGCAAAATTGGTTGTCTGAGAGTGAAGACTGACAGAGCCAGTGCTCAGAGAAACAAGTTAACCTAAAGGAAGGCTCCCAGTCCTCCCATTCCCTCACTCTGGGGCTGACACAGAGCTTCTGCCCAGCATGGCTCTCCAGCCTGGCGAAGCCTCTCTGGAGAATGGGCTTTTTGGTCTTTCCTGTTCTTGACACTCTTCAACATTGATGTCTGTTGTGTTTTCCATTCGGCTGAGCCCAGTGGTTATAGCCCTCCCCACATTTCTCATCCATCAGAACAGTATTCTCTGCTGAGACACAAGGATGGAGCAAACCCTGCCATAGGCAAAGTATATTAGGTGTAGGTGTCAAGGGTTTGGTAGTGGAGGGCTGTAAGGGGCCCACTGTGAGGAGAGGCCGGGTCATTCTCCATTGCTCATTGCCCTTGATCATCTGATGTCTTAGCTTCTCCAAGATCTGCTGTATCTGAATGTAGCTGTAGAATACGTTTTCTTCTCCTCCTTTTGCAGAGGAAGCTATTACGTCTGTGCAGTCTTTCCTATACTTCACTGGATATAGGAACAACTGCACCAAAATGGGCAAACTTTAAGTTTGCATGCTGCCATTTTCTTTCTCTGCCTTGTGGGTGCACAGGCTTTTGTTTCTGTGACCCATTCATATCTTCAGCTCATTTTCTTTCCATTTGTGCATTTAAGAACACAAATATTTTTCTCCTTAATTTCAGTAGAGACACTCGTGCTAACCATCTGAAAAAATGGTTCAACAGGTAACAGTTCCACCTCGAAGGATAAGAACCTGAACTGAGGACTGCTACACAGTTATAAAAATTTGACCTTTCCATCTCTATGTATCTTTCTTACGGTTTTGACACTAATGTTTGTTAAAGCACTGTAGCTAAGCAAGACCTTCCAAACCAAAACTATGAATTCTTGCAAATCCTTCCGCAAACTTGCAGAGCTCCCTATTTGCAGGGACCACAGCTAGAGAGTTCAATCTTAGTAAATATTGATACAACGTGCAAGGTGAGTTTACAGAACTAGATGGGATTTTCTAATAAGGCTAAAACTGCAAAATAGTAATAATGGTCTAAAAGCAATAAAGGTATTCTTATGTGCAAGGAAGTATTGGAAGTTTTGAACACAGGTTATAGTCTCCCTGTGCATACCAAATTGCATATCATCTCACGATAGCTTTTGTTCTAATGTTTGTCACTCTGTAATTAATTTTGAGGAAAAATCTTCTCTGCCTCAAGAAAAATTTTCATGGATGTTAGAGGACTGCCGCAACACAAACAACAGATGTAAGGGACTTTCTATTACATTATTGCCTTGATCCTCCTGATAAATTGAGATGCCCTGGATTCCACAGAATGAAAGTTCTTCATATGAAAACAGTATGAACCTGCTCTATTTTGATACATTGTGGAGGGTACCAAAAATAGACTTCATGTATGATCACAAGTTAAAACTATAGAAGTCTAAGTGTAGACTCCTAATTCCATATTGAAAAAAGACGCTAGATACGGCTCACTTACCAAGGTGGTAAACACCCTCCGTTTTGCACCAGGAGGTGCTAGTCTGTTACAATCCAGTAAGAGAGGCAGTCAGTCTCTCTAACAGTAAAATGTTATTTATTAGAGCTAACATTATAAGGAGAGAATATTATAATCTTACATCCCTTGAGACAGTGGGAACCCCGGGTGCTGTAGCTTCGCAGAGGCTGGACAGACCCTGTCAATAGGAGAGATTCTTCCATTTTGGTCATTTGAGCTAGTTTATAATTTTCTTACGAGAAAACTACTCTATTCATAAAGGATATTCCCAGGAGAAATTCTTGCTGTATTTTTAGATAAAAGCAAAGCCATGCAGCTGGCATAACCACTGCTACCAAGTGGGAGCTGCCTGCAGGCTTCTCAGTTACATGGAGCTGGATGAGTTCATCTTGCAGCCAAGGAGTCTGTGCAACACACAGAGCCTGAAGGCCACTTTGTATGTGCAGCACAGCACAGGCCTGCATCTGCTCAGGTCAAGTGTTACGTGTGTCACTAACTCCACAATGCATAGTGGTCTCTGGTCAGGATCATTACATTCATCCCCTTGATCCACACGCAGTTTACCTTTCCCAAAGATAGCAGAGATTGTATTGAGAACACAGAGGCTTCTCAAGCCTTAAGTACGAGGAACATGATCTGTTCAAGATCACTAGCTCCTCAAATTCAGCATTTTCTGCAAGGTTGAAAATACACACTCCCAAACCACCAGTGACCTCCTGACATAGCAAAAAAACTGCAACTATAGCATTAACAAGGCCTTCATGAGGTGCACACACACAGCGCAGCCAAGTTAAGGTTGCTCAGGACATACCCATTCCAGCAGCACCTAGTGCTCACGCATTACAAGTGACAGCCTCTGCTGACATACACTGAAGCAAAAAAATATTCATTTTCCACAACTCTCCTGCCCTAAAGGCCACATAGTCCAAAAGAAACAACCAAAACCAAAATCAAAACCTAAAACAAAACAAAGGATGAGACAACTCCACCAGTTAAAAACAAAGCCTGAGGTTGGGGAAACATCACAAACATTAAAAGGAACTGCTCAGGAGCATAATTGTTTTCAAAATCATGTAAACAGCTCATGGTGCAAGAAATTAATTCATCCTTCAAGAGCTATCCTGGAGACTAAGCAGCCCTCACTACTGACAATTTCAGGCATCTGGACAAGAAAGGTTTTTCCCAAATCCCCTGGGAGGGTTGCAGGGAAATTTGTGCTTTATGTGAATGTTAGTGCTTTCCCGTGGGAGGCCAACATGCTCACCATTTAGCAGGACATTCCCAATACCTCACACCCAGGACAGACAAGAATATTGCCTCCAAGCTAACCAACAAACCACCTAAGAAAGCTACCATGAAACAACATCCTCATTTAGATTTTTCCCTCTGCATCTCCAGGCAGAGCAGCCCTTGCAGGTCCAGGTCTTCCTTCTCTTCCCAAGCTTGACAAAAATGCTAGAGAAAACAGAAACACAAAGCAATGTATAAACAGAGAAAATGTGAAAGACCTCCTTTGCCAACAGGTAAGGGACCAAAACAGACAGTGACAGGAGAGAGAGGCTGATTGCTACCTAGTCTCTTTTGTACTAATAGAGTCACTTCTTGAAAAAGTGAGACCTTATTGCCTGTATTTAAGTATTCCCCCCAACACACACACCAGACACTCAAAGAACATTCAAGGTGCTCTATTAGATGAAACAAAGACACCTAACCTTCAATATATGGCTCTTTAGTGCCCAAAGACAGCTCTGCCCACCTTTTGGAGCTGTTGCTCCTTCACCTCGCAGTTTACTCCAGGTGCTGAGTGAGTAAGCCCTCATGGAAGCATCTCACAGCCAGCCACCAGGTGGCTCAAAAGCTTCCCTTGTTCAGAGAGCTTTAACGCTTGCTAGATCGTTGTTCACTGCAGATAATTCAGACAAGCATGGCTTTTTATAAGACAATGTCTACAATTGGGCTGGACGTGAACTCACTCCCAGCTGTACCTCCTGCCATACATCTTGCATTCAAGAAAATGTAAGCAAGTATTTAATTTGACCCTTCCCGTGGTTTAATTAACAATTAAAACAAACAAACAAAAAATCAACCGTTCCCTGGCACAGGGAAGTGCTATTCATTTCACTTCTCTCAAATTTTATTTCCTGCCTTTCCCTTATCCTCACCACATCCTGAAACACATCATCAACACAGCATTAATTCATTTTAAAGCAACTGAAGCTATTATGTGTCTCAAATTATTCATAGTGTACTTTCAGTGACTTTTCACAAACTACACTGGGAATAAATTCTACAAATGTGCTGTTGTAATGGAGATTCTTTTCTATACATAATTCAAACAAGCGTGACTGACTTGCGAGGCTGCCTTTCTTGAAACCAGTGTGCTTGTTTTATAGCTGGGGATGCAGTTCTGCTCCTCACAAGTTAGTGTTTCAGGAAACTTCCCTGTTCAGTCACTAGCACTTCTAAAAACTCTTTCAGCTTTGCAAACATACTGTACTGAAGATACGGAAATGTTATTTTATTAAAGTGATGCTTTATATTGCACTTGATGTCTGAAGACTTTTTTTCATGACCAGTTACAGTGCACAGGTAAAGTTTTACTAGCTACGGCAAAGTCCATCAGAATGTGGTAAACTGCACTATTCAGGCAGTTCAGTTAATGAAGTACCAGGTTGAGAAAGCTTCACGCCTCCCCCCATTCTATTTTACTAGAAAATGGTTTGATGAAATGAGGGGCTGAAGAGTTTAAACTTTGAGGTTTTATCTTTTTTAATACGGAGTTTTTAAAGAAATACTCAGGTAAGAGAAGAGGAATAACTTCCAAAACCACAATTTCCTGGATCTTCTATCAAGTCCTAACCCAATGTAAGTAAAACTTGCCTTACTTGAGAGCCTGACAAACCTTCCGCATGAAAATTGCAGCTGTGCCAACTGATTCAGATGGTTTTCAGCTGGGCAGTCAAACCAGAGCTGACAGAGTGGCTACCACATGCTTATATGCATACAACAGGAGCGGAAAAGAGTGCACTGGCTGGCATCATGCCCAGACTGGACTCTAGTACCTGGTAGATGACACTTAAAGCAACCCCTGAAGCCACACAAGAGATGCCACCCAGTTCCCAGATCTCCACTATACTTCTTAATGCATTTACTTTAAGCATCAATATAAACCCCTGGCATAAACTAAACCTGAAGTGACACAAACATTCAGAATCAAATGATCCTAGGCACTCCAAATCCCCCCCATCAACCAAAGTCCTACTTCAAACATGATAGGAAAGTCATTTCTAATGTTAAACCATCATTGTATGGGACATTTCAAAGTTGAGAAATAATGAACATTATTTCTCCCAGGAGTCTGAACAGCGTCACCTCTGTTACAAAGTCACTTTAGGCGTTACACATAAAAGCCACTTCCTTAAAAGGAAGTCACTCCTTCGACTAAAGAAAACAGAGAATCTTTTGCCTGTGTCCCTAGTATCAGATGCCCAGGTGTGACTGTATTTGTAGGAGATGTTCTTACACATCATGAACTGCCTAGGTGTTTAAGAATGACAGGAAAATTCACTGATAACTAAAACATTTCCCCTTTATTTCAAGAGATTCTTCTTCTTTTTTTATGCAGGAAAATCAGAGCTGCTGGACAATCCTCATCTGCAAGTGCATCTCCTCTAAGATTCCTGTGAAAATAATGCAGCAAAACTAAGTTTGGATTCTATTCCGTCTCCAGCTCCCTCCTCTATTTGCAACAGTTCAATGGCCTACATTAGGCCTTGCTTTGAACTGTTTTGTACTACTAATATCAGACCCTTCTTCAAAGCCCATCCTAGAACTTCCTGCCCAAAATAACCCCTGCCATATCCTGTCTTTTAAGAGAGGCCACAGTACTTCACTGCATTAAGCTAAGTAGTAGGACACATACAAGGTTCCTGGGATCACGTTGCCTGTGTATCAGAGGTAGTGGCCTTTCACGTGCTGGGTGAACAACTGTTATCCCAGTGCTGAGGCAGGAGTATGTCGTGCCGGTAACATCCTGAAGACATTGATGATAAGGCTCAAAAGATTCCCCTGTTCAAAGAGTTTCAAGGCACGTTAGTTCATTATACACCCAACACTTCAAGAAAACATGGATCTTAAGGCACAATATCTACAAATAAACCAGTAGACGTTAAGCAGCTGCCAACTGTACTTATGACATTCATCTCTCCATTCCAGAAAGAGTAAGAAATACTTAAGGTAGTCTTCTTCAAGCTCCAGTCTGCCATTAAAAAAAGAATACCCAGCTTCCTTTGGCAACATGTTCTTTATTAGTAGCTCTGATTTTCTGTTCCTTCATCCTTAAAACATTGTGGAACACAAACAACATGGTTTTAAGTTTGGTTTTAAGCAGTTTTTCAAACAGTACCCAGCTTCAGATACCTCTTTGCTGACAAAACAAGCAATTGGATAAATGACACTGTCATACCAGGTTTCAAGCACCATTTCATGTGCATTTTTAAAAGAAGCTAGCTTGAAACGGTCTACTTCCTTAAAACAACTGTCTAGGAAGTATAGAAATTGATTGGGACACAATGCTTTCCAAACTCCCCTTACCAACTGGCTTTGCCTGTGGTGTAGGATGCTCCACTTTTCTTTCATTCTGGAGCTCCTCCTTGGGCTTTACCAGACACTTCTCAGGTCCAGGTCTTGCATGCTCTCCTCTTGCACCCATTGTAGTCATTGAGCTGCTCTTGCTGGGTGATTTATGGTGATGAGGCACACAGAGGCCATTATCTGAATTCTCATCAACACTGCCCAACTTGTGGACGGGACTCAGATACACCTTCTGTGTCAGCCCCACTGGTAGCTGGGTCAGTCACCTTCCATCAAAGAGCTGTCACCTGACATCCATTCTGAGAACTGTGGCCCCTACCATGGCAGGACTCAGCCAGCACCTCTTGCTTTCCTTGGAAAGTCTTCACATGTGCTAGGCCAAGTCTGGAGACCCTCTAGCTTTCCCTCCTGATATTGCTCCCTCCTTACTCAACAGCCTTTTACACACAACTTCCCTCGGGTCAGGCACATCGTCTGAATTCAGCTCCGGTTCTCCCATGTTCTCATTTTGTTGAGAAATACTGGAATTTGTGTTTTCAACATTATGTTCTAGGCTTTCCTCAAGTCTTAACTTCCTTTGGCTCTTGTTGAATGAGGTGTTTCTGGAAGGGCAAAACTCTATGGACACACTGCATGAGCCCTCATCTCTGAATAGCAATGCCTGATGGACATACTTTTGTGAAAGACATTGCCAGATAGCCCACATTCCTTTCTTGAAGAAACAACCTCAAGCTCTAGCACTATGTTCACAAGGACTGAAGGGTGGGAAGATAAAAATACTGAACTCCAACTCAGATCAGAGAGTCCTACTGAACTACAGTCTAACAACCCAGAGAAGATTTGCTTACTTTCTAAATCCATCAGTGAGACCAACTGCAGAGTTTTCTAAAAGATTTGCAAGACCCAGTGTGTGGTCATCAAGATAAGCTCTGGGGAATATAGTCTCCAGAAAGCATCCTGAAATACACTACAGTTTAGCGTATTCATAGAATCGTCTAGGTTGGAAGGGACCTTTAAGATCATTGAGTCCAACTGTTCATGAAAACATGAGTACTAACAGCAGGACTCTAGGAAATTTGAACTGCAGCTCATATGTATTCTTCCAGTTAGCTTTTCAAATACTGGGTTTTGAAAGCGTATCATCGTAAACACTAACAGGCCACAGAAAAGGAGATTTCTCTAGTCAGCTGTTCGCTAGATAAGGTCACTAAGAGGTAGGGACACAAGAGACAGACATTTAAAATTCATTCCCCATTCTGCCGTGCATCTTCAATTGAAACCTTTAGCCTTTACTGATTTTCAACTCTGCTCCTCACCACAGCTGGTACAGCCACACCTACTGCCATGCAGAATTCCTCTGTTCTCATGTATTATCTCACCTTTGCTACAAAGGAGTATTCATGATGCAGTTATAGACACACAGTCCTCCTCCTTCAGGAGGGAGAAATGCCCAATAGATTTCCTTACCATAGCCTGGTTCTACTTCCTTTATGGCATTGGCACTGGTAGATTCACAGTGGTCCTCTGAAACAAAGCCAGCTGGCTTACTGTCATCTGTTGTGGCCTTCATCTCACCCTCAGGGATTTCTTCAAGTTTCACGATATGCTGTGGAACTCTCCTAGGGAGGGGAAAATATATATCACTTCTAGGACAAGGAATGATTTTCGTTGCATTGCATTTTCCCCCACCCCTCCACCCCTTCACTGTTAAGAGAACTGAAAGAGAAGTAATGAGACAAATTAACCAGAGCTACTTACGCACAATGTTCTTGTACAGTGACAACAGGAATCATTACAGGCACTGAAGGAAACATTCCCACGTTCTGCCAACAAGAAAGGTTTCACTGTGATTAAGCAGCTGAAACAAGACTGATAGTCCCCAGGAGAGCAAGGCTTCAGATGACTGGCAGTAGAGTAGAGAAGAGAAACCCAATTTTGGCCACACTTAGAGCCAGCCCTCTCCTGCACCTCCACAGGCAAATTGTGTGGATGTCTGCAGGAACAAAGCAACGGAGGTACTTTGAGGAGAAAAATCAGAAACCAGAAGCCCCCCTGGCAGACAGAAGTGAAGGTCTGGATCAAAGATGGGAAGGTGGGATCACACACCACCGCATCACAAATCCCCTCACTTTTCTGGCCCAGCAACTGACTGCAGTAATTTCTAAGCAACTTCCAAAGATGTGAGCCCATACAAGCCTGACACGCTTGTCTAATGAAGGGACCGAACTCCATGTAAATCAGGTCTCACAGACTGTCTGTTACAGAGACAGCACTTACTCTCCTTACAGAAGGAGGAAAAAAAAAAAATTAGGAAGTATTAATGACTAGAACCAGAGGAAACCCAACAAGGCTTCTCCTGTGTCGCTAACTGACTTGTCAGGAATTACTGAAGTTCAGAAAGGCACCTCAGGATTATCTGGAGCTAATTCTGACACTCCTCGTTACTGCAAGACAAAGACAGGGTTCAAAATACCTCAGCAGGTACCTGCACTTGCTGTAATTGAAGCAGCGCTTGTAAATAAAAGATCTGAAACTTCAGGCGCTGATTCTCTCCCTGTAACAACATAAAGGCATCTCGGGCTTCTCTCACTTTGACCTTCTGCTCCTGCAAAGCCAGAGCTAGAGCTCTGTTGTTGGCTTGGATGCTCTTCAGTCGCACACGGCTGCTGCCTGCAAGAGAACCGTCCATCATTACACATTGGAAATCAAGAAGAACGAGCATCAGACAAACTGACACAGGCAACCAAAGCGTCTTACTTGTGCCATTGGCACTCGCAGATGAGAGCTCGCAGGCTTTACGCAGCCCTGGCGATTTCTTGTTTCTCTCTTTTATTTGTTCTTTCAAGTTGGCCTGACTCCTTCGGGACGGCTTCCACAAGGGCTTGGCCATCTCCTACCTTCGCAAAGCAACACAGGCAAACGAGTCACCCGCCACGGCCGCGGCAGGGAGGCTGTGAAGGTGGCCAGAGGTGGGACAGGCCCGGTAGCCCCAGCTGGACGCACCTCTGTCAGAGCACGGCTGCTCCAACCGCCCCAACCGCCACGGCTCCAACCGCCGCCCCTGCGGCCAGGCCCTCAGTGGCTGCGGCCTGGTCTTCGCGCCTCTGCCTCCGCAAAATTGTGTTTGTGGGGTTATTTTGGTGGTGTTTCTGCTGCGCAACCTGACTGGCCCCACTTTTATAGTTTTTATGATGCATGCTTGTGTAAATCAACAGCTCGCAATTAAACAGACTCCTGGTTTTCAGCGGGAAGTGCGGGGTGATTTCCTTCTGGCGCCACAAAATGAGGCTGTGGGGATTCACGGTATCACTGAAGTTTGGTAACCCCAGAGGCAGCTTTTTGGCACGCAGTGTCCCACAAAAGACAAATTGGGGAAAATCTAGTTTCTCTCTGTTTCTTTGGTGCTGCTGTCTGTCCCCTAACAAAACACTGAACCTTTCCACCCATCCTGCAACAACCCCCCCCAGACCAAACAAATCCCCCCACAAGCTTGAGGGAAAAACGAACTGCTGGGCATCAAAAATAATGCCCTTGATAAAAATACTGGCAATTATGCCATGTCACAATTATCTTTCTGCTCACTTTCTGCTAGCTTTACACCTTTTCAAGGACAGTAATTGGGCATAACCCTGCATTCAAGAGGCACCACAAGCTGCCTCTGTCCCCTTGCAAGCAAGCCTCTCTAAAATTTTCTGATTAATATAATTAAACTCAACTTATGGGGTTTTTTTCCTCAACCAAACCTCAGGTGGCCTGACCAGAAATAGTAAATTTCCCTATAAGCTTTCCGTAATTACTGCTAACATTTTTCATTTGGCCAACAAGCAATTTGTGGTCTCCAGCAATGCTGGTGAGGTCATGCAGCCGTTAGTCACTTGCGTGTCACAGCCACACTGGTTCTGATTAAATGAACTGTGCTTTGATTAAAATTAAAAAAAAAACAAAACAAAAAAAAAAAAAAACCACAAAACACAACAGCTGTCTCTATTGCTATCCAAGTGTCAGCCATTATTACTTACTTTCATGCCTATACTCGCATCAAGACAAAATAACCTCTCACCGCCTTTTTTTTTTTTCTCTTTTTTTGTTACTGCTTTTCACAGTACCCCCCAAGTCATCTCAACAATCTTAGGAACAGTTTGAGATTATGTCTCTAGACAATTTTTTGTTTGCAAATGTCTAACTTCCAGTCCACACTGATTTCCTGAGAGCAGAAATTAGATGCTTTTCTCCAGCCGGTGAACTACCCCTGAAGAGACGACAGAGACTAATGCAGTACCTCCAGAGGGCGCAGCCAGGCCACAGGATGCTGAAATGGAAGATGACAGCGATCTGGCCGAAATGTGATGTTCAGGGGGACACAGTGACGCCTGGTGGGGCTGAGTGAAAGTGGACACTTGTCTCATGAGATGGTGCCTCCGTGGCAAGTCTCATCTTTCCTGAGGTCATGCAATAAAACCTATTTATTTCACAGCACGGCCCTGAAACTGAAGATTAGTTTAGTGAGATCATGCTGATCTCTATTTGGAGGTCATTCCGTTTTGGGGTATAGAAAGATAAACTCCATCACTGAATTTTGTAGACATTATCCTAGTGAAAATAAAAGCATTAGAATCTTTTTATAGCTCTTCCAGGGAGGTGTTAGGAGAGGCAGAAGTCTTCTGAAAGAATTTCCCTCCTCCCCTCCAGTATTACAGAAAAATGGTAACAAAAAAATCCTTAGAAATATCAGCATTTTGTGACGTGTCCTTTAGAGCCCAGCTGACTTGGTGCTTAAAGATTAGAATCCTGCTGTGATCAGTAAGTCTTAAATTCCCTTATGAACTACCCTTTGCTAACAAAGTATGCCTAGGAAGTAAAACCAAAACCTTGTTTCTGGGAAGCTTTGGGTAACATTCTGCGTTTTCAGTGTTACCATGAATTGAGTATCCCATCTGCTTCACATGTGTTTTGCCTAAATGACAGGAGCTAAGTGAGCTTTTAAAACAAGTTTGTTAAAATGTCAAGGGCCAAGCATTGATCAGGCAGATACCAAGCAGCATGAGCCATACTGGAGGACTGTTTTAAAAACTTTGCTAACAGGGTACACTAGACAGACCCTTTATATATTCTAAGTAGTTTGCAACATTAACTTGCATTATAACTAATATCACAGTTTGAAAAACAAAGCCACTCTGTAATTTTCAAACAAATGTCAGATGCATGATTCTCAAATAGTTTTATAAGGAAAACTTAATAATGGGACACGCTTGATAATCATGTTGGTTTTATTTACTGCTTTTGCTTTTCATTTTTATTTGGATCTGTCCCACTTATATGAAATGAATTCACAAGAATCTGGTGAAACACGATTCTTACTTCTGGCAAGAGTTGTTTCAGAAAAAGGTGGAAGTTTTGCAATTAATTCTTCCTGGGCTGTTCCCTCTTAGCTCTTTCAATTGCCTTAAGAGTCACACTGGATCACATAATCCAGTATTTGATTCAGTTAGTCTAGATGTTGGGAAGCTCGTGTTCGGGGTATTTTGTTGAATTTGTTTTGATTTTCTGGTAGTAAGAATTGGGGAAACTCTACACCTAAAATGGCTATGCTAACAGAACTCTGTAATAAATAACTTTTGTAAAAACTACTGAAAATCTTAATCTTTAGAAAGGACGTACTGATGCCTTACCTGTGCTCCAGAAGAAGTTTTGCAGTAGGCTGGTAACTCTAAGTTAGTAACTCCTTATCCAACTGTCATGGATTAATATTGTGCCATAAGATGTCCAAGCTCCAATGGGGCGTTTAGAGGACATAAACTAGAAGATGTGCTCTCCACCATATGCCAAATAAGGTTTTAGCAGAGTTTTATACATGTGAACACTCTCAAAACCCTCAAAGGATCCCCTTTATCTTCAGAATACACACTGTTAAGAACAACTAATCAAGACCCTGATAATTTCTTCTTTCTACACAGTGGAATGCAAAGAGTTAACATCACAGAGAACGATCTACATGATCTCCAAACTACAACTGTCTCCAAACTACAACTGTCTCCTATTAAATGAGTAGGCCTAGGGAAACCTGTTACTTACAAGGAGGTTTCTTAACAGGGAAGGCATTTTCTTTTCTAATTCCAAGTCATCCAAACCAAAAAAGACAGAAAACTTCAGTTTTGCACTGCCAAGATGCCTTTTGTTTGGAAAGCAGCTCTAGTACAAGCAGAAGTACTAACCACTCTGGATTGCAAAGTTCCTGAAACCTGCCTTGCTTTGAGAAATCCTCCTGAAGGGTAGCAATTTGCAATAGGAAAGCATCTGGTATGAGTCCAAAAGAATGATTCCTCTCCAATTAGATGTTGGGCTCCTGCTGGCCTCAAGCAAAGTTCAACACAGGGCACAGGCACTTCAAATACCTCAGAATTGTCACTGCAGGTGCTGCTCATTACCCACTTGTGATGTGCCAGTGGAAACTCTTAATAGTATTAATTTAATATTAAATTATTATTAATCTTAAACTTAACATTAAAAGCATTAATAGCATAGAGACTAGGCTACAGACAAAACCCACACTATTCCAGAAAGCACCTTCTTCCTTGTACTGCCCCGCTCCTCCATGGCAATACCATCAAATAGCAGCACACCTGGATAATAAATCATAAAAAAACCCATTCAAACTCACTATTTCAAAGCCAAAAAGATACTTTTCAAGAATACGGAGATCAGAATTCAGTATTCTGCAAAGATTTTGCTCTGTCCTGTTGGCATTTCGGTATTTAAAAGAACACACAAAACATCTCTCTTTGGTCAGTAAAGTGTCCATTTAATAAACTCCTTAGCCACGTTTCCCACCCCTTCCTCCCACCCTTAAATTTCAATTCACACTTAAGCAGCCAATGACATATAATTTGATGGTGTACAACAGAAGTTTTTAAATCTGCACCCTTAATACCAAGAGCATCAGGGGCTAGTATTTGACAAAATTACCTAGAACTCAGATGTGCCCATGCAAAAAAGCAGATTTTTATATACAGTCCCTATTTTTTTCTTACAAAATTTAAATATTTTACAAAAATGTATTTTCAAAATGTATAAAGTTTAGTGAATACCCCAAAATGTATCTTAAAATAAAATGTTATCTGATTTCAAAGGTTATTTCAACAATGAAGTCTAAATTGCACCAGATAAAAGGCACTTGTGCTGTGTGATGTCTTGAGCAAATATATGTTAGTTTATAATACAGTAATACAGTGTCTTCTTGAATTCATGCAGTTGTCTCCGAGCATCAAGCATCGTTAAAGCAGCCAAAAGAGATCGTGAGTAAACTTGATTCCACAGTTGTAAAAACATTTTCTATCGCTAAGTCGAACATACAGCATTTTGCTCCAGCTCTGACTCTAGAATCAAACGCTACAGAAAAGTTGCTGTCATTCACATGGGAATTCAAACTAAATTTCATTCTCTCATAAGTTACAAAAAGTATGCCATTTAATTATGAAACTAAAACACCAATGAACAGCTCAGTGTTCAAATAGTTTGTGCCAATGAAAGTCCATATTTAAAAACAAGCTAGGGGCTAGTTATTCAAGGAGCAGTGCATCATGTTTTCAATTTCCACTTCACTGTTGAGATAAAAGCGCAGTCCTATTTGCCTTCATCTTCTCCAGCCGTTTCATTAAGTGGCTATTGGTCATCTCCATCTCTTCTATCTTATCCAGTGCTGTTCTTAACTATAAAATGAAAGCAAAAAAGTTATGATCACTTAAAGTTTACTTGGACTTTCCTGCTGTTCTTAAGCTTCGACAGAGGAAATTAAATCAGGAATACAAGTATTATAGGTTTTAATAAGTTAAAGACACAACGCTTTCATTATTGCAGTCAGATGAACCGGAATTCAACTGTTGAAAAAAATAATTGGGAAGCAATTGAAACATGTACTCATTGCAAAAGATCTAGGTGCCTGCAACTTCCTATATACATGCTACTTAAAGGTAAAGTCCTCTCCACCGTTGCTGATGGATATGGTTTCCCATGGGTAGCAGGCACATCATGCAGCTCTTAAGCAAGCGTGATCAACAGCTCAGTTAAATACAGCTTCTTCCCAGCTCCTTGTGAGGTGCATGCTGGAAACTTCCCAGGCTGGCACTTGACACAGGGAGCATTCGACTCCCCAGTAATTTTTGTGGAAGGATTAGTTTAAAATAGTACAAGTTACCACATTTAGAAGAAAATACAACTTGAGATCTTTCCTTTCCAAAGAAGTACTGCATTGAATTGTAATTAGCATTACTTTTATGAGCTACAGTTATCTTCTGAATGCAACACTGATAGACTCAAAGGCCTCCTAAAAAACACTTACAAGCTGGAACCAAAGATTACAAAAAAAATAGAGCTTGGAGGCAAGAGACAGAGCAGTTCAAGACTGAAAGAAGCACACAGCTGAAAAGGAAATCAAGTCAATTACCTCTCGCTGAAGCTTCCTCTTTTCAGCTTTGAGTTCATCTTCTACTTTTTCTGCATTTTCTGCTGCATTTTTATACCTTGCAACCTGCCCCTCAAGTCGTCCAATCTGCAAACCCAAACAAGAAAAATGGAGCAGTTACTCAGGTGTTCAACCCTGAACTCCCCTGCCACCGGCTGTTTTTCCCTTGCGGAAAAGCCACTGTAACACAAGGCATCCTGTGAATTATCCATAGTCTCTCCCTCTGGAAAGAGGAGCTACAACTGCGTTAGCAGCAGTCATAATTGCAAAGAGTGTTTAAAAGAACTAATAAAAAAGTAAATAAATTGTGGGCAGAAACCTGGAATACCCTTCACTGCCTGTCCCTATACATAGTATAGGACACAGCTGAGAAGATACAGGTTAAAGAACTAAGAAGAGAGAAAAGAGCTGGAAAAAGGAAAAAAATAGAAACCAAGAAGTGGGGAACACATGCAATTAAAAACATAAGATGAAAAGCAGAGATCATAAGAAAAGGTGCAAAGTAGGAAGGAGACTGTAACTGTTACCAGGACATGATGCAAGAGGTCTTGAGCTTGAGCACAGAGTTCAGCAGTAAAGAGGGGGCTCAAGACAAATCCTGGTTGCAATTTGGAGGTGTTAAAGCCCACTTGCTGGATTGTTATATTTTTTTATAGCATCCTGCTACCCCCAAATCCATAGGATGGGCTAGTAGCTTATTGCTGTGCAAGGGAGACCAACTATGCATCTCTGATTCAAATTATAATCCCTTATGTCATTTTTTTTAGGTGATCTACAGAGATGCTGAACTATAATACTGCGTTACTGACTTACAATCACAAAGTGTGAGTAAATCAGTGATGATATATATCTCTCCATTAAAAAACCTCTTCAATTTCAGAGAGTAAATTATGTACCTTCCACAGTCTATCATAGAATCATAGGGTTGGAAGGGACCTCTGGAGATAGTCTAGTCCAACCCCCCTGCCACAGCAGGGTCACCTAGAGCAGGTTGCACAGGAACACGTCCAGGTGGGTTTTGAATCTCTCCAGAGACGGAGACTCCACCACCTCTCTGGGCAGCTTGTTCCAGTGCTCTGCCACCCTCAAAGTAAAGAAGTTCCTCCTCATGTTGAGATGGAACTTCCTATGCTCAAGTTTGTGCCCATTACCTCTTGTCCTGTTGCCAGGCACCACTGAAAAGAGCCTGGCCCCATCCTCCTGACACCCACCCTTTTAAGTATTTATAAGTGTTGATAAGGTCCCCCCTCAGCCGTCTTTTTTCCAGACTGAAGAGACACAAATCCCTCAGCCTTTCTTCATAAGAGAGGTGCTCCAGTCCCCTCATCATCCTTGTAGCCTTTTGCTGTACCCTCTCCAGCAGTTCCCTGTCCCTCTTGAACTGAGGAGCCCAGAACTGGACACAGTACTCCAGATGCGGCCTCACCAAGGCAGAGTAGAGAGGGAGGATGACCTCCCTCGACCTGCTGGCCGCACTCTTCTTGATGCACCCCAGGATGCCATTGGCCTTCTTGGCCACAAGGGCACATTGCTGGCTCATGGGCATCCTGTTGTCCACCAGGAGTCGCAGGTCTCTTTCAGCTGAGCTGCTCTCCAGCAGGTCAGCCCCCAACCTGTACTGGTGCACGGGGTTATTCCTCCCCAGATGCAGCACCCTACACTTGCCCTTGTTGAATTTCATAAGGTTCTCCTCTACCCAAAGCTCCAGTCTGTCCAGGTCTCTCTGTATGGCGGCACAGCCTTCCGGTGTTTCAGCCACCCCCCCACCCCCCCAGCTTTCTGTCATCAGCAAACTTGCTGAGGGTGCACTCTATCCCCTCATCCAGGTCATTGATGAATACATTGAAGAGGACTGGACCCAGTACTGACCCCTGGGGAACACCATTCGTCACTGACCTCCAACTAGACTCTGTGCCCCTAATCACGACCCTCTGAGCTCTGTCTTTCAACCAATTATCTATCCACCTTACTGTCCATTCATCTAACCCACTCTTCCTAAGCTTCCCTATGAAGATGCTGTGGGAGATTGTGTCGAACGCCTTGCTTAAGTCAAGGTAGACCACATCTACTGCCCTCTCCTCAGCTATCCATCCAGTCATGCCATCACAGAAGGCTATCAGATTAGTCAGACATGATTTCCCCTTGGTGAATCCATGTTGAGTGCTTGTTGCGTATCCATGTTGAGTACTATACAACTAATCCATGAGTACTAATCCATATTGAATACTATACAACTTACAAGTAATTAAGCTACATAAATTGATTTTCTTTAAATAGTAGCTTCAGTTCCTCTTTATATTCTGCTGTACAGTCACATCTTAGTAAATAAACTCCACATTTTATCTTATGGTTAGACTATGCACAGGTATCGAATTGCAGGAAATATGAAAAAACACAAATCTAATGCCATTCTGTGCAAACTAAAGAACAAAGAGTAAATCAAATTATGAAATGTGTTTTCATAGTTTTTATTGAAAGAAGTGTTTAGAGCAAGTGTAATGATAACAATAAATATGAAGACCCACTTACATTTTGTTCCAAGGTAGTTATATCTTGTTCAGCTTTTGAAAGCTTAAATTTGTATTCACTAATTTGTCTGTTGGCATCTCCTAGAAAAAAATTTACATGAATATATTACTCAAAGCAACTCTCTAAACTGGCAGTTTCCCTTTTAATTAAAATTCATTAGACCAACCATTTCATTGAGAAGCCTGTATACAGGATTATAAAGCAGTAAATGTTCTTTCAGAAATCTTTTTGAAAGTATGAAAAGGAAATAATTTCCCTATTATTTAGCAAACACAAGTACTGTCTCTGTAAGAGTGTGCATTGAATCTCAGATGTATAAGGAGATACACACCTTTTAAAACACACATCTTTACATCAGCAAACTCATCTCTCAAGAAAAAGTATCAACACAATAACCAACACACGCTGCAAAATGGGTCAAATCACAATAGCCATAATACCAGCAGCATTTAGTGTAGACATCTGCAGTAACATTTGAATGATAAGAAGCACAAGGTTGAGCCTGCCTGAAAAACTCTCAGGAGCTTTGCAGATTGTTTTGGTGTTATATTTTAGCTCTGACATTGCAGATGCTGTGTTCATGTTCACTGCCACAAGGATATTAAAAGACAATCTGCCAAATAAATAAAGTTTTCAGCTGAAGAAACAGCTTGCTTGAGACTGAAAGTAGCTTAGTGCTTCTATGAAGCAATGAATATTGTGTTAAACTTCAATAGTTTTTCATGTTTTGCTTCAAAGAATAATACTCTTTTAGATTAAGTTTCCATATCAAAGATTCAACAAAATAAAAAAGTCAGGTAGAATATATTAACAAAATATCTCAGTTGAAATTCTATTATCTAAAAATTGAAATTATTCAAGTAGTGGCACCCATCCTAGGCAAGGTCATAACTGAGAAATAACTTCCCAGAATGTTCTTATTCAACAGTGAAAGAGGTAGATTTTTAAGCTATTCTGCAGTGAGAAGCTTCCTGCAAGGAGATATACCAACAAAAAACTAGCTGCTCAACAATATATTCATTCACGATACTACTACTGCACAGCAATATAGGAAAAGGAGCTGGAGGAATCCGTTTCCTCTTCCCAGTAAGGATACCTTTCATCTGTAACCATATACCTACTCTGCATTTCAATTAGCTGCAAGTCAGAACCGTTCTCTAAGCCTATAATATCTGGATTCATGCCATCACTTTTAGAATATTTCTGTCGTTCTTCTTCCAGCTGCATCTTCAGTTTTCTAACCTGAAAAAGAAGTGTTCTTTTATGAAAAAGAGACTCCCAGAAGTTCAGTAGTTGCATATCTAAATATTCAATGGGAAAAAGGCAAAGCAGTCCCAAGATGCCACTGGCTGAGAGGGGCAGAGCCACACAGGGGTGGCCTGGAAGCCAGTCCCTGGGGCCTGTGGGTGCAATCCCCCATCCCCATTGCATTTATATATCTACATTTAATAGCCTTGATTCAGCACTATAATTTATTGGGATTCTAAACCAAGTATCTGTACTAAAATTAAGGTATACTCCCAGCAAAAACAAGTGTTGACAGAACCACTCAAATTTGCAACATGTTCAACTAGAAGCACAAGAACTGCGGTATTCTTAACAATTGTTCAATGCTGTATCTGTTCTTGAGTCCTCTCTTCTCAGTACTGAACTGTATTAAAACACAAGTTCTTTGATAATATTAATTTTCTATGTAACTGAAACAATCAAAGAAATAGTACCATTTAGCAATTTGGAAGACAGTGCCACTTGAGCTTATGAGAATGTCATTTTACTGACTTTAGTATTTCTGCATAAGACAAAATAAAAGAAAGAAGAGCTTTAAGTGCGTGCACTAATAGTAGAGTCAGCAGCAAGTTAGATTTCAGATAACCAGTTAGTGAAATGAGGGTTCTTTACCAACCAAGACCAAAGCCACATGGATAAGGACACTAGTGAGAGGAGCTGATAATTCCTGGTAGTCAGCCAGGTAAGAAGTTGAGTATTTTATTTTGCTTTAGTGTTTAAGTATTTGATTAAGCACCTTTGGCACTTAATATTTGTTTATTGCTAATGTATTAATAGTCTGCAAAAGGATAGACAAATGTCTATTTCTGAAAAGAAAAGCTTATTTTACCTGGGACAATAATTCCTCCTTTTCTCCAGCCAGTTTTCGTAGCCGGACATCTAAAACCAAAGAACTCAATTAAAAAACAGAAATCTGTAAACTAAGAACATATTTTTCATAACTTTGTTCATTTTCAAATAAAATGCTTTTCAAACTTAGAGCTATTATCACTGAGAGCATAAGACTTTGATATCTCACTAATAACAACATACCAGCCTTCAGTTAATAGCAGAAAAAAGGGAAAATATTTCATTCACACTGTTTATTACTATAACCAATTTTAAAAGCAAGACCTCTGAGTTTAGTAATTCTTCAAAATAAATTAACAACTGAGGATTTTTTTTTTAAATAATAAAACACAGTTTTGTCCCAATATCCAGAACAGCCATTTCCAACAAAATTTTCTTCTGATTGTGTACTCTTTTCCCTTTCTTATTCTTAAAGATTGCTGTCTTCTCAGGGAAGGCACTAAGGTTCCCCATATGTTTAGAAAGTTTGTCAAAAGTGCTCTCAAACCACAAAAACAGAACTTGGGAAAGAACCCCCAGGAATGTTGCAATATCTCTAATCAGCCAGGAGATCAGTAATGGCTACAAAACAGTCTGTCAAGCAACATGTGCTAAGATTAGAGCAGCTCCCTTGGAAATCGTAACTTTGACAGTAAGTAAGCATAAAGACATCTATATTTCACTATGATGGAGCCACAGCAGAAACATGTATCAACTCTAATATCTGCCAAAACAAAAATACGTAACTATTATTATATGCTGTGTACACATACAATGCAAATGTATAGAGATGTTTCTTTACACGTTAACTAACACAGTTTTACAGTGGATTGACTATGCATACAGTAACTTGTTCAAATTAAGGATAAAAGCAAGTAAAACCTGTATCTTTCTGTCGCCTGTGTCATTCTTCTGAATGACACTTTTTTTTTCTCTTTCCAATGAACGAGATGAAAGACTGCACTTCCTTGAAATACTTCTGCCTTTATTAGTGTTAAGCAAGGGGAAAGACTACACAATGTATTGGTTTCTATAACAGAAGTCTTTCATTGGTTATACATACTTTTAAAGAACTTTTTTTTCATGAAGCATAACAGAGAACATACTAATCCAAAAGACTACACTTTTAGGCAAGATATTTTCTGACAGTAATAAACCATAAACTGGACCAAGAGCTCTAATCAAACATCTAAGCACATACTATTCTTCTTTTCTTTTTTTTTTTTTACTCCAAAGGCACATCTATCTTTTTACCTAGCATAAAAAAGAAAATAAAATAAATCACAGTCTTGAAAGTTGTGTAAGCATTTATTCCAAAAGCATCATAGGTATCTTTTTGTGGCTGTAAATCACAACAAACTTAACAGGAGGGAAACAAAGACTTCAAACATTCTATAGAGTATGTCAGGATATTTTTTTACCTAGTGGTCCTTCTCCTGCAGATTCCAAGACTTGAGCAGCTTCCTGCGATACAACTGTTATTGCACCAACCACTGATTCATGGTTTACATCACCATTTGGTGTGCCATCTGGAATTATAACTAATCCATGTTTCTAAAAATACAAAAGAAAAAGAAAATACTCAAACAAGAGCAGTGGTAAAATATAATTGGACAGAAAAGTTTTTTAAAAAATCTTTTCAAGTTGTTTGAAACAGTTACAATGAAATACACCATTTATCCTACCCTAAGGTCAGGTTTTGAGACTGCACAAGAATAGGAACCGTTCTACCTTTTTTTCATTGACCTTGGTTTCATGCCCCGTTCCTGGATTTCTGTTACTGTCAAGTAACTACTACCAACATACCTCTCCTCTCTTCATTGTTTCCTTCAGGTCAGCCAACTCCTCTCTGAGCTCATCTCGCTCATTCTTAATGCGGTCAAAGTAATCTTTCTGTCTTTCTAGGGCCTGGGTTCAGGCAGATAGCAAGAAAAAGAATGGCACAGAGAAAAAAAGCACAAGACAGATAGCAGAGAGATTTTCTACAAGTAAATATAAAGAGCTAAATAAAAGTAATTAAAACGGGTATTTAATATACATAAGCATACACCTCTGATAACTACCTTTTACAAGTCCGTATCTAGCCTCATTGCTGCATGTTTGTCATGACAATTTTTTTCGCAGGTGAGTCTTAGTGGATTCTGTAATAGATATTTATTTAATGGATTCTATTTTTGGTAGATTTTGATAAACTAAATTGAATACCAAAAGAGTGATCCTTCTTAATACAGGCACTGTGTGGCCAGAAATAAAATTTGCTGGAACTCAATTGGCGAAGATCCTAATACATTACATTCATTGAACTAATTATCTACCTTTTATGATGCACAGAAGTAGAAATCTTACTTCATAAAAGACCTTGGATATATAAGCCTGTCATCCACTTACAAATACTACTTTATTTATTACTTGATAAAGTATTACAACCACCCTTTACTAAAACCAAAGCAGTTTGGGGGGTGGAAGCAGGAAACACTAGCAGCACTATTTTAGCACAAGAAAGAATTGCAGCTGAAAGTGCAATATGGATGCAGATGGGTTTGCCTACCTATGCTGGAGCTGTGTTACCTGGCCATTAACCGGACATTTCCACTTGACTGGGCAGCACCCCAGTACTCCATTCAAATTCAATACTGCACGCATTACAAATAATCCTGACTGTACAGCAACCGCTAAAGCGTACACACATTTTGCCAAGAAAATTATCCAATTAAACCCTGCATCATGCATGAATGTTTAGGAATGGACTGATACGAATAAAGAAATGAAGGTGTATACCTCTGTATGTGCTCCACGTAACAATTGCAGTATGCTGAATTTTAATAATTATCTAGAATCTGTATACTAAAGCAGTGTTTTAATGCACTACTCAATTTCAACAGAAAAATCTAAGGGCTGTTGCACTTGATTAGTATGTAAATGTAACATTTAAAACAGAGGTGATTCAACATGTGTGAAAGCATTAGCTGTCACCACATAGTTTTCATAAAAAGTTCATAAAAAGTCCTTTTATTGCTTAACACATACTAGACCTCTGTAACTACAATTTGGAGACGCCAAACAGTAAACAAAAATATTTCCGGAATATAACCTGGAAGTTATAGTTCAGTGTCCTCAAATTGATCTAATTTAAGACCAAACACAACTGCAAATTTCAATCACTTTGTAGAGACGGGACAATATAAGAAGGCAGGCGTAAAACAGACTCATGCTATCTCAGTTCTGCTTGCCTCCCTTTCTTCCTCTAAGGCAGCATTAGTCTTGCATACATTGTAAAACTAGGTTACAATTCAAGTTATAAACTACTCCTTTGTGAAGCTTCTCAGAGACTGCTGAAGCTGGAATAGAGTAAATATTAGCAAAATTACTCATTATTGGGGAGAAAGACTCAAAAACTGTGAGCTAAGAAAAATATGTAAATTTTTTTAGGTAACGGAAGTGAGAAAGAAAAGACAGCAGCATTTTTACATGTTAAGAACTAAGAAATTTCAGTTCCAAGATGGTATAAAACTAAAAACTAGAAAAAAAATCCAGTTATGGTGTTTACAAGAACACAGAAACTGGCAGGAAAATTTTAGCTAAAGGAAAAAAAATATCTTTCTCATCAGCCTGGATGGTAGCTAGTTTTTTGAACAGGAGATAAATTATATGCTCTGTACTAACCCTAACAACGTATTCAAAAAATAAAAAAGTGCTTGCACAAAAAAATTGCACAAGTTGGGACAGTCCAGTACACAAAGGTGAAGAGTAAGTATGGAAAGAATATGGTTAAAGATAAAAAAAATTCAGAATAATGTTCAGAAGAAAACTTAAAAATTTTGAAATACTATTTTATGATGGAAGAGCGGATTGCAATATGGATTGAAGGACTGAAACATGGAATAAACATGGACTGAATAAAGGCAAGGTAACAGGCCTTTTTTTAACTGTGCACCACTGGTTAAAAGACAACTTTTCAAAGTGACTTGAACTCCAGCAAATGCAGCAATTTTCAAAGAAACCTGCATATGTCAAAAGCTGGTGTGAAATTCATTTAGAGAGAAATGACTGTAAAGTTACTAAAAGGCAGACAATTCCCTTCTAAAGGCTATCCAGCTAACTCACTCTCTCCACCAGGCAATCTTCTTGTGGCCCAGCACAGCCACAGGTTCAGAGCCGTGGAGTTATCCCCAAGGATCAGGCTGACCCTGTGACAGTTTCAGCACTTCTGTGCTGCCCAGAAGCAAAGGTAACAAACTCTGCCTGACTGACTTTAGCTGCGTAGTGTGTATCAACTCAGTTCTTCCTCTACCCCCTTCCTTTCTTTGCAGGAGCACTGCAGACGCTCCGCAAAAGGTCCCATGCAACCCCTGTTTAAATTCCAACTCTCAATCCCAATAGTTGGTAACTCTGGTATTTTGTTTGTGGTATCACAAAATCCCCTTGGTTCAGTGTTGCATCCAAGCTAACCAGCCCTAGGATCAGAAGTGCAATATAGGAATGTGCAAGTGTGGCCGCAGAAGTCTATTCATGATCATATTTTTTAGCACTAGCTTTGCCAAATGCAAGCACTAACTACAAATATTCACTAAGGCTTCTCTACATTTTGAGCCTTAGCTCCTGCAGCTCCCTAGGTTTTGCACTATTTGGTGTATTTTGTCTCTCTTATCCCAGGTAGTGGAAAGTAGATCATTTTAAAATCCACTAATTGTTATGCAAATTGTTAAAATGAGGACAGAGGCAGGAGCCAAATGGTGAGCAAGATTTAAGCTGTTCAAGTTTTGAAAACTGTATTTGCCTCTAAGGAGATTAAAAGCTTTAAAAATAATTTCCAATCTATATAAAATTATATTATTGCTATGTCACCATGGATCAATATATGGACCCACGCAATTTTCATGTTTGTTAGCAACAAGGAAATGGTGACTTTTCCAAGCCCTCATCACAGGTAAAAAATATCTTGTAAAAAATTATAAAATTGTATGCGTAACAGTTTATTACCTGATAGATTTAATTAGTATTATTCACCATTATGCAAGTAAAGATTAAGTGGAGCTCACTTTCTAAAGAAGAGAAAGACTGCAAAATGTTTTAAATACTTAAATTCAGAGTGGCCTTCATTTCTTTGGAGTACACAGCATTCCTTAGGGGGTGGGGGAACATCCATCTACTTCTAAAATGAAAAAGTACCTTCCCCCCCATATTTGTTTCATACCCCTATTTTTTTATCTTTCCAATTAATTGTCTCCTGGAGATCAAACACCTCTTTGGTTATGGAGTCTATATTCTGCTGCATGCGTTGATTCTCCTGTAGTAAATAGGATGAGGGAAGAATAAGAGAGGAAAGAGCAGTAAGGAAATGGAAAAAAAAAAAAAGCATTCAAATAGATAAAGGAAATTAAATAGTAAAAGTCAACCAAAGAGTTTATGAGCATGAAGTTAAAGAAAAAAGTGTGCCACTACGTGTAACATAATATTTCCCTTATAAATTCATGTGGGTAAACGGTAATTAACTTTATTCAATCACTTAATGTTGACGGGAGAATTTAGTGCAACTAGAGTTACTTTTCTTTATTAACAGTTCTCATTGTTGACTGGGGATAACGTACTTTCTTTAGGAAAATAACTACCCTGTGGTAATTTCCAGATACCTTCAAGTCCTGTTTGGAAGCAAACACTTATGTTAACAAGTGGTTTTATTCATATTTTACAAAAGGGAAAACCTTCTTGAAACTATAAGGAAGGAAGTTTGAATCAAGCATCCAGGAAGTGAAATATGGCTGCTGACTGCTTGCTAATACTATATTAATACATATCAAGCATGGTCCTGTTGTTGTTTTTGTTTTTTGTTTGTTTGGGTTTTTTCCCCCCTCATCGAACACTTCATTTTGCTGTTTGTCCTGCAAACGTAACTAAAACTCTTCACTATGCTCATGTAATTATGTATGAAGGTGACATAAGAATTTTTAGGGCTAGAGATAATTTTTTGCCTTCCTAATGAGTGAACTTGATTTTACACCTGGGAATGGAAGACAACGTCTTTCTGCAAAAAGCTAAATGGCTTCAGCTAGAATAGCCTTTAGTGCTAATAGCTAGAGAAGTTACTCAAATAAATGTTAAATACGGGACAAGCTGTACCTTTGAAGGGACTGCAGACATTTGGTGAATACATTCTACCAAAGCAAACACTCCAGACAAATCTATTGTATATTCTTGATTCACATACTTAAAAAAAGCAAACAAAAAACCAACAAAACAAACAAAAAACCAAACCACCGCCAAAGAAGAAAGCAGGAAGTGTTTTGTTCCTCCACAGTGAAGCGGAAGAGAAATCAGAGCAAATGACAGAGCTACAACCAGAATTTGCCACGTTTTTGCTTATCAGCATATCTGCAAAATGCTGCTGCTGAGGCTAATCTTACTCCTTTTCTTTTGCTAGTAAATCATATCAACTCCAGTTCACGAAGTTCATATCAACTCCAGTTCATATTATTTTCTCAGTAACCATCACAGATCTGTGACTTTTCAGGAATTTTTGGAGTTCCTGTACTACTGCCTGGAGAGCACAAGAATTTAACAAGGAAAGAAACTGATCAATGAAATGCAGTATTATATAGCTTTTGACAATCAGCTAGTGGAAACTTTGGCGCATACACTCAAGATCATAAATTTTTACTGAAAACAAAAGGCGGTGGAGAAATGACGTCCTAATTGAACTACAACTTCCAGTGCTAGAACCAAGATCAATGGGAAACGGACACCGGCATATTGCTGATAATATATATCTTTGTGGACCATTTTAAAATTAAGATTAATGATATCTCTTGGATTTTAGGGCACATTTCTTCTGGAAACAAATCAAAGGGGCAAGAGGAGAAACAGCAATAACACCACACACCCAGCAACACGGTTATGGCCCAATAACATGATGGCAAGTGTTGCTATATTTATGTTTGACTGGTAAGCAAATAAATATTCACTACTGCAAACTTCAGTGGTCGATGCTCACAAAAATCTGAAAAAAAACTGAAAAGGAAACTTTTGGGAAAGGCTAAGAATAATATTTGGTATTACCCATGCATCAGAACAACTTCTGGCTATGCAAAAAGATTTTGGCCACAAAACATTAGTTCTGCCCTCACAAGGAAGGAAAGATACAAGAAACATTCCTGAGAACCAGTGTTCTCCCAGGAATTAAGGATTTTACGCATTTGAAAACTTTGCAGAGACATTTTCAACTTTATAAATTAAGAGAGATTGATAGCTTAAATTCTACCCATTAAAACAAGACAAATTCTTTCTTAGAAATACACGATAATATTTAAGCTCATTTTGTGTACGATGGTTGTTCCCATTCAAATCTTAAACCATATTTTTACAAGTTCTATTATGCACTCTCATATAAACATACCTCTATCAATTCATCTCTCTGTCGAAGGCCCTCTTTAAGTTCATCCAGCTTATGCTGCAGAACACTGCACGTGTGTTTCTGTCTTTCCAATTCCTATATCAAATAAATTAATGATTAATTTTTATTTATATTGAAAATATTTGTCAAACACAAAATAAAGTTTAAAAGTTAGTAATATCACTTAAAATTACCTAAAAAAACTACAGTGTTTTAGGTAAGTTTTCCAGATACTTTCTATACAGAAGATTTTATTTAATAAAATTTAGAATGAGAGAAAAGATGGCATAAAAGTTTAAGCACAATATTAGTGAGAAAAGCTTGGATACTGAATTTATCTAAATATTGCTGGAAAGAGCTGCCACGCAGATCTTCCCTTTACAAGAAGTGGGACTGAACATGTCCTATTCAATTCAAATGCATATTTAATCATTAGTGTATTGCATTAATTAAATGCAATTAATTTGCATTTAATTGGGGGGGTGGTAGTGTGTGTGTGGGGGTTGGAATATGTTTTTGGGGTTGGTTTGGTTTTGGGAGGAGGGTGGTCAGTTTGTTGGTTTGGTTTTTTGGGGGAGGTGGTTGGGTTTTTTTAAAAAAACAAAACACAATACTCAGAACACCTTTGGCCACTGAGATACACAGACTTTTCTACAAATCCAAAAGTTTTCAACTGTTGTTACTAAATAGTCCAGGCTTCTCTGGTTTATCTTTATAACTACAAAGCAAGTCTTAAAAATCAGTACCTTTGACTTCTCTTCATTCTCCCTATAGAACTCCGCTATTTGTTCTTCTTTCTCCTCAATGACGTCCTTTAGAGTATCCACTTGGTAAACCAAGTTGTTTTTCTCGTTGTCTAGTTGAGCATTGGAAACCATAGCTTTCTTATACTTCTCCTCAACTTCAGCTAGTGAATCCTATAGACAGTAGAGCAGCTTACATTAGTTTAACTTTTTCATGCATTGTTATAATGTTAAAATACCACCATAATGATGAAGATTGCTGTTATGCAGTAAAGTTACACAACGATTTTTGTTTCTGAATCGTTATTCATGTCTTCTCTTTAGAAATACCAAGTCAGTTCGATTTCCCTTATTCAGGTTAAGTCATACACAGCAATGAAAAGTTATTATTACAGAAGTATGAAAATTACAATATTCCACATGCATTTTCTACTCTGCTACCTTCACAACTTAACTCACAGGGATAAAGTAGTAATATCACAGCTTTTTTCAGTGCATGCACAAGAAACATTTCAGAATGAGGCAACAAAACTGAGAGGAACTCAAGACAATTAAATGAATAAAAAAGATCACAGAAATATCTCTAAGAGTAGCTTTAACTTAATGCTCATTATTTTAAGTAGTGCTCTATACCTCTGATTCAAAGTTTTAAGGTAGTCACACTTTTAAAGTAATAATGTTTCTGTTTAAGCAGACATTTTGTTTTTCTATTTCTTACTAAGATTAAAAAAAGAAAGGCATGTAAAGATTTATATGCTTGATTCTCTACTTGAAGGTGCACCTATGACTTGCTATGTACCCTCTTATGCAATATTCTCATGTTTACCAAAATGATTTTATGCTATTATTTTCTTCTCGGTACTACAAAAATGTCAACTATTCAAGTACTATAACAACTATCACTCCAGACACAAAAATTAAATTTCACATAGTCCTAATCTTAGAATTGAAAAAGAACTATTAAGCCATTCCCTTTCCAAAGTAGATCTGTACCTTACTACAAATCCCCAAGCATTTCACGTAATCTGTTCTTTGAAGGCATAGGTAGCATAGCCTCCATGTTTAATTATTTGTATTATGACAGTAGAAGTACTAGCACTGGAGGGGTACCAGGCTTGGGTTTTCCAGAAAATTGAACAGTAGGACTAAGACATGAGAGGAGAGGGTGGGAACAATCTAAGTTTCCTAAGAAAACCTAAAAAACTCAACCCCCAAACCCTATTCCATGTTATAAATAGCCATTTTGAGAAAGCCATCCTTAAAGTACGTATTTTAACTTTTATAATTTTTTATAGTTGCATGTATTTATATCTTTCTGGTCCATTCACTAACTTGTGGAATTTTGTGCTGGAGAAAAAAACAGTATTTTAGAAACCCCACAAGAAATAACTTAAGACATATCCTGATAGACTACATATCAGAAGAGACAAGATAGTCTAAATAGTGAAAAGATAAGAAAGGTACCATTATTATCTGGGAAGCAGTAAATACCAAATAGCAAAGAAGATTCATGAGAAGAAAGAAGAAAATGAAAAAAAATAAAGAACATGTGTAAATGCATTCAAGTAATTCTTTAAGTTTTAGATTAAAACCACAGAAAACATTTTTTGTGATGGTGTAAACATGACAAATCATATAAAGATTGGTAAAACAAGACGCCAGAGACAATAAACCTTTCAAAGTCTTTCAAAGAATAATTCAACTTAGAGGAAAATGGAAGATACTAGGATTAAAATTAATGCTATAGTCCTTTTATGGGGAGATACAAAATTTAATGAAAAGTACAACTAGGAAAAAATTCCAATTTGATTATTTCTGTGAGTGTAGTGAGTGGAGTCATGTAGTAATTTAGGTCGGCAGAGATCTCTGGATGCCATCTGGTCCAATCTCCTGATTAAACAAGGACAACCAAGATCAGGCGGCTCACAGCTCACCTCCAGTTCATTTTAAGTATCTCCAGGGATGTAGACTGCAGAACCTGGCTGGACAACCTGTTCCAGTGTTTGACTGCCCTCCTTGTGAAGTCTTTTTCTTGAGGTCTAATTGGAATTTCTGCCCTTACAATGCAACTTTTCTCTGTTGCATCTTGCCCTGTCACTGTGCACCTCTGAAAGCAGTCTGCCCTGTCTTCTCTACAGCCTCCTATTAGGCAGCTGAAAACAACAATGATGCTGCCACCCACCCCTCTAAGACTTATCAAATCCAATTGTCTCAGCCTCTTATTGTATACCGTATGCTCCAGGACTCCAGCCTTAAAAAGTCTGGGTTGGGGTTTAAAGATTGGATTAAAATGTCATTAATCAAGGGGGGAAAAATCTGCAGTTATGGAACAGGAATAAATTGATTGAGACAGAAGAGTGAGAACTGCTTCCCAGAAGGAAACCAGCTACACTTAAGAGTCTCTGACCAGTTAAAAAAACTGGAACATTGCTATGGCCTCTTTGGAACCGTTCCTTCTTTTTGAGTAAATTATTACACACGTTCCCTATGGTTCAAGAATTCCACATAGTTTCAGTCATCTTCCAGTTTGGTGAGAAATAATATGGATTTGGAAGGGTTTCTGAAACACTTGAATGAGGCAGTGGGATGCCTAAGGAAGGCAATATCCGTGGGAAAAGGCTGGAATGAAAATGGATAATAAAGCTCGGCACATAACCTAAAGCTATGAAGGAATACCACCCACAATTCTACCAGTAAAGCCAAAGGGCTATGCAAATTAGCCTCCTTGGCTAGAACAGGATGCTTAAACACAGCAGACATCAAGACAGTGCTCTGTTAACTGTATAAAAGAAAAATTTTGAGGAAAGAAAAAGGATTACTTTCTAGTTGAGGCAAGGGAATACAGAAAGAAAGAATCAACAAAACCGAATCAAACCGGGACATGAAAAATTTGAAGACCCAACTAAATCAGAACTATCCACATTAGAGTTTATTCTGCTGACACCCAGCAGATTTGTAGCCAGGTAAAAAATACAATCTTAGCAGCACCAGGGATGGGCAACCACAGAAATATGAGTGTAATTACAAATCACTCTCAAGCACTGAAAAAACACTTAAAAGAAGTGAAAAAGCAGGTATCCCAGGAACTATTCTAAGACACACAAGACAAAACTGCTAAATCAGAAGTTGAGAAAAAGGCAATACCTTCCTACTTAGAAAGGAGGGTTTCTGAAAGAATCTCTATGGAAGGTAAATTAACTTACAAACATATTATTCGGTATTAACAATAGCATAAAATAAATGCAATTCAATTTTGTAAGCCAAGCACAAGCCAAGATCTTACTGTCTATTGCACACTTGTGCTCTTTGGCAACTGTAATGTATTACAATAAATAATAGTGCATTAGTAATGATTCAGAACAATAGTCACGAGATGCTGGCCAACATGCAAAAGTGTGAGAGTTAGATCCATTTTGGAAATATGAAGCAATCTCACATTTTATTCAAATTTAGTACAATCACACCTATGTCTAATAACCTTGTAACCTACTGCTCTTCAACGTGCTTTTAATATTCATAATGTAATATGACTAAAACAAGACATATTTCATCTGAGCATAGGGCTATCAGATTCAAAGTTACTTATCCTCTAAAGAGGAAATAATTATTGCTACACTGAACAGCTCAAATTACATATTTTCTCTTTACTATATCGTCTAATATGTTGCTTAATCATGTAAATTAAAGGAAGCTGTTGAATACATCACTGTTACGTGCTCTAGTACAAGCAGCATTCATTAAATTGAGTCTCTATACAGATATAAGACAAATATGGAAAGATCTCTACTTTTACATGGAACAGTTCACAATTAGGTAACAGGAAAGAGAACAAAACAAATATCCTGAAAAAGATTTGTAAGCCACATCATTTGCTGTATTCAGTTTCCCTTCAACACAGGAAAGGGGAAAATAACCATACTTTATTATGGCATATTATGCCATATTAATATTTATATTTATTATGGCAAAGAATTAAAAAAAATTAACCTTCTCCTGCAAGCACTATGCCTGCCCAGATTCATTTCAGCACATCTTTCAAAATTATTACTTGGTTTTTGCTTTCTAAAATATAGTATTTACTGAAACTGGGACAACTAATTCTTAATTTCTTAAGTTCCTTGTCGTAGCTATATCCCATTTCTTTCCTCCCCATTCGATACAGAGTAATTATTTTGAATATCCATTTAATTGCTAACAAAACTCTGAAAAATATAAATTGAACCTCTCATTATCTTACCAGAAAACACCTGCTAAAAATATGAAAGTTTAATACTATTTTAACATAAACCAAGTAATGAACATGTCCTATCTCACATAAATTTAATTCATATCTTAATAATTTACTCACGTGACAAATTTAAGATGAGGCTCTCTATACATTAAAAGTTAGATACATGCTTTAAAGAAATTTAAAAACTTGTTAGTAAAGCCTTATGTAGTTAGTGGAACCAGTGTATCTCCATTACCCAAAAATACCCATACAGAATGCATGCTTGGGAGGAGCCCTGATACCTTTAGTTCTTTAAGTCCCTGCATGTATCTCCCTTCTACATCGTGTATCTGGTCCTTAAGATCATAGATATCCTGCAGGACATAGGAATGAACCATTGCATAAGAAGTATGGGGAAGTAATTTATAGTCGAAAAAGCATTAAAAAGGTTTACATGCACTTCTGTCAAATGCCAAAGCCTGCAATAATGCACATAATTTATAATTAATTCACAATAATCTGATGGAAATTAAGATTTTGTTTATATCCGTGAATCCAAGCCATCTCAAATAGGACAGAATTGTTTCAAATTTGACATAAACAAAGTCTTATTTTAATAAAAGCTAAACTGTTAGCATCATAAATATTTATGAACACAACAAATACAATTACCAAGATAAATACAGAAAATTTTTGTGAGTAAAAATTACATCCTCATAACTTTTTCTTATTATTAAGAAACCAGAAGTTCTGTAACAAAGAAAATCTACTCTTAAGCACAAATACAATTTTAAACTAGCTCCAAATCCTCTGAAAATGCAGTTTACCCGTAATTCACTGAGGGAGGCATCAGGATCCACCAAACTGCTTGTATCTCCACTTCCTCTCCTAGATGAGTTGCCACTCAGAGGAGTTACACTTACTGAATTGCGAGATGATGGCTTAAAAAGGGAAAAACACTGTATCAAGAATCATGCTGTCATTTCTGGTATACTTGACAATACTCTTTATAAATTGCTTCAGTCATAGAACATTTTTTTCTCTTGTTTTTACCATTTCTTAATATTAGCTTATAGACAATATTTTCCATTGACTATTTTCCAGCACTTATGTTTTTTCTTGGCGAAATGTTCGTTTCTCTTTGATGACTTATCTATTATCATAACATTACAGTTTTGAGTCTTCTGGTCAGAAGACTTTCATAAGCAGGCTGTTAGTGCTAAAAACTGTAGAAGTTTAAAATATTTCTAAAAATTGTAATCTCTGCCACCCAGGATTCAGGAGAAAGTCTCCAGTGGAATCTAGTGTATGAATTTTTATAGCCCTAGCCTCTTAAAATTCAACCTTTCCTGCTAAATATTTCTCACAGAGAAAATAAATTCTATAAGAAACTAATATTTGCTAAAAGTAAACTAAAGAATAATTTTTTTCCCCAGGAAATAAAAGACACAAAACATTAATTTTCTAGATAAAAGCATGTCTAAAAATATCTCTTTGCAAGCTCTTAAAAATGGCTAAAGTACTCTACTAAAAAAACCACAGCATTTATACTTTTAGAACTATTTTAATACTTATAAATGTATAGCTGAACACTGACTTTCAATAGTTTTTAAATTAAAAAGTCTTACCCTTGAAAATATTTCTGAATGTGATTTTTCACTCTTTTCTTCGAGCTGAAAGAGAAAAGGGAAAGCGATCACAATACACCTTTTGCAATGAGGGATTACTGAAGCGCCATCTTCTGTTCAAAGATACTAAGAAATATTTAAGAATGAAAAATGAAACAAAGAAAAAAAATTAAGAAATTACAGAAGTTAGCATAGATCAAGACAGGAAAAAAATATTCAGCCTGAAAAGGTGGTCTTTACCTCAACTGGAAAATAAATGAATGCTTCTAAAAAAAAAAAAGAAAGCCAGAAATTTTTTTTAAAAGTCCTTGCCAATATTAAAGTACTGATCAACAAAACACGTTTCACTACTTTAAATTTTAACAGGGTAGTGACTACAACACTCGGTGGTATAACAAACACAAAGCTTCATGCAAGTGCACTTTAGACAATCAGTGACACCAGTGCGAATGTCCTAGTTATTAGAAAACACATTTGTTCCTTCTTTGTTGTTCTTTGGTGAAACCTGCAATTACATCAGGACAAAAAAAAAAAATTCAGGCAAAAGCCCATAACTGAAATGTACTGATTAACAGCAACCTACAATATAATTCCAATTCATACTTTATGTATTGAAGCCTAACCAGAATAACTATGCTCCCCGCCTTCTTATTTAGGGAACTCTGATATTGCACACTTACATTGTAAATTTCCATATTTCCTTCATTTCTATGAATCAAAATAGATGGAATTAAATTAAGACATTAACATGTTGTCGTATTTCCTAAAACAAGCATGATACATTGAGTACGGTATCTCAAATAAATGGTTTCTCCAAAACCATCTGTTTTTCTCCCTGCCCAGGGGCAAGAGATTTGGAAGTATGCTACAATCACAGTAGAAACAAATGTTACTTTACGAGATCTTTCTTTTTCCTTCTATTCTGGTTTCTACAGAAGCAACATTGCTTTTCCATGGCAAAATCACCATCTCCAATGACATATCAAAACTGTAAATGGCAAAGATTTGTCACCATTGTGATAGTAAAATGATGTTAGGAATCCAATTGATCTGAAGTATCCATTTAGAGTAACATAAATAAAAATATAATTTTGGAATCTAATAATACATAATAATGATGATGTTAATAATAAAAGCAACTGAGTACGTACCATGATTGCCAGTCTCAGCCTCCACTTTTACTTTAAGCAGAGTATTAATTTCAGAAAAGCAAGTTTATTAGAGAGGAAAAAAAAGCTAAAATTTAAACTGGAGGAATGATTGGTCTATGTCATGCTTCGAGCATGTGCAGACGATAAGTAACATGCCACTATTACAAGTTACATAGCATTAAATCATGTAAGAGCATTAAATCATCTAAATGCAGAATGATAGAAACTGGCTGTAAGGGTACTCTAGCAGTCACCTAGTCCGGCCTCCCTTCCGAAGCAGAACTGCTGCCAAAAGCCAAGGTTAGCTGTGGCTTTATCTAGCTAAGTCTCACCAGCTCCTGAGGATGGAGGTTCTCCAACCTTGCCGTAATCTGTCAGAATGCAACACTAACCTCCTGGAGCTTCTTGCAGTGGTTCATCTGAACCTCCTAAGCTGCAGTGTGAGGTTGCTGCCCCTTGTTGCGCTGGCTGGCAGGGGCATGGAGTTTGGCTCTTACCTAATCAAGCAGTTGCAGGCTGCTGAACATGAGGTAGCATCCCCTTCGCCCAACTAAATACACCTAGTTCTCTCATCCTCACCTCCTACTGCATGTGCTAACACTGACTTATTTCAAAGACATGCCCAAGAACAGAAATTTCCTCATTTCTTCCACTACGCCCAAGAACAGAAATTTCCTCATTTCTTCCACTACTGAACGCAAAAGTTTTGACTGCGAGTAACAAGAGCTTCTAGAACTTATAGCAGCAATAAAGAGAAGGCAGCTAGGTTTGCTGTAAATGCTGTTCAGACTAAAGGGATGCACAAGAAAACGGTCAATCTTCCTGTAACATGTTCTGTTGACTTGGAATTTGGTGCAAGAGCCCAGCCAACAGTGAACGCTCCGGTAATGGACCTTGACAAAATCTCATCCTGGAAGAATGAGCACTAAAACACACTAATGAGGGCACTGTTTTACGTTTTTATTTTTGTCACCAAACCAAGTAGCAATATTCCAAAAATACACAAAAGACCTAGATATTGTTAATTTCCACAAGAAAAACTCCCAACATTTTACATTTAAGTGATGCTTAAGCTTATCACACACAAGAAATGTGAAGTGTTAACACTTGTCACATGCTTCTAGCAACAGGCAAAATCCCCTTAGAAATAAAGTAGCATGCTTTTTAAAAACTCAGGCTCCAGACATCATTATACAAAAAATGGCCCCAACCCGTCAACAAACCTATTTGCCATTAAATAACTCCGAATGCTTTTACAGTATTTACTCTTTTCAGAGTATGAAAAGAAAATCCATGGTTAGTAAGTTCCCTTTATTCCCCACAGTGTAACAACAAGCATTACACTCACACTATTCAAACCTTGGACATCGTCTGCGTCGGAAACAATGCTTCCCCTGCGGTTGGAACGACTAAAATAGTCAGCAGCAGTTTCACTTTGATCAGAAAAATCAGAGGACTTCAAAAGATAAGAAGGGTGAGAGAGAATTGAAGATGATACCACAGAAAGAACAGAAGTTTATTTAAAAAGAACAAACAGGAAATCCAAACATAAATCTCCATTATCGCAATTTATTCTAGCTTTTCTAACAGTTTAACAGTTGTAAAATCTTACTCTCTTAGATTTTTGCTATTTTAAATGTGTCTACATGAATAAAATGCACCACACTGATATGAATACTTTAGTCAGTATATGCATTGTTTTTAAACACTCTCTTCACATGTTCGTTATTCTTACACAGTATCTAAAAAACGCAATGAACGTTTATTATTGATTCATTTTCCTCATTTAGAATAACATAAAACAATACAATCAGACACACAAAAGAGTTTAGTGTTAATATAATGCCAAACAAGCTACAAAAATTATCTTTTTTAAAAAAAAAAAAAAGGTTTTTAGACCATAAAAATCAGATAAGTTAAAGTTACTGTTTTTCTCTACAAATGTTGTCTTTTCTTCAAAACAACAAAACCCCAACAGTACTAATTAGGAATACGATCTGGACTTCCTCACATTCGTAATTTTAAGAGGCCTTAAAAGACAAGACAAGCTTATTCCCTCCAAAGCTGTATGTCAGACAGGCACCTAAAAAGGCGAGGAAAAAATGCTAATGCTACACATCACTGGTAAAAAAGGCAAAAAAAAATATCTAACCACATTATAGTCATTGCAATGCCATGGGAATTTAAGTAAAATAACTGAGAAAACATTAGGCTCACTAAACATAGTATTTAATGAGAAGGGTAGGTTTATCAAACGTGTTGAATTGATAACATTCTACTTCAAAAGGCAGAAAGTTCCTGTGAACATTACATTTAGTTTTAAAAGTGATTATAGGAAAGAAAAATCTGTAAATGAACAGTTTGAAAATATACTGTCCTTACCCCATTTTCACCATTTAAAAAAAATAATTCTTAATTTCTTTGTACTTGAAGTACATAATTGATGTAGCCTCATCTTATTCCAGTTAAAACACAGTGAGATGTTTTTTATGCAAATGTGACCAGTTACATATAAAACAGTTTGCTGTTTAATTCAATCCACCTGTCTTGGATTATGCATATTTAGGAATACAGAATTTGTACTTTTTGTCACTGCTTAGTTATGTTCTATTTCTCTGACAAAGAAATTTCCAGCTATATCTACATTTTATATAATAACTTTTTTTTTTTAAGTAACAAAGTAAAAAAAAGTCACAAAGTTGGCTAAACTTTCTTATTTCACTTGCACTTCACAAAGTATAAAGATGCTGAACAGAATTCTGCTTATATGAATTATGCTTACAGCAAAAGAACAAACAGCACAAGGGCTACAAACAATCTATAACGACACTGTTGTCCTTTTGATTCAAAACTAACTTATCTTTGCTAGTGAAAAGTCCATATGTCTGATAAACCTTACTGTTCCTCCTTTTATACCTTTTGCACTTCTAATATCTTTCTCAATGGGTTTATCAAAACTGATAGTTTAAGATGGAGATGCACCATGCAGTTTTTCATCAGTGTTTTCTACTGTTTCCATCTTCTCTCCTACTTTGTCTTTCAATTTCCAGTGAGTACTGAGCTGACTTCCAATGCACTACCCAGAGTGAAACTAAAATATTAATCATGGAAACATTAGAAAGTTAAGACTAAGACTTTTACTTCACCTGCTCAACACCTTTTTCAGAATTATTTGATTAAACAAATATTCTGAACTCCATTAAACATTCACTAGTTTGAGTGAATGGCACCTTGGCATTATCAGTATCACATATACATACTGAGATCTGATCTATATATTCCTATATACGTACAAATTCTATACCTTCAAGAAACTAATCTTAATGTTAAGAGAAACTAAGGAGACAAGTAGTATTTTCACAGTTCAAGAGACTTTAGAGATGGATGGTAATACCTCTGAGATTTTAGAACTTCATAAAGCAACAGCAAAATTCCCTTTTTCCTACACCCTCAAAAATTCACTCTGACATCTTTTGTAGCTAAAAACATCCAGTCTCTCTGGTTTTATTTGCTTAGTCTCTGTAACATTGTTAAGAATATGTGAAAAATTAAATCAGGACAGAACATTTTAATTTAACCTATAAAAGAACAGTGATCTACTTTTTTTTGTTTAGCATAAGAAATGAACAGCCGTACCAATGAAACTAAGACAGTTGTTCTGTGGCACAGGGTAGAACTATTTAAAAATCACTGTGCGGCACAAAAAGCCGCCTTTGGTATGGCCCTTTTAACACAATACAGATCCAGGAACAAACTTCTCTCAGTTTTGAATACCGGTCACCATAAAAATAACCTAGCTACTTACCTAACAAAGTTTGCATTAGTCCTCTTCCCAAAAAGAAAGACTTTTGCGCACAAATTGCAGTAACAGTTTCATGTGCCTGCCCAACTATGACATAAGGTGGTAACTCCAACAACATACTGTACTGCAGTTGGCAATTGCTTCCAATTATATACATTACAAACATTTAAAAGATGTTTAGAAAAGCAAATTCCTTATTGCTTCTACACTTAACTGCCTTCCTGCTAAAACTTTACATCTTGCTAAAAATCGTATCTCTGACAAATTATATTTTTTTTGATGCGAAATTGAAAAATCGAGCCTGTGTGTTGGTCAGTAAAATGATTCCCGGTGTAAAATACTCATAATCATTGTGCGTTAGTATCAAAGCACGCAACAAATCATGCAAGAGGAACGCTCACCATAGGACTACTTCGAACTGAGCTTGCTCTTGAAGAATAACTGTGTTCAGATGGCTAAAGAAGAGTTATGAAGGAAATTTTCACAATTTTCATAGATTTTTGTTTCCAGCAAACAAAGATAATGAAAGAAACAACCAAAAGCCTAAGACACTTACAGTACGAGAACTATATGAGCTATGTAATCCATCACCACACAAAGATGCCTGAGAAAGAGGGAATGAAATACCATTTATATTCAGTCTCAGAAATAGTTATGCCAGTCTTATACACTGTATTTCTTATGCACTGTAATGTACTCTACCTTATCCTACGCATGCATTTTCCAGTTAACATACTTTTTGACAGGTTGAACAATTTTTAAGTTTCCAGCAGCATTTCCTCCTACTAGTAGGGATGTCTATTTCCAAATATAAATCTAAGAATTTCCTTGAAAAATGGCCAAATAGGTGAAAAAAAGAAAATCAGATCTTAACTATTTTCAGAAGAAAATTAAAGCAAATACTTAAATTGCAATTTGTCTTTCACTGTTCTGAAGTCTTCAGAAGTTTTAATCCACCCTGGGAACTGACGCTTTACTGTATACTTATCAGTTTTACTTTGTGCTCACCCATGCCAGTTTTCCTGAAGGAAAATGTGTTACAATTGGACTCGATGATCTTAAAGGTCTTTTCCAACTGAAATGAGTCTATGGTACAAGGCTGAAATCTATTTATGCAGTGGATTAAAAAAAAGCAGCTCTGGGCAAAAAACCACAAACGTACAGTCTCATGCTGCTTTCCCCCTATCTATGAAGAAACCTCCAGTAGAAATTAGAATTATATGTATAGTAGAATTATCTGTAATAGCATTGCTTATAGTCTTGTTCTCTCCCTGGATCTTCTAATGTTTTCTCGAGAACATGCACAAAGCCAAAAAAAGTTATCTCTGTTTGCAATCCAAGTGCAGAACAAGACCTCAGTAACTACATAAAAAAAGTCCATAAGAATACTTGACGATTTTCTACATAGGTTTAGCATGTGTCTAAATGGTTGTATAAATTGGATTTGAACTACTGTAGCAGCAAAAGGCATGAAGTTTCAGGCATGCACATCACTTTTTAAAGATGACAACTTTTTTGTAGAGCTCTCAGCCATTCTTATGGCACTTCTAGCTACTTTTTATTTTGTAAAGATGCAGATTAGGTTTTCATCCTATTACATTTTGTATGATTATTAAATTTAAATATGGCATCTTATTTGAGACTATTTAAAGTGGATTTACCGTATTTCTCTAATCTCCTGACAATGATTTTTCCTGTCCAAACACTTAGCTCAACTTCTTTAAATACCTTTTTTAGTATTATACATGCAGTTATTTAGTACGCTTGGATTAACTTGTTCTAATCCCAGTGTTCAACATCATTGTTATATTCATAAACTTTATGTTTGTCTGTAAAAAGATCAGTAAACCAGCAACACTAAAATACTTTAAAAGAGGCAATTTAACAATGTTAAAAACATTAAACTGAATGCCTCCACAAAATTACACACACAAGCTGCAGCTTTATTTAAAAATATGAAAAAAAAATGCACATGTAATACTGTCAAGTCTCATGGCCATACAATACAAATTTAAGGCAACCATGCAAACGGTGCTTACGAACCAAACTGATACTTCTTATCAAACCAGTGTTTACAGAAGGAGACACCTATGAAGAAAAGTGTAATTTTATATTTTTGAGGGCCATTCAAACATCTAGAGATAAGGGAGATAATATTTTACATTGTACTAACCCTGTAACTCCTAGTTGTTGCCACTGGATCACTGTATAGAGAAGATGACTGTAGTGTGAAGAATAGAAAAAGTCAGAAACACTTTTTCTGCATATCTTAGGTTTTTTTTTTAATCAATTGCTCTATATTCCCCCAAAGTTCTAAAAGATTGAAATACTAAGTTTTACATCTATAAGAGACAGGAACTTTAAAAAATGTTTGGATAAACATTCCAAGAAAACCCATTGTCCTTGAAACCATAACCTAAAACATTAAGTAAAGCAATCTAGTATTTTTATCAGAAGATAAAGAAAGATAAAGAAGAGAATGATAAGAAATTAGGCTGTTTTCAAAAGATATGTCCATTTCCTCTAGGCACTAATTTAAACCTGACCATGAAAGTAGCTGCAGGTACTGGAAGATACAACCCATCTCACAACAGACCACTGATTTATCATTTACATTACTGTAGGAAAAACTTTGATGTTAAACTTGAGACTTTTTGTTGGTGGTGGTTTTTAAAAATAGGACTTGGAAAAAGCAAGTGTCACAGCTACTAGTTATTTTCTTTATAGCATACAGCAATCATGAAACAGAAGCTATTTTAAATTTAAAACCCCACATATGCAGAACACAGAATACCTTGCATGTTATCCATTTGATTTATAAAAGGCAATCCTTAAAACCAAGAAATACAATTGTAACTACTACTAGATGTAATAATTTGCACAGTTATAGAAGGGAAGAGAGAGGAGTTTGCTTCTTATAGCATAAGTAAGCAAAACCAAATATATGTATTTTATATACATTAAAAAATGAATATAGGAAGAGAAGACAGACCCGAGTATGGTAGGAAGGAACTGGTTTACTATATCTAAGGCTGCTATAATTTCTTTGATCATAGTAAATTCCACTCTGCGGGGGAAAAAAAGAAAAGATAAAACAAAGGTTGCATCTGTAGATCTTGTAAATAAAAGTTCTATCTCAACATCGCCCAAATGTTCCCAAGCTACACAAAATGTTGTAATAATCTTCCCTATGGTTAACTCAAAATCCATGTAACTTTCTAAAGCAAGTAAAGCGCAAAAAGCCACAAAGTTATGTACTCTCTATTATCTGTATTTTAGTCCTGCCCAACTAAAGGAGTAAATAGTTCTGCTTTTTCTCCCTAAAAAAATCAGAAAACCCTGAAAAGTTTATCTAAATCCTGACAAGTGCAGCATGAAATACATGAAAAACATATTTGACAAAACTTGCTTATAATTAGTACAATTATTTGTTTGGTCTTTTTTTCCATTAGATACCATCCTGAATCAGAGCATTTGGGGAGAGTGGAGGATAGACATTCCTAAGAATTTAATAGTGAATGGATGTTTATGTGGCCAGCATTAGTCTGTACCTCACCACTGTTCTTTACACCAGCCACACATGCTGAAAGCCTAGTAGTTATACTTTGGCTTATTTCTGTTGATTTTTGACACTTCCTACACAGATTGCATACATATACATATGTGAGGAAAAGTTTGATATACACAAAGAAGGAAAAACAGAGATGAAGACGTGGCAAGAGCTACTGTTTTCAGAAAGTAGTGCTTTCTGTCTCAATAGGCCATAGGAGGTAGAAAGATTCATATTACTCATTTATTTAAGAACTGAGGGAACAGGAGAACAGCACCTCAAAGGCACACAGAAAAATGCTGTAATACAAATAATTATAATATAAAAATTACTTCAGCCTTGTCTCAACACAGGCATCCGCTGCTGCTCTAACTCCCCCAACCGTTGATGCCCCTGCTATTTTATCAGTGCCAAAACTCTCTGAAAAAGTTACATCAAAAATATTTAATTTCTTGGCACTATATTCACATATGTTACACATTGAACTTTCTAGAATAGTTTTTGGAAGATCACAATAATCCACATGCCTTTCTCAACAGTTCACTTGGTTAATGTCAAGGTTTATGGTAAATTCAATCTGCTTTACAACTACATTTAAAATATGCCTAACTGTTAGGGGACAAAGTGCAAATAATAGAATACGTATCTCCATCCTCACTGAATGAATTTTAATGCAGAGAATTGCCACTTTTAAATATTTCCAAGAGCCTTCCAAACACCTCCAACAGACATGATTTCTGTTCAGCTGATTCCATGATTCATGGGATATTACTGCCATGAGTTTCAAACACTTAACTTCAGATCAGAATTTGGTCAATACTAGAAGTTTCTTTTTTCCTGAAAACATTTATGCATATGTCAGCAAGCTAATAAATTTCTGCATAACTGTATTAGTATGTAACTCCACACACTTGGTATATTTATAATAAATACCTCAGTAGAAAACTAACCAATAAATCTTTATGGGAATAAGCAGCTTTCTTCTTTGAATTATGAGATTCACTGTAAGCATGACTCTAAGAATAAAATTTAGAAAATTAATACCATGTAACAGCATCTTCAATGTTAAAATATAAAGAAGTCAAACATAAGGATTTAAGATTTGTCATCTTCAACAAACACCACAGAAAATTCTAACTACATACTTCTATCACTGTGTAAAAAAGAACTGGTAAGTGTAACTATAACCAACCTTATCTCTGATTAACACAGACTTGGCTTAAGCCAGCAGTTCACATTCCACAAAATATGTAAAACCAATAAATAAACTAAAAAAGCTTAACATTACAGGCTATTTTAAGCACTAGGTTGTGTTTGCCTGTCTGTAGCTAATTGAGATAACACTGCTGTTTAAACAAATTCAGCTTTTTAAGCTGCTTGCATATTCCTTTCAGTGGTACTTGGTGATTTTCTTTGCTCAAGGAAACACATACAAGTATTACTTGGTGTAATACCAATGAGAATGGGGTGCAGTCTACTATCCCTTTATAACAATAAGAAGGAATATTTTTAAGTAAGGGTGTACAAACCAACTGCTTTTTCTCAGGACTGAAATAATTTTCCATTAGATTAAACTAAAGTTTCTGTATGGAAATGGGGAATACAAATATATGCATACAGAAACTTTTTAAAAAAACAAGTGTGTCTTCCAAGTCCAATCTGTACGTCACTTCACTGCAAAATTTAGAAATAACAAATACTAAAAAATGCTTATTTTAAGATAGCTGTCCCTAATATGTGACTTCATTAGATTTTATCCCAGAGAAAGTTTATACATGCATTCTATGGAAAGTGTTAGAACCATTCCGCTATTCTATGTCTGAAAGTGTAACAGTACAAGTTTACATATTTTTTTAAATCAATAATTTAAAGTAGCAAGTTAGTGTCATTACACCTTAAAAACAAAGCACAAAAGCAGTCTTCACTCAAAGACATGCAAAATGTTAACATACAGGGACTGAGTATCTTGTAGATCTATCCTTAGAACTGTCATACTGAAGTAAGAGAAAATGAAATTGAAATCATTAAGTTTAAAAAAAAGAAAAGATATAAAAATTAGCTTCCCCCCGCCCCAAAGAATGACTACAAATTCTTAAAAGGAAGTTACAAGAAAACAATCTATTAATTGTGAAAATTTATACACGAAGGAATGCCATTTATCCAATCTAAAAGGGCATTCTGAAGCTGGAACACTTTTTAATAAAACCCTATTTTTTCCACAACAGCATCTCAATATCTGAAGAGTGAGATAACTTTGGACTGCAGCAGGTTATCTGAAATATTTCCTGTGGTTTTGGTAACAGAAATTTAAACAATTAAGCAAAGTCTCAAACAGTAGATTGTATTAAACTGAGACAGTATTTCTTAGGTTACATGATAAAAGGCTCATCTCCACACAGGCAAAGGAGCCCAGAGGGCCACCAGTCAGCCCCGATGTCGAGGCGTGAAACCCATCATGATGTGGGGGCTCTGCAGGGCCCACTGCAGACTGAGGCAGGTCACTGCCTACAGGGCATGAAAGACATGCCCCTTCCCTGGCAGTGCTCAAGGCCAGGCTGGATGGGGCTTTGAGCAACCTGGTCTAGCGGGAGGTGTCCCTGCCCATGGCAGGGGGTTGGAACTAGATTATCTTTAAGGTCCCTTCCAACATAAACCATTCTATGATTCTATGACATTTGGGGATGCAGAGGCATGGCATCTTAGGATCAGGGGAGGAGCCAAAGGTGGTGAAAGGGAAGGACAAATGTGTTTTCAGAAGGAGCAAGTGTGTGAAAAAGGAGGAATAGTGGGATGAAAGGGCCACCTATGTGTAAAGAGAACGGTGGTCTACCAGATTCGGCAACTCAACATTGCTTATGAAAACAGCTTTGTAACAATAGCTTAGCCAGTGTCCCCATGTTTTCTTTTTTAACATAAAAATCTTAAATTTTCAAAGCAAGCTTGTATTTTCCAGTTAATTTAAAATTTCACAGGTATAACTTAGCTATTCTAGCTGTAGGTAAAATGCACAATCTGAAACATTACGTGTTATCACCCTAAGCTTTCTTAAAAAGCAAAACAAAAATCGAAGGTACTTTGAGAACATTACATGATATACTAATAGCATGTTAGAGTATCACCCACTGTAGTTTGCAACATGAGAACTACTGAGAGGATTACAAGAAAAAAAATATTCTTATCTATTAATATGTCTCAAAATTCCTTCTAGAGATCAATTCCCTAGTTTTAGATTTGATATTTATTTATAGATTAATATAGGCCAGGTTTAATTCGTATTATTTCATACTGTTTTCACATTATCTCAATAGTTCCAACATATCCAATATTCATATTATATTAAATAATAATTTAATATTATTAATACAACTTACAGACTGTGGCACCTTTTTGTTGCTAAAAGTATTCCCATACAGGACCCATAGGACACTGTACTAAACAACTTAATCATTTATTCTTTTTAAAACAGCTTTTATTTTTAATTATTAACTTCTGATAAGCAACCTTGCTATCAAAGAATGGAGATAGATCACTCAGATAATCATTATCATCACAACACGTAACTTATACCTTAAGTATTTACAGCTTAACAGTATACTAACAAATATTTAAATTGCCTAAACTAGGAATACACAAGATATACAGAAAGACCCAATTCTGAAAAAGTGGAATTTCTGTTTGTATTGCAGACTTGACTGTAGGACTAACATCGCAACATAACTGAGAAAAAAGGTTTCCTGTCATAACTTTTAGCAACATCTTTATACCTATCAAGGCTGATGCACAATCTTTGCCACTTTATTTTACTTTTCTTTTGGGGACATTAGAAGAGAGAGACTGGAGAGACTAATTCCCCTCAAAAGTTACCTTCAAGACAGAAATCTTAACACTTTCTTTGAGCCCTCAAACTTGCTATCACAAAGCGTTTGATAACATCAATTATTGCAGCAGTACAATTAACACTGTTTTCTACAAAGAAGCATGCTTTCACCAAACTACTGCTTTGGTAAGTAGATACAGAAAATGTTATAATGTGAACACATCAAAGCATGCTCATTCCAGGCTACACACCACAAGATCTCTCCTTCTGGAGGTACTTGCTCTGCTCCTGAGAGACCCACTGGCATCCAAAGAACTCTTAAGAATGAAATTGTAAAAATATATAAATATATAAAATAATTCTAAAAAGCTCTGATGATGACTGTTAATCTTCACTGAAAGGCACAAAGTAAGTGAGGCAGTCAAAGAAATTCTGGGTAAGCCCCCCAGAAACGAACTCAGTTATCTGATGATTTCAAACCCTATTCTTTACTTAAGGGTAAATTACTTAATCTCTGGTCTTAGCATATTTTGTATGTTAACCAAGGCAAGAGCAGATCTGAGCAAACCTGTACCAGTTCACAAGTTTGTAAGTGTTGCCACATAGCATTTGCACGTGCTTTTTCTGTAAACCATTTACTGTTTGCAGAGCAGTTAACACTACCTGATTTAAACAATTTATTTGGTAAAAATATCTGTGTGATAAATTGCAGAAACGCTTACTTAACACCAGAACTTGCAAGACATTACGTAAAATTCAGTTAATCAAAGATTACATTTAATTGCTCAAACTTCTTAGTAAGTGACAATGATTTTATTTTTAAGTCACACAAAGAATCAGCTTATTCTACCTTTCAAAAATAAACAAACCCAACCCTTTTTAGCAGTTTGTCCCTCTCCTGGCCTATATATCCAGATCAATGACAAGCTGGTTTCTACGCAGATCTACTAAAAACAGGAAAATGTTTACAAACATTCAATAAACAATCTTTAGCACCATGTATGACCTAAAAATGATATAGGATAGCCTATACCAGACAATAAATACTTCTATTAGCCATCTTTGGAATACATTGCATCATTCAGGTAAGTCTTTGCCACTAATGAATCCTCATATTCTCAAAGAAATAAAACCCTGCATCATACCAAACTCTTCTTTAAATTGCATCCTAAGGTACTGCTACTTTTTTTTCCACAAATACTATAGAAATACACAGTAATACTTAACGAGCAAGAAAAGACACAACGGTGACCAGACTACCATTGGAATGAAAACCCAATTTTTTTTTTACTCATTTTCAGTAACTGGCACTGATTCAGGATGACTGAGTCAGCAGTAGTATTTTGTTTATTAAATAAAATTTGCCTGTTCACAGAATTTCTGAGATAGACAGGGAAAATGGGAAAGAGATTATTTTTTCCCCCCATTAGACTTATCTAAACTAGAACAGTGATTGATCATTAATAGCACCTTCACACCTGAATATTAGATTTGATGTGGAGTAGTATTCATAAGACAACTGACAACTTACCTAGGAATCTTAGTACTCCACCATTTCCAGACAAGCCAACTAATTCTTACTAGTTGGCAATATCTGAAGCCTAAGTGAGTACAATTACTCAGCTTCTTAAAAGATAAACAAACCATATTATATTGGAAAAACAGTAAAAGATGAGACTTAAAACTTGTCATTAAATATATTATTCCAAATAACTGTTTGTTGAACTACATATTCCCAAGCAGATTCCAAATGCATAGTAATTATTTTGAGCAATAAAAATATACTGTAAATAAATATATGTAGTAGACAAAAAAAAGCATGAGGTATTTATAGTAAAAAATATAGTCAAAGAATTAAAATGTAGCAATTGAGATTTTTTTTTTCAATGCAAAGATTGAAATACATAAAAATAAACTACCTTGTTAACATTGATGGAAATAAAATACTAGATGAACTTTAACATTATATTTGACTTAAAATACTGTCTTTAAAACTAGTAATACTTGGAAGACATCATCTGCTCCTTAAAAAAATGAAACCAACACCCAAACTTTTTTTTTTTTAAAGGCCATGATGGAAAAGGGAAAGTATACAGTTTGAACACAAACCAAATATGAATGTCGACTGGACCGGTGAGAATACCTGGCCCTCTCTGAATCTTCCTGAGAAAGAAGAAATGCAGAGTTATTTCACAGAAAAAAAAAAAAGAAAAAGATGACAAACTAAAAGCAAGCAAAGTTGAGCAACATGCTGTTAGCACTTTTAATGCTATGTATTATTTTGAATAATCTGTTGAGGCAAGTGAACTCATTCAAGTCAGAACTGTGATTCCACCCGATTTGGGTGAGTATGCCAACACACTACATTAAAGATGTAAATAAGGGGGGTTAATATAATTAATCATTAGTGTTCAGTAGTCAATCTTTTTTTCTGATTGCTGTATTAATGTAGAAAAAAGTACAAGATTTTTTTAAATTAAGAAAGTCAAGTAAAAATAAAACAACATTCAAAAGCTTTACAAAATTACATTAGCAAGAAATTTAGTATATAATTACTACAGTCAGATTGTGAACATTTTACAAAGTTATTTTAGCCTAATAGAGATGATAATCTCAGTTTCCTCATACATATTTCAGATTTTCTCCTCTGCTATAGGAAAAAAGCTTCTTAAGCAAATTGATCAATTATAAATTATATAGGTAGTTCTGCTCTACAATGACAGTGAAAATAATAAACCCAACTTACAAAATTTGGGGGAGGACAGCTAGTTAAGGCACCTTAGTATCTTTTGTTCTGTTGAAAGCTCAGTGAGTGTTCATTTTGACTCCCACAAAAGAATATGTGAGAAGCAGCAGGACAAAAATACAACTAAGTTAAAATTAAACATTACAATACTTCACGTGCCATAAGCTTCTCAAATTTTTAGTTACAGTAGGTAAGCATGTTAAGAATAAGCTTAATTTTAAACTATCCCTTTTGAAAGGTACAACAGGACTCAAACTAGGAATCCTTCCTTAAATGACTCACTTTCTACAGTTTTCAAGATGTCAAACTACTCTAAAGATTGTAAGCCAGTTATCTTTAGAGTTAAAAGCTCAGCCTCCAAATCATAGATGAATATCTAAAGTCTAAAGCTGGCTTTCATACTGCTTATGGTCACATAGTTATTTTCTACAGTACCACTGGATACATTAAGTTGTTTAATACTAATTTTGTGACTATTCAAGAGGCCTAGTTAATACTCTGCAAGAAAATAACTTGAGGGGGAGGTTCATTTCAGAAGGACATTTTAGTCTCCCTCTCTATAGTGTCTACTTTGATGTTTACAATGAACATTTATGCAATACAACTTTTCAACACATTATAGTCAGATCACTGCCAATTTTAAATATACTTTGTGCTTGTGGTCTAACTGGACAAATATCTATCAATAACATTTGCAGCTTGCAAGCAGACAGTTTGCTATTTATCTGAATTGCTGGTATAACACCCCTGCTAACAATATGCTCTTATAATGCAAAGCTTCAGCTTCTGACACAGTTTTCTGTACATTTCTGTAGGTAATTTACTTCGGGTAACAAGTCTCTTCCTGTCATACAACTGAAAAATAGAAAGCCAGTATTAAGTGTTCATCATATTCAGATCAAAGGATAAAGTAAGTACTCTAGTATAGACAGCTGCTGCTGGTACATATCAAGCTTGATTTCTAAAAATTTAAGTTTGAAATATGCATTTTAAGACAGAGGCAGCAGATGTGCCTCTTATGAGCGCAAAAAGGTGGCATTCAATTGGGTGTCATTAATTTTGAAGTGAGATTGCTCACAAATGCAACCCGTGTTCCATGGTTTGGAAACCCTTGCTCTCCAGCAAAGAAACCAAACGTACAAACATGCATTCCACCAACAGATAACAGAAACCTATGTTGTTCTTTATAAATTACATGAAAACTAATACACACACAAATGTCAGCTAGGCAAAGAGACAATATAAACTCAGCACAACTTTTGCAAATAAAATTCTAATGACAGTTCCAGGATTTCTCAACGGAATGCCAATGAACTCTCATAGTAGTTTTAACTATTTGAAATTACGGTTAGTCTCTGCATGTATTATTTAAGTCTCCTTAATTCAAAACGTTCACAGTGAACACTTTCCTAAAATCATAAAAAGAAACTCACATCTCCCATGTGCCTTTTTAAGAGGCACATGAAGTTTGTGAAAGGAACTCTGAAGAAACGTTGCACTAAATTAGTATAAATTGAACAGCAGCTTTCTCAGATGTAACTCAACTTTATCTCTACTCCTTCCTACTTAGCAGATTTAATCTAAATAAATGAAGAGTCAAATATTTTATCATTATTAACTGAAAGTGAGGGGCAGAGGTAGAAGGATGCAAGTGATGCATGGGGGTGGGTTTGGTTTTTTTTTGGGGGGGGTGTTGGATAGTGTTTTGTTGTTTGTTTTTTGTTGTTTATTTTAAATCTTTTGCAGTTAAGTCTTAAGTCATAGAAGTGACTTCATCATCAATGAAAAAAGATGAGCATTTGCCATGTTACTCAAAGAGGAAACAAATAAATGCAAGTCCTAAGGAAAAAAAAAAGTAAAAAACACAAACCCTAGAAATTAACTGAAATAAAAACATTTACTACTGAAAAGATGTTTACCTATATTGAAACTAATATAATTTCATTTCAAATAGATTCATGACTTTAAGCCAGCATTCAGTGGAGACAATAAACATTTCATTTTAAGAAAAGCCTCTCATTTCATAGTTTGTCTTTTGTTGCCATGAAGTACCCTGCATATCCACATCCACATATAGTTTATATGTGATTGTTTTCGGTAATAAAACACTTTGAAATTGCACAGCAAACCATTAGTAAATTACTTCCTCCAAATCCTCTGTTAGTTCTGAGTGGCAAAAACATGCACAACAGGTGGTTTTAGCCTACCATCCATTTCTGGATATGAGCCCATTTTCTATCATATGAATGCTGAGAAAACTATAGAATGTAAAAACAAACAAACCATTGACAACATAGATTAGTTACCACACAAGACTGGATTCCTAGATCAAAAATTTGGAAAAATCTAAGTTAATTGCCATGTAATCTTCAGTATAATATCAGATACCTACAGCAGTTAGAAAACTGAAAAGTATGGAATAATAAGAACCATATAAAATTCAGGCAAAACACATTTTGTAGATTGCACTACTTGTTACCACAGCAAAAAACCCCAAACCCAAATATCAGCATTTATATGGAATTGAATGTAATCATGATAAATAATAAATTCTCAATCTTCTGCATGCTATCTCAAAACCTGAATCAAATGCAATAACCACGAAATAATCAAACTGTTGAAAATTTAGTTCCTAAGGGTTTTTTTGCTCAAGAAATGCAAACTCCTTTTTAGGAGAAACAAGTGGAGCAACACACAACCATATGTGCACATACTATCCCAATTCTACTATTTTTTAAAAAATAAAGATCCTGACAATAGGTATTTATTGTAAACACTTTCGTTATAATCCATATGGGAAGAAATTGACTGAAAACTGCACATCCAAAGTCACATATCCAAATTATCCAATTACTAAGTATTTTATAAATACATTAAAAATAGAGTAAAATATTTCTCTCTACTTCTTCATAATTGCTTATCCTATACACTAGGCAGTGTACATTTTGGGTATGGTCATGTTTACTATTTATGCTGTGCTGCCAGTTATCCATATTTACACAGACCTTTTGCACAGCAACAACAAAGGAACTGCCACATCTGTTAAGTAATTGTTCCTATAAAAGACAAGAATCACCAGCTGAATCAATCCCAAGTCTAGTAATTCAAATCCAGACTTCACATTAGAAGCTGAAAACTGTTCCTATCTATGCAAAATTATTTATGCAAGCCTGAGTTCTGGACATTGTCATAATGTTCTCTCTTCTGCTCATTTAAAAGTCAAGCAAGCAGTAATAAGAAAGTCTCAGCCCTTTAAATATCTAAAGATAAACATTTAGACTAATCTTTGTCCAACTTTGATTGCTAGGATTGAATTTACTGCATTTGTTAAAGGTAAAACATCCAACCATTTAATTTTGCCTGTGAAGCTAGAATTTAAAATCACATTAAAAATGCTTTCTTTTTCATTTCAAAGAAAGAGTGCTAATAGCCTAGTGCGTATAGCAGGTTTTTTTCCACAATATGACCATAAATATTGAGGAAGTTCAAAATGAATATTCAGATTAATATTTTGTGAGGTGCTATCCATAGGTAAATACAAAGCAAGTTATCCTTTTGGATATATAAGATAGGGGGAAAGAGGGAGGTATGGAAGGGGTGAGAGAAGCTAACAGTTGCCTGATGCAGAAAATACTAGCACACAGACAAAATCTGATGCAAGTACAGAAATAAAATATATGAAGAATTTTGGTAAAGGTTTGCAAGAGTTATTGAGGATTTACGCTACCTCTTTTTGCTGTCGCTCCAGCTCTCTCATACGTATATCTCTTGCTTCTGCTCGAGCTGCCCGTTTGGCTGCAAGCCTGGCTTCTGCCTATAAGCAAATTGAAAATACTGGAAGTTAAAACCACATTTTTTTGTACAGTGGTTTGAGTACTCAATTTAATAATCTCTTCACAAAAATACCTCAAGATTCTAACATCACAATAGATAAGTAGTAAAGAAATCCAAGTTCTCAGAATGAAGTTTCAGAAAGGATATATACCTAAGTCTTTACAGATTTCATTACTGGTTAAAAGAGTTACATGTTGACAGAAGAACTGAGTTCAGAAATATTACTATCACTAACTCTAAAAATTCATGTCTTGGAGACTTTAACAGGACTTTGCCTATGCATAGTATTTAAACAGGCATGTATGCAGCTGCAGAATCTTTGGCCACAGAAAGACATAAAACCAACAAGGAATGAATCAAAACGAAGATATTAAACCACTACTGTTCATATCAAATTTAAAAGCTCTGCTATTATTTGGAATTATTTCAAAAAAGCAAACATCACTTAGAAGTTGCGTTACTTCAAACAGCAATCATAAGATCTAATCAATTATTAGACAAAATGCAAGGAAGAAATTTAAGGTTACACTTCCTCAAGAACTAACTTAAATATTCCCCGTCACCAAAAAGGGACCCCCCTACCTTCCCATACTCCCAACACCTTCCTCAGACGCAGCTCCAGCACTCAGAACCTGCTGTAAGCCACTTTAACTAACTAGCATAGCAGAAAGTTAACAGCAGCAAAGTAGTTTTCCGAGTTTTTTGCTGTGTTAGTGAAATGAACTGGCTTGTACAAGGATCTTATGCCCAGCAAAATGGACAAGCAGGACAAACAGTAGCGAGACCTTCCCTTTTTCAGTGGCAAAAAGCACTTACATCTCCCACACCGCTTGTGAAACCTGGTTATTGAGATACAACTATATACTTTCTCCACTTTCCATCCAGACAACACATTGTCTTTCAGGCCCCAAATGCTACCTCAAATTTAATCAATTAATGAATTACATGAGGCAATAATTTGTGACATAAAGCTAACAGTTGAGGAAAGCACAAGCTCAGTTTTTTAATATTTGAATCATGAGTTGATGAAAATTTTCTCTTAAATTCTTGAAATATCAAACCACTAAAGACAGGTTTTCCACCAAAAATTCCAGTTGTCTATCTAATGTTAACTAAAAACTTATGAGAAACACCATCAGCCAGAAAACCAGAACTCCTAATATCCAAAACATTTGATGTCATGGAACTTTTTTAAAATGTAAAATTAATGGAATTTTGCCTTTGGTTAAGGATAGGTTTTTTCCTGCTCTTGCCACAGCATAGGTTTATGTAAAACATTAGAAGCCTATAAAACTCACAACAATCTTTTACTGTCCTTCAGGAAAAAAGGAAGGGTTCTTTAACTCTAGTTTAACTTTAAATTATGATTAAACTACAGACACAAAAATATCTATCAAATAATGACAAGAAAGAAGGCAAACACATTATAGTTTTATTACTTAAAATAGTTTCTCTTAACTTTAAATGACTCTCATCAAAACTGTTTTTCTATATTTTGCATACTCAGATTAAATGATTCCAAGATTCCACGTCAGCTCTCTTGACTGCCACGCTGTAATCATTTTTCAGAGCAGCATAAAGATACTCTTCTTCCTACCCAATGACGGCACACAAGAACAGCAAGGGAATTCCCATGCAACAGGAAGTCTCTTCTCACTTGCGGCCCTACTCTGTAATTGTCTGTAATCATAGCTTTGTCCTGTATAAACTTTCACACAGATGTGTATGCAGCACAGAAAGAGAAAGGACGCAAACAGCTGCGGATACATCTGGGTTTACGCATCTAGCCTTAGACTCTAGCAAGGCTTTATTGTTAAACGTAGAAAGTTCATTCGTTTACTGATTCACACTAAAAATAAATCCACATTTCACCACTCCCTCCTAGTCCTACAGCCAGAGACCTAACTTTCACATTCCCACAGTAGAGGGGAAACTCCTGTTTCTTCCAATCTACTAAACCCTTGATAAAACACAGGAGAATTCAACAAACGTTTGTCATAAAATGGGTACCTGAAATTGAAAAAAAAAAAAAAAAGTCAGTCTTATCTTTTTAGAGAAATCTTTTAGCAGAAAATAGCTTGGTATTACATTTATTAGTAATCTGAGTAACTGGATTCCTCTAAAAAGTACACAATTTCAAAAAGATAAAGAAGTTGGCAAGTTAAGTGAATGCACAGTTCTGGGCCTTCCTTCACTAAAACTTAAGCAAGAGACAAATCACATTACCATTTGAAAGGCCATCATACCAAAAAATTCTTTATTGTCAGCAGAATTGTTAGAGAGCAGATGTCATGTTATTAGTAGAGCACTCACGCTAATCTTGATAACTATGTAATTGAAATTCAAAGCTAACATTAATAAAGAAATAACTATAATTCAAAAGGACATAGTTTTCTTCCTGGGTGCTGCTCTTCACTCTGTTGTGTTACTGAAGAAAGCCTTAAAATTTGTGAAACAATTTTCCAACAACACTTTTTGCTCTTTGCAAATGAAATTCTTCAGCTATATTGAAATGAAGTCTTTAAATATCTGCTACAGGAAATACAGTGCCACAACAGCTTTGGATAGAGAACCAAGTTGAAAAGATGAAGCTGTTTGGACTATAAAAGCAGCACAGAAAGGAAATCTAGACTGCCGTTAAATTTTTTGGGGAAAAAAAAACAACAGCAAAACAACAGGCAGTCGTGCTATAATGCTTTTCTAATTCAATTAGCATTAGAGTTGAAGAGTATTCTAAATACATCACTATTCACTGCTCATCCAAGCTTAGGAGTCAGCGCAGGTTGCTTTCTACAGCTTGTATTACACAAATTCCAGTCTTTGAAAACTACAGACTGGCCACTACAGTCTTGATTTCAGTTTCATTGGTCATTACTCTCTATACAATCTTTAGAACAGACACACACAAATAAAATACATAATTTTTGATAAAGATACATTATATTATCATTGAAGTTCAAAAGTTATTTAAGATACCAAATTCCTATTTTCATTAAGTAAAAATTAAACTGTAGACTGTCCAAGATCTAGCAAATCTGACACTTAAAGTTTCTAAAGGGGACTTCCAACTGCAAAAAAGAAATGTGATAGCTGAATTTTCTTAAACGCTTCAACTGCAAATAAGAGATGAAGTATCCAAACCCGTTAGAACCAGTACACTTACACTGGTGGCTAAAATGAAAAGAAATGGCTCGGTTATATATTCTGGTGGGCAAATAGGAGCCATGAGGTACAGATACAATTTCGCACGGAATTTATTCAGAGAAGTGATCAAGAAAGGAAATAAGAGGACTACATAGAAGATGTTTGTAACAAAAAGGATTATGTAGGAAAAAAAAAAACAACACAAGAAAAAGGCCCTCAAGACTTTGGATAGGAAAAAACAATCAATTAATAACTAAATCTGTAAAGTTTTTTCTACATGAACTCTCTCATACTACTCCTTATCTTTTACCTCCTACCCTAAGGACAAATATGTGATTTTAAACGAAGTGCCATATCTGCATTTCTCTGGGTATTAACTCTGCTCTGAGTAACAAAACAAAGCCATCTGTTAACTGCTGAGTTCTGGAATTCTACATTTCAAAATGGGTAACAAAAAGCATTACATGCAAAAACAAAACTAATGTTTCCTTCCACCTGCATAAACAGCATTTCATTCTAGAAGAATATGACAATTCTGGCTGTTTTCAAGCAGTTAAGCTACCACCTTGAAAAGCAGTACTCACTTTGATTAGATTATTTTATTGCATATGTTCAGTAAACATATGGGTAGCAAGAGAATGTTCTCTCTCCATCACAGGCAACATGGCCAGTTTCCTCATTTTCACCTGAAAACCAATTACTAACAACTACTTGAAGTCCCCCTGCTTATTCCATTTTCTCCCTTTTTTGTAAAAAATACATATTTTGCACAATCTTTTGAAAACTTTTCAAACCACTTTATCTCAACTTCCAAGGATAACATTTAGTTCTTCAGTTAAATCCAAGATATTTTTGTCAAGAAAGGAGAAAAGATAAAGACCAGATTTTATTTTGAATGCCTTTGTAAAGAGCAAGTCAGTAGTGTGTCCTTTCTGATGTGTTTTTTTCTTAGTCTCTTCACAGCAATGAGTAAGTTCTTTGCCAAGACAAGCAGCATACTAGTACATAGAATTGATATGGTAGAAGCTTCCCCTTGTGTTGAGCAAGGAGAAGCATAACATCTGTCTCCATAGTGCAGACAGGCATCTTTCTCCTTCCCCTTACTTGAAAGAAGAATTCACTAGAAAGCAATAGGATTTTTATTTTAATTTCCACATTGTAGAGAAGGCAATTTATTAATTAGCTCAGGTTCAGCATAAAAGCTTCGTAAGGATAAAATATAGTATGCATAATACCATATATACTAAATACGTTAGTCACCTCTGAAAAAATATTAATGATTTTCGTTGAAAAATTAAAATTATTTTATCATCCTGGGCTACACATAAACTCATCTCTCTCTCTGTCGAGGGATATGCTGTGCTTACAACGCTGCATTTTCCAAGGCAGGAGGTCCAGGCAAGGAAGGTTTCCGTTCTTCCACCAGATGGCAGCGGGGAGGGCGACGGCTACCTTGGCCCAGGCACCCGGCTCCGTGTCCGCCACAGGGCATCCAACAGAACACCAGGAGCTACTGACAGCCAGCCAGCCAGCCAAGCACCTGGATAAGCAGCTTAAAAGCATTCACCGTTTCTTAATACACTACTACACACTGAGATACAAAGTTTATTTCATCATTTCTTAAGTGAACATGCATTTCTCTCTTCTGTTGCTCGCTTCTGTGTTCTCATTTCCACGCTTTTTACCCTCATCTCCTTACTGTCTCATGGACCCAAGGCAACACCATCATCACTCATGTGCCAAATGTATTTCTTATGCCTCCTCAGAAACAGCTTCCTTCCACCTATTTCTGATGTGCCTACTCTTTCTCCAATTGCCTACAAAGCAAAGACTATGAACAACAAAATCTTAAGGTCTACATGACCTAGAGGTTTAGGATTCTTTATTTCTGATGTCTCTTATTCTTTTTCCATTCATTATACAGATCCGCACATAGAGAATCCCTAGAATACCTTATCTCCTACAAAATATCCTTAACCACTATTAAAAACAACCGCAAACACAATTTTGAATTAATACTAGTGTAGAAATACCTGATTTAAAAATATTTAAGTGATCTCTTGCTAAAACATAAACTCAAAAATCGTCTAGCATCTACAACACCGGTATGAGGTGGGGTTCTCTGGGGTTTTGTTTGTTTTCTTAAGAAAAGCTGAAGCTGTATGAGGAGAGAAACATGTACTGAACTTTGAGTAGATTCAGTATGACAAAGAGTATGTTGTTAACTGCTTTTAAATTCATCGTATAGCCTTCAAACATTTTAAAATACTGAACTCTTGGCTTTTTCTACCCTGGCAACTAAGTAACATGACATTTTTACCAAAATAAGAACTGCACTCTACCCAGAGTTTGAGTGACTAGAGTGAATTTTAAATCCAAATGAATCTTTACTATCTCCCATGAGAAAACACCTCTTAAGAGTTTCCAGGCTCCTGCTATACAACGCAAACAGAGTCATGACAACAGTTCCTGAAAAAACACAGACAAGATCTACAAGGAGGAAATGAAGTGAACAGTGATGCAATCAATGTCAATGAGCTCTAATTCTTTGTCATCTAGAGTTATTCAGCCCCGAAGAATGGAAGGACTGCTGACGCAAGCACGGAAAGAAAGGATATGAAGAAATAAATCCTGATTGTCCCTTCAGACTGTTGCTTATTGGGTTGAGGCTGATGAGATGACAAGAGTCAGACTCTTCTCACTTTCTGGCACAATGTTCATTGTACCTGAGCTTGAACTGAAGTCAATGTAAGATTGCAGAGGTCACTGAAACATCTGCTCTTTCATGTAAGACTGGTCTTGGAGAAAGAGGTCTCAAGTAATCATAAGAGATGCCTGGTGAAGACAGGTTACTGCTGAATATTTAAAATGAACACAACAACTTGTCTGTAAATTACAGAGACAAGTGAAGGAGTGACGCAGATGTCAACTGAAGATACTCTGCCCACAAAACAGCTTTATAAGCAGAGAATCTCCACAACAAAACCACAGGGAAAACAGATCTTGAGGTCATATCAGCTGTATCAAGTGTAGACTGTGAATAGAACCTTGAGAATATGAACCTCCAATTTTCATTTGGTTATTTGTTAAACAAAAAGGATTCCCACATAAGAACCTAATCTTGACAGGAGCCTGAACTCATGCTAGACAATCCCTATCTGTTATTTGGAAAGGCAGAACTTTCCACGAGACAGAAGAAACTGTCTTCCACACCAGCTGGCTTATATTCTTTGTCAATCTGAAAAAGCTAACAGATTCAGAAAGCTTCAGAATCTATTACAACAGCTAGAGAAAGAACCAGAAGGTGGTATAAAGGAACTCTTCATATTTTTAGGAGATAGACTTTTTTTTTTCCCCCTTTTTTTTAACAAAGGATTAGCTGACTTCAAATTAACCTTACTATAATTGGAAGACACTTGCCAATACTCCACTTGAACGTAGGTGGGTGCATTTACACTGAGAGTTCCTTTTCTCCTTACAGGGAACACCTGGACAATATACTTATACCTGTTCCCACAGCTTTTGAAACAAACATGATAAAATGGTAATCTTCTCTGTCATACGAAGGTAAGACTTCCAAACTGATCAACTGCAACTAATCTCACTTAAGGCACTGAATAATATGGAGAGTGCATTTCTTCCAGAAAAGGATGCATAGATACTGTTCCTGGATATGTACATCACCTTTACTCTTCCTCAGTTTCAGTGAGCACAGGGAATTCAACGCCAGGAAGGATAACTCACAACAGAATACAACGTAGGTCCCAAAGAAAGAAGTCTGGTAACTCAGGAGGTCTTGGAATAAGGCGGTAATTCACTCCAATGTTGATGTTAAGCATACTTGTGCCTTGTTTAGTGCAGAGGGATTGCAAAAGAGCTTGTCTCAATGCAAATTCCCACAGAAAGTAAAAGATATGAAAGAACTCTCTACATAACAGTGCTAGAGCTACAAGAAGTGAGGGGGAGTAGACGACCAACAGAGGAAAAGTTATCCAATGCAGAGGAAAGATGGAGAAAATTAAAGAAATCTCACAAGGAGGAAGTAATTTGAACAAGCCCCTTAGATCCTATATAGTGCCCTTGTCTTCCATTAAATATTTTCACAAGATGACACATCAGATTCAAACAGTGCAGAAAAAAAAAAAGAATATCCAGAAATTAATTTATTGGATCAGTACCAAAGAATTCTTTACACAAATTTCCTAGCAAGCAGATGTTTGTTGGTACCAAAAGGAAGATAACACTTTTTTTGACACATCCCATACAACAAGGAAATCTCAATTTTGTCAAATAAGAATGTAAGAAAGAGTAAAATTAGTGCTTTCTGAAATCTGAACTTTGAAGAAAAAAAAAACCACTGAAATTTCATCCACTACACTAGAAGTCTTTGCAAGTATTACAAACTCTGATAATTCCTAGTGTCATTTTGTGACTGCTCTGAATCCCAGAGCACTTCCATGCAGTTTTTCCATGCAGATCATACTGAGTGACAGCCTTTTGTTTCAGCATATTTTTTTTTTACCATCTCTTGATACCTAGAACACCTTTTAGGAACATTTTCCTCACAAGACATCTGACTTCTGGATTATGGGACTCAATTCAACTGTTGTAAGTAACATCTGCTAAAAAGGTAATTTCATAAGAGGAAGTTGAAGAACAAAACACTCGTTGACAATAAAAAGATAAGCAAGCCATATTGCTGAGATAATGGCCTCAGAACGGCAAAGTACATCTACTCTATATATTCATGCACTGAGAACTGGCATGCCCTATGTCAGCATGGTAAATGAAAGCTTTTCCCCATCCTCAAATGATAAAGCATATATATGGTACAGTAAAATCAAATGTAACGACAAAACTTAGTTTTATTAACTGGCCTCTGCTGTGGTATCTTAAGAAATGCATTCTGTTCCTTTAAAGTAAAAATTTTCTTTAGAGTAAGTTGGCTAATACTATGAGTTATAGCTACCAACTCCATGTCAACAGCTGCCGTCTGACATGGGGTCTGAGGGCCAGCTTCTCCTACGCAGACCAAAGGATTAACAACCTGACAGTAGTACATATTTTAATGTTAATTAAATGTTAATGAATGTTTAATATTAATGACGACATACAACTTTTCACACTATTTTAAAATTGGATAACAATTTTAAATTAAGACTGTTAAAGGCAAACCTGGATATAGCAACACAAAAGAAGAAATGGTTCTATACACAGCCTGGAAAACATATATGTAAAGGTAACAAACCATTTTATTTTGAAATATGTTGAATACTCTTCTCCCTAACAAGCCATGAAAGGTGACCCTCAAAATGCCAGAATATCAGAAAGAGAAAAAGTAATTCTAATAAGAAAATCAGAAGGAACATTTAGAACAATTTAATTCAAATAGGTTTTAAGAATTATTAATAGACATAAACCAGTTAAAGACAATACGAAATGGCTACCCCTTAAATGATATGCTGATCAACATAATTTTACTTATCTTTAGCAGATTTAGATTAACATCAGAATAATGAATAAGTTTTAGAGCTTTTCAGCAAGTTGTTTTCCAGTTCATTGTTGACAGAAGAGAAGGGAAGGCTTAATATACATTAATCCTTGGAACAGATATATTCAACTCGGTTATCTCTGCGAGATAACACCTCTAGCTGTGAGACCTAGCATTATTTTAGTTTAGCACTGAGAGGGGGGGAACCCTTCCTTTTTGTTTAATCTACACTCATACTCAAATTTTAATTGCGGTGGGGGGTTAGAGATGTAAGAGAACAAAGCCCCCCAGTAATTTTAAAGTAAGAGAATAGTTATTACACCTTGCTATTGAGACCTTTTTTTCTAGGCTAAATTGCAAGATGATGTTACTGTACTGAAACCATGCACAGAATACTTGAAAGAAATTTAAAGCCAGATTCCTTCTTCTTTGTTAGCCATTTTTCCCCAAAATGGGAGATGAAACTCGATGAGTGAGACTGTACATGACCCAGAAGCCCTCACAGAACATATCTCGTAGGGTGAGAACTTCCATTATATTTGGTGTGAACATAGCCTGCTGGAAAGTTACCAACTAAATGAAAATGTTTTTGTGCTGACAGAGCATTTTCTTTGCCTACAGCCTATGATTGCTACGCTTGAAAATGCATACAAAAGCTGTATTTTCAAAGACCTATCACCTACCCATTTTGTCTTACATACACATATATGTACTACACCTACATATACAGACACCAGTTTACATTATAAGGCCAATTAGAATCTGCATTTTGCCAAGTAGGGTGAGCAGCTTTGTAGATAGTGTAGCGCAAAGCTTCTGTATCCACTTGTATACAAACAGTACTAATGCTTTTGTTCCCAAGTTACAGCATTTCCTCCCAGAAAAACTCAAGTCCAAATAGACGTCTGTAAGACTCTAAATTCCAGCTGCCTCCTTCCTATATCCGGTGGGACAAAATTCCCCTTTGTATACAAATTTACCCTTTGTATCAACTTCTTATTAATTACATTTTTGGCTGGTTACCTCCAGCTCTCTATTTTTCAGAGGGTGACTCTGTTAAGAAAGTCCTGGTATAGTGTACATATTAGGCTTATTTTGACAGAAATGTGACTTTGCACATTTGAAAGAGAATATATTACAAATAACGTTTAATAATTACTATTACTTATTTAACACTAGTACACTATACTTACCATCTTAAGAATACTACACACTGCAATGGGACAAATGGGGAATTTTTTTAGTTTTAGACCTGAGATAGCAGCTGGATTACTCATTTATCTTTAGCTAAGCATATAACTACCCATAGAAAATCTGCTAAGCTTTAAGTGTGATCCTGGGAAGTTACGCTAATCTTACAATTAACATATCATTGTGACAACATTTCAGTAAATGTGATTTTGTGACTGAAAATACTCTTAGTTTGTATTAATTGTTGTATTTTTGCCTGATTACACTTTTTAATGCACAGCTTAAAAAAATTTAACTTTTTCTGGATAATAAGATTGCTTTCATCCCAACTTCTGAATTTAAGATAATTTGAAATGAACAAACCTCTCTGGCAATGTTACTCAGAGCTTCATCTTCTGCAGAAAACCTGTCTTTCACTGGAGTTCTCTTCCGTCCTGATCCAGGAGTTCCCATTTTTATTCTCTGGTTCTGTATTTGCAAAAACAGACAGGAAAAAGCTTAGTTTTCAGATATGGAACTAAACCCAAACAATCCAAACTCCAAAATGTAGTACGTTTTCCAAATCTTTAGCTGTATAACACTCAAGAAACCTACGTGCCATTGGCACAAATTATCCAGCAGTTGTATTTCTAGGAAAATTTTATCACAAAATCTTGTGGCAGCTTTATAGAACACCGTTGCATCCTACAAGATGCACACAGCATTCTTCTACTAAACAGAACCCATCAGTTTACCTACAGCTTCAAAGTTACGCACAAATGTCAACTGTTCCTACCTCAATAACGATACCTATGTACGTTGTCATTTTTCACAACTCCTAAAAATAAGTATCCATTTAATTTTACTGAAAGTGAAGAAAACCTACAGGTAACAACACTTTCAAGAATTAAACTTACACAATCATTAGAGCTCTCTCCAAAGCAGAAAAGATAGATCAGTAGACAAATTTTTCAAGCCATCCAAGCAGGTAGATGGGGTTTATTTACATTTTAATGCAGCAGTTCTCATTCAGCGGCAACTGAATGAGAACTGCAGTGGTCTACTAAAGGAGAAGTTTTACTGCAGTAGAAGTAAAGACATTTCTAGACAAACAAACATTCTTTTCCTTAGCAAGATTCCTAATTTGGGAAATGAAGAGAGAAACATACTAGCATCGTATACCCAGAATGATACATAAAATACTCTTAAGTCTTCTTCCAGAAGCCTCCGTTATCAATTGCAAGAATATGAAAATTACTACCAAATCAAAACATAGCACATACAGCCACAGACAGCGAAGCATTACTCAAAAAAGTAATCTAAATTAATTTTTTGAAATATCCTAAAGAAATCCTACTTCCAGACATCCAGGTCTTTCCAAATGTCAGATAACAGCAATTTGATATAAAGGAGGTAAGTGTCCCACACAGATACAGGGAAAATAATTTTCTTCATGCAAATAGAAAAGGTCTAGAAGGGAACAACTATTGGCTAGCTTTTTGAAACCTGAACGTGTGTGAGAACTATCTTTCATACTGGGTCTAATGAGCAAACATTCAGGAATTCCTTACAGTTTAACTGGGGGCGGGGAAATGTGACTGGAGTATTTTTGTGCAATCACTGTTTTTACTTTGTGATTTTTATACAGCAATCACAAAGACAAAATATATTGGGGTACTTTCTGTCACTAAAAGATACCAAGTAGCATCACAGGTTTGGGGTTTTTTTGGTTTGGTTTTGTGGGGTTTTTTGTTGGTTTTTTTGTTTTTGTTTTTTTTTTTTTTTCATTTTAGCTTCTACACTTCTCCCCTCCATAACTTTATGCTGCCAGTTCTCTCTCTTCTTTGCAGGCAGGAAGTCTTTTATTCTGCTTCAAATTCTGCAGGTATTTTACTGTTCTTTAAGTGCTTTGATGTGGGGAAATAGCATATTTGCTGATGAGAGAAAAGACAACAAAGACTCAAAACTAGATGTCCCCCCTCTTAAAAGCTGCTGCATAGGACAGATACAACAATTATGCAATAATCTTATGCATTTCCAGTTGCTATTCTGAGATCAAAACTAAACACACTCAGAACTACAGGTGCAGACCAACTCCACTGTGTAAAAACCTTAGAGGAGAGCTTGCAATGTTTCCAGATGAGTAGTAGAGGAATAAACCCGCAGTATCTGAAGGAGCCAGAGAAGATGCAGTTCTATCATCCCATCCAGTAATGAACACATTCCTGATGGGGAAAAGTGGATGTAAGTACACCCCTGGATTCCATCCATTCCTCTGCAGGCTGCTCGTTCATTTTGCAGTGCAGAGTGTTTGGATCAACACCGAGGACTCATCTGCCAGGGAGTGTTTTTACCATTGGCCTGTGTCTCATGGTTTAATTTATTTGTTACTCCCCCACAACATGATTTTGTTGTTGCATGTTTTGGCTTTCATTATGGTGTTAGGTAGCAGAACATTTTCAGGAAGAAATGCAAGATTCCAGCCTCACTCTTATCCGAGGTTAAGATGGGTCTTGGAAGTAGGACAGCAGAACTCGAACTCAGGGTGAAGGGAGACTCTGAGATAAGGCCTGGGACAAATTTTGCCACTGTTAATCCATTCAGTAAGAGTCTGTCTTTTTAATCTTATAAACAAGCAAACAAACTTATGTTTTGTACTCAGATAAATTTAGATACATAAATGCAGAAAGCAGTTTGGAGATCTGTGTGGCAAATGTTTAACTTCAGAGCTACAGGTCGCTGCCCACATTCAGAAGTGTCTCCAAAAATCTGCATCTTTTTTCAGTAATTCTCATTGGCTGACTTCAAATAAGAAAAGCAGATAGAGCCCAAAGCAGAAGTTGCATCAACACAAAATAATACCCTCCTACTAGAGAAGGTTTTCACAAGTTTATATATTAGTCAAAAAAAAAAAAAAAGAAAAAAATCAAGAAATTATGTTATTACAACAGATCAGTTCACATAAGCAATAGAAAACCTATCTACTAAAAGAGTCACTACGCATGAAATGAAATTCTTTTAATGTGTGTGTTAAGGGTTGTATTTCTTAACTAGTTTTTACCACATAAGTAAAAACTGTACATACCATAGATCTGAACTGCATTTGTGGATATCCTTTAAACAACACACCACTTTTAATAGACAACTAACTTCGGTTTGTTAATTCAGTGAGTTTTTCTTAGCTGTCAGACTGATTTGGAGAATTGAATGTAATAGGTTATATAGCTATTTTTAGTATAGCTATGTTGAGACTGACAGTAAGTACTAACGTATATACATAGAGTAGTGAATTTTAAAAAGTTAGATGCTGAGGCTTTAAAGGAGCAAAAAGCACTTCATCTCAGGCTCGCTGTAGCATAATTGTGCCAAAGTCACTGTGGAGGAAGGCAAGCATTGCATCCCTTCCAGCCATCTGCCACGCTTCTCACATAAGGATGAGCCCAAAGCCGAAAAAGCAACGAGGGACAGATTACCTGGAAGGTATACAGAGATGTTGCCTTTGCCTACAAGGAGGGTTTCGGAAAGCCAAAGCTCAACTGAAGTCAAAACTAGCAAAAGGCTGATAAGGACAAAGAGAAAGGCTACTGTAAGAACATTCGGAACAAAAGGAAGATTAAGAAAACTAACACCATTGCTTAGTGACGCAGGGGACATAGCGAGTGGTGCTTACAAGCCTCATCCTTGGCAAAATGGTCTGGATAATAACAAATGTGAGGATAGGAATTTTTGTGTGCCTGTGAGTCAAATATGCAAAATCTTCCTGTCAGGATATTTGCACAAAATTGGTCATGTTGAACAGCAAGAGGATCATCAGTTAGATTACACAGTATCTAGGGAATTAGAAAGAAATGTTTGAAATAAAGGAGTCCTCTTGAAAATAAGTATAAAAAAATATGAAAGTCTGTACAAGCGGGAAAGACCTTGGAAAGGAAACAGCATCGGCCAAAACTTGGTTTGACACTGCCAGAAGTCATCCCGCTGACTGCATTGTGATATCTGGCCAGACCAGACAGCACAGCATCCCTCCTGGGGGGTGCAAGGTCCCATGCCCCAGCTAGGAGGTGGTCATACAGGGTGCGGCAAGGGAGGAGAACCCACACCTTAGGGGCATGAATGCGAGCTTGTGAGCTGCAATCTCACCAGCATGTGCATTAGAGAACATGCATTACAGCACAGGTACACGCAACTCTAGAGCGCCAACATCTCCAACAGGAATCATGTGCAAATAGGTGACCCTGGAGTTGAAGAAGAGAGGGTAGTTAAACACTGGCCTAGAGAGGCTGTGAAGTGTCCAGCCATGAAGATATTAAAAGCTTGACTGGACAAGGCCGAAAAACCTGCTGTAACTGACCACACTTTGGGCAAGAGGTGACCTCCAGAGGTTCCTTACAAAATAAAAGACTATATGATTCTATATTTATTATTGCTGCCAGCTTTGAAACTAAACCTCAATATAAGCTTTCTTTAATAAGATGATTTGATATTTTTTTCAATTTTTCACAATTTTTTCCATTCCATGTAATGTTTAATTAAGCTGATGTATGTCAGAGTATTTCACGTCTTGTTATACAGTTCAGTACTAAAGAGATCTAGTTCTATTGCTAACAGACTCGTTAGTCTAATACTGAATGTATTATGACATTACTTCTCAGAAAAATATAAGGTGCCAAATATTTCACGTGCATGCAGAAGTATTTTTTAGGTGCTTCACTTCCATAACTTGCTAATTTCTAGAAAAATTATTTTGCTGCATATTATAAAAAATTCAATATAAGCCATAACATTAGAATTTTCACTGAAAATAACTAAACAGAATCCCAAAACAAAACACAACCACCAAAGAACAGTTTGTTACATTGGCGTTCCTAAAGTATAAAAGACAATAAAAGGAAAGTACATTATAATCTGCTGCATTTACGGTTCAGAATACTTGAGTCACATCTATTACATATTTATTTCTTACTGTAGGCTGGGTTATACGCTATATTACACAACTGATGAAGGGACATCCTGTTGTATTTCATTCAAAAAAGTGAAGTGCCTGAAGTCCCCAACAAACCAGAAGACCTGTGCGGAAATCCCTCAAGTTCCCTCTCTCACTTGCCTTCACTTTAGGCATATATAAATTTTATCTCTTCCCTAAGCCTTTGCTGTCTACTCTTCTTCCTATTACCTTCTGACTAAATGTTCTCTTTGTTTCTTTTTCATTTCGTAGAAAAAAGTGTGACCTGTCTTACGTAAAAGAGAAGCTACACTACGAATTAAAGCCCTATCACTCACCACCTTCAATGGCACCACCTGTTCTGATGCCTGGGCCTATGCCAGTGTATTTGGCATCACATACATGCAAGGCATTCAGATACTACAGTGTGAACAGGCTATAAATAAACAGACTGAAACTCTCCTTTTCTCTTTCAAAGTAAGGCCACAAGATAGTTAAAATTCACCTGCGTAGAAACAATCTCTGTATATTTGATCCAACAACAGAAAAGAACAGCCCTGCTCTAGACCCAGCCTCAGAGTTTCCTAATTAACACTGGAATACAAGCCAGCAGCCTCTGCATTTCAAGTGCAAAGCCACAAACATAGCAGTTTATATCTTTAAAGGAGTAAACTATTTTAATCCTGGGAAGGAATTGCACCTTTTACCCATAATATCCAGGCAAAGTTTCTTACAGTTTCAGTTGTCCACTTGCAGAATTATTGTTTTTATCTGCTACACACCTTTAAACACTGAATTGAGTGGACCACAAGGGAGGTTCTGCAGAATATTGCAATAGAGCTAACTGCCCCTGCTAATGGAAATTGGTATCTTTAACGTATGATACGATAGGTAAACTGGGAAGTTGTTCATTATAAAATATCATCTGAATGTAATTTACCAATATTGGAGTACATAAATAGCTAGGTTTGTTACAGAATTGTATGTCTCTCTTAACAAGACATAGCACTAAACATTTTCTCAACAAGACCCAAAGATCTTATAGGATACGTAGTAATAGTCTGTGTGAACAATTTCAGTTACAAGTTGATTCAATTTAAATTAGTGGCTGAATTCTTTGATTTCATAAGAACAAAAAGGCAATGAGGCCTGTGGGAGAGGGGAATTCTGACATTTGAACACAGAGGAAGGCTGGAATTTCTTGAAATCAAACAGTCTAAAAACCTAGAAGAATCTGAATGAATGTTACTTGAACAAATGATGTTAGAAACACATTCATTTTCCTTATTTATTAATGTAAGAAGCAGGAGGGGAAAAAAAATCCCAAACATTCCTCACCAGCAAGCTAATCACAGGTTGCTGATAAAACACACACAGTAGTAACTAATTTTGAATTTTGACAGTTCCACAAATGTTAAATATACTAAAAAAATATACCTGTGAAATTTACTAAAAAGAGAAAAAGCTTTTTCAAATACCTAACTAAAAAGAAAAATCTAAGGAGCAGGAGTGCTACAAACTGATGATGGAGTTGAAATTAAAGAATTTAAATATACTTCATACATTAACTGAGCACTTGGTTCTTTACTTCACCAAATGAATACTGATGATGACTGAAGGTATGGAAGCTACCATACCCACAATTAAAGCGAAGTTCTAAAAATTAATGTGCTTAGAAGAACAGTGGGAAACCCAACCCAGCAATTTTAAAGAACTGTCTCATGAAACTGCAGCTCTAGCAACACAAAGCTACAAATAAGCCAGAGGTATTATTACTGCAAAACAGGAGAAGTAGCATTCATATTTGCTAAGGAGCAGGAAAAAAAAAATCACATTGGAAATCACGGTCTTATTTGCTTAACCTTCAGTGCTTTGTCAAAGCAAACTCTAAAGGAGACACAGAAATAAATGGACACAGAATAAAAATACAAAATTTTACTTGAGATAAAATTATGCAAGACTAACATAAGAGTCTTCCCCAGAAAAATGCCCCTATACAAGGGTACACTCTTTGGAATTAGAATGTCTGTCCATGGGCCCAAAAGCACCTGAGAAGGAAAAGCAGCTGCATGACCACAGGGTGACCCATGACCCAACAAAGGATTGTGTGGAGAGTGAGAGATAGAAGTAAACAGAGTTTTAATGCAATAGTTTTAAGGGTTTATTTAGAATTTTCATTCAGAATAACCTTGTTCAGAAAAAGATTAACTGCAACTAGAGCTATTGCAAAAAAGAGCTGCTAATATGAGTAAAAGAGCCTAACATTAAAGGGAAAAAGCAAACACTGAGAAAAGCATATAATTACTGTCTGCCAAAAGATTACAGTGCTTACCACTATGATGGAGACAAAGTTATTCCAGTTCATGAATAGTGTTTCCATTTAAAAAAACCTGTTCATCTCTAATCATGGCCCACTTCAGAAACCGCTGGCACAAAGTTTCTGCTCTGAGAGGACAAGGTCATGTCAGCTTCTTCAGGAAAAAAAGTTACTCTCTGGGGAGTTGAAAGTTAATTCAGTACAAACTGACAACTGCACAATGCTTTAATGCAGCATATTCACAGTTTATTTGCCATTTTAAAATCTGAGAAATACAACTTCTTATGAGTTCATGGTGTTTCGGAACAGAATGACAATTCCTTAGAGGGGGCTTAAATCCCTCAGTTTGATGGTGTTACAAAGCTATAGGTAAACAGAAAGTCTCCAGTTAATCAAAAAGCCATTACGCAGTCTGCAAAATTGTTGCCTGATGGAGCCATAAAGTGTAACCTCGCCTGATTAGTTTGGTAAACTTAAAGCAACACAAGACAGTAACTGTACCAATGTGTCCTACGGGGCTGTAGAACTACCAGGCACCTCCAGACCCACCAAGCTGCCTTTGGTGACCTTCCTCAGCCTTTGCAAATTACCAGAATTCCAAGACAACACCACGTGGTGATGCAATTTCAAGCAGTGGCACTTATTTTATGAAGTATGAGTTCTCTGCCAGTCAGTTGGTAACAGCTGCACTTGGAGATACCATTACTCCACAAAATAAAACATTACATACAGGATGTTATCATCAGTGACAAGAAGCGTCCACCAAGTTCTTACAATAGCACCTCACCAAAGGATCTCTCAGGGCACAATGCAAAGCGTACGAAGGTTTCAGACAAGCAGTGTTAACACAGCTGGACTTTTCTAGAATCAGTGCTACCATAAATGCTGAAGATCCAGGAACAACCTAAGAAATCAAATGTAATTTTAAAGTATGAGGAAATGACAGTACTATGATGAGCACCATGAAAAATGATGGGAACGTATAATAAAAAAGTAACAAGAATCTTCCATAAATGTTTATTCTAAAATGGAACAATCATCATTTTTACACTGTCAGCTTTTTCAAAATGATTATCCTTTCTGTCATTTTGCAAAAGAATGATTCATTACTCATTAAAAAAAAACCAAACAAAAACACTGCTACTATATTGAGCCTCCATTTTTTTTAATGAAACAAACAGAGAGCCCCATGGTAACAACCCACATTCAGTAACAAGCTGCAACTATTTAAGATATTTTTCCATTACCAATTTAATACACTCCTACACTCTTTTCTACTACTGCTACAGTACAATGCAGAAAAGCTACTGAAGCAAGCAGGACAAATTCTGCTGGGTACCCCTTAGAGCTTTCTCCACCTGCTGTTTTTTCAATCAGCTGACACCACTCCTGCTGACTAGCCCTGTGCTGTGGTAGCAGGCTGGTAGGCTTCGAAACACTTGTTCCCACCTGGCCCTTTGGGAGGTGCCCCTTCACTTCTTCCCGTGGAGCAGCTCTAACTCTGCATGCCTAACACAAAAAAATATGAACTTTATCATCTTCACAAGCACTATTTACAGAAACTATTTTCAAGGACATGTAATGCACAAACACAAACTGTCCATTACATACACTTAACATGTTACCTAGTTTCCAGATAGTCAAGATAATAAATTTGGATTACTTTCTCAGAAAGCATCTCTAATCATTTTTGGTAACACTACTGGACTGTACTGACCCACAATTATCTCCACACACCTTCACATCAGGATCTTACAAACACGAACAATAACACAGTATCAAATCTGTTACTGGTTTCTAATCCTCTGCTGGCATTATATACCAGAGGTATTCAATTGTATGTGACACCAATCTAGTTTATTTGGGTGTATGCACATCACAACTTGTGCACTATGTGAAAGTCTAGACCTTCACATGTTCTACAGATCCCCTCTACTTGGAGTCCAATTTAAACAGCACTTTCTAAAAGTTCACATGCATTAAAGCGCTATACCATCTTCCGAGACAATGAGAGTCATTAAAAAAAAAGTAAAAATAAGCTCCTTTGGAATCAGTTCATAAGCAGCACTGATGTTTAGAGCAACAAGCTTACACCTGACTCATTTCACGCAACAGTCTTCTATTCACAAGTTCTCAGCTACAGCCAGGAATTCAGCTCAGGTACAACTGACTGACTTCACATTCTAAGGTAAACATCTCCAAACCCAAGTTACACAAAGCAATGGAAAAAGCATGTCATGTACGTCAAACTATTTTCTACTGCTAGAGCACCTTTCATCTGTTCCTACATCATCACTAAGCAATTACATTAACCGAGGAAGCAGATGTATATTAAGAAGATAACTGTTCCTGGGCCCCAATACATTTAATTACATCCCTTTACAGTCAAGACACAATGAATGTCTGAAGAACTCACCAGACAAGCGTTGATTTTGTCTTATAGGAAGTTTTTAACCAAAAAAAAACCCCCAGATATTTTCAAAGATGTTTGATTGATACTTTAAAGGGATAAAACTGATCCTAAACCTTCCTCATTTCAAGGCAAAAACGTCTGTAAATCTCTCTAAAATGAGGGAGTCACCGAGTAGGTCATACAAATTCAACATAGTATGCCGCTCCATTTACAAAACGTTTTTATTATCAGTGAAATACGTAGCACTGCCCTTCAAAGTATCACGCTAGGGTTCAAACTGGAAACCACTTTGAATACTGGGAGCAAATCACAGCCCGGAGCTGTTTTCGGGCTCCTTCCAAACTCATGAATGGGTCCCTCTCTCTTATCCTCATCAACAGCCTCTGTGCCATTACAGCAGCAGGGCACACCAAGAACAAATCAAAAAACGCCCTCTGAAATAAGAAGAAAACTCGACCGAGCATCAGAAGGCCTCACCGAACCCCGCCGTAGCTCCTTACCGAGGGGGCACGCCCTGCCGCTCGGGGGAACGTGCTTCGAGGAAGTGCGAGCCAGAAAGGCACCCCCACACACGCAGCTGTGATTTGGGGACATCTCCCTCCTCTTCCTCCCCCTCCTTTCCACTCCGCACCCAGGCGGGAACGGCACCTTCCCGCCGGCCTGCCCCGACCCCCGAGGGGCTGAGCCCCGCCGGAAGGGGCTCGGGCGGTCCCGGCTTCCCCTCGCCCGCCCGCATCGCGCCTGACAGCGGCCGCAAAGAAGCGGGGTGGGGGGGGACGACACGGACACCCCCAGCGGTATCGTTTCCCCTCTCCCGTTCACCTACCTGCCGAGGGAGCCCCGGCGGAGCCAACGTGCCCTCCCCGCTTCTCGAAACCCGAAGAACCGGGTTCCCACCCTGCTTCCCCACCCCGCCCGGGTTTGTGTGTGTGTGTCTATGGCACCCTCCCTCCCTCCCCGGCCCTCACCCTCTGCTCGCCCGGGCCCCGAGAAGCCTTACCTGCGGGCCCGCCCGCCGCAGCGCCGCGACGGCTTAACGGGGGAGGGGGGGTAGGTTTGCTTCACCCTCCCCTTCCACGGCTGCGAGGGGGCTCGCCGGTCCCGGAATGGCCTCAGGCTCCTTCCTTCCCTCGCTCCTCCACGCCCAGAGTCCAAGGAACAAGAGGCAGAAGCCGCCCCAGGGCGAGCGCGGCTGCCCGCCGGGCACGGACCGTCCAGAGGCCGCGGCGAGGCGGCAGCTACCTCGCTTCCCCCCTTTCTTGCCCTCCCCACCCTGCTTCTTTCCCCCGTGAGGGGCCCGCAGGAACCGGAGCCTTCGGCGGAGACGAGCCGCGCCGCTCCAGGCCGCCCTCCTCTTCCCCCGCCCCGCGTTCTTGCCTCCTCCCCTTCTCCGCCGGGCGGTTACGGCCACAGCGGGAACGCGGGTAGGAAACAGCGGTTCATTTCAAACCACCCGGAGGAAGGGGCTGGCGCTGAGGGGAGGGCGGCCGGGCACGGTCGGGGTCAGTGGGCAGCCGTTGCAGTAGCGGCACGCGTCCCACACTGCTACCGAGACCGCTGCCCACTCGCCTCGCCCCACAGCCCCTGACACAGGCCGGTGGGGCGGACTGCGCAGCCGCCATGGAGGAAGGGGCGAGAGGGCGGTGCGCCTGCGCAGGGCGGGCGGCGCGGAGCCCCGGCTGTCCGGAGCTCTGAGGGAAAGGGAGGCGGGTGTCTGTGTCCTGAGGCGGCCTTTTCAGCTCAGGGACGGTGAGGCAGCAGTCAGCCCCCGGCGCTAAACGCGCTGCTGGAGGGGGAGTGCTTGCCTCTCCCCCCATCCCCGTTTCTCTTTTCCTCAGCAGGCAGCAAAGGGAGGGGGGTCGTGCCCTGTGAGGAGGGCTGCGGCCAGCTCTCCGCCTCGGCTCCCCCCTTATCACCGGGTGGGCCGGCTGACTCGCTGCTGTGGCGGGGAGAGGTAGGTCTGCGACCTTCTCCTTTGCGTTTGCTCCTCGGTTTTGTTTGTACGGACCAGCCGGAGCCCCCCAGTCAAGGCCGCGGCGCGACCCGCCACCTTCAGCCGGGCCCGGGCCCGGGCCCGTGGAATCTGTCCCTGCGCATTTTGCCAAGCTGGGGTGTCCTGCTCCCATCGCTTTTAAGAGCTGGCACACCCCGTCCCCGCCATGAGTGTGGTGGAAGGTTTAGGTGGATGGGTGCCAGGCGGGGTTTATGGGTAAAAGAATCCTGTGCAAGCATTTACACCTTATCTTCTGTGCAGGCCCAAACGCAGCTGGCCTTCTGTGCTATCAAATTTTAAATACAGACAAGCAATGAAATCCCTAAGAATACCATATAGAAAAGAAAGAAAAAAAGTATGGTATATATGGCGTACCATTAAGGGGATGTTAAGGAAAGGTGTAAGGGATTGGAACTAGGTAGTCTTTAAGGTCCCTCCCAACTCTAACCAGTCTATGATTAAATCTGTTCCAATTTATTCACAAAGCGCCAGCTAATGTTCATGAAAGTATTGATGAGATTGCTGCGGAGTGGACTTGGGATCAGATCTGTAGTCCACTTGCTTTTCAACACCTCTGCCAGCAAGTGCAAGGTGTCTGAAAGAACGTAGAGATGATCAGAGGTCTGGAGGAGATGGCATTTCCTATGTTAAACATCACACGGGAATGAAAAAGCACTGTTAGAATGACAAGCCTAGTGGCAGGACTCAAGAACATTCACCAGAGCCCTTGGCAGAGGTCAAATGTCATACTAAAATAAGCTCAAGTGGATGTGCACGAAGTAAAGAAAAAGAGACATGCAAGTGAATTAAATCTATTACAGTGACATAAAACAATTTCCTTGAGTTTCATTAGTATTTTATAACTTCCTGTCTGAGAAACCCTGTACTGTCTCAGTCTCTCTCCTCACTCGTCATGCAGCATAGCCTCAGCAGGCTTATTTTTAACATCACATTAATTTCTGTAGTGATAAATTATGATCTCACCACAGGGAGATGAAGTAGAAAGTTTCTCTTGGAACATCAGTAGGAAAGACCAAAAAAAAGTACTGGCTTAAAAACTACGTTTTTATTTGTAGTTTATTCTTACAGAAGGACTCACCTGCTGATTTTCTGGGCTTTATGGAGAGTCTTCATTAAAAAAACAGCCTAGCTGGTGGGAGAGGTCTTTTGTTCCCTCTTGAGTGGAGAGGGAATCTCCTGAACCTTGTATGGAATCTACTGAAATGTGGGATGTCCCAGGTTTGCGTGGGATGATTCTCTATTATTATATTGCTATATAAAGGGGAAAAACGTTTTCAGTTGTTTATACATTTTTCTCCAATGAAGTGTTGGTAGTTGCATACGTTTAGTCTTTTGATATCATAGGCTGCGCATTTTTCTTTAATGATGCAGCAAAACACATGTCTCCTTGAGAGCAGACGTGCATTTTTGTGGCTTGAAAGAGCAATTGTTTACTTGACTAAAAGCGGTGCACAGTACAGTGTATACACAGTGCAGTCACTACAAGCAGTGGTACAGGATGTCACAGTAGCAATTCTGAGTTCAGCATCGTTAATGAGTAGTTAAACAGTCAAGTTATATACAGTTTCATTATCAACCTTTAATTAGAAGCCAGAAAACAAAAGTTATGTTGGTAATTTTGCTGTGAAATGGCAACATTTACAACATATGATTTATGAATCTGCCTTGAACAAATTCTTATTGAAGCTAGTATAAAGCCTGCTCTGTTAATAATGAGTTTCTGCTAAAATTAAATACATGAATGAAGTGTCACTGGATCTGCCTTTGAATGTATTTTCTCTTCACTGTTTTCCTGTTATATGGTAGATTAGTATAGATTCCTTGCCGTATGTAATTGAGCCTGCTGATTTACTCTCTCCTTTCCCTTTTCTCTGGAAAGCTTTCTCTAAAACTCTTTTGCTTGGTTGAGGCATTCCATGAGTAAAATCTTAGTTCTTTTTAGAGTGATGATGACCTAGGTAAGTATATCTAGGATGAATCTGTAAGTCACAGGGAACACTTTCAACAACGTCAACTTCCTGCAATAATTTGTATACAGTTTTAAAGAGATTATTCACTGAAACAACTTTGATGAGAGACAGTTTACAGAAAAAGGTGGTGTTTTCCTGTATAATGTTTGCTATTTGTGCAGTTCTGAATATATATATATATTTTTTGACGCTCTCTAGCTTTTCTAATCTTCCCATGAAGCTTTTGTTTCACGATTATTGCAGCTTCTGGTTAAGAATGTAATAGTGATGGCACACATGTAGGATTATAGTCTAACTCTCTGTGACATTCCCTCCATCTCTTCTTTCCCCCCCCACAACAGGCCCTCTCCTCCCTCCCTCCCATGGAAAGAGTAACTTCCAGCTAAACAAGTTAGTTAAACTAGTTAGTTAAACTAAAGTTAGTTTAACTGGTAGATTGGTTTACTGATGAAGGCTCGTTTATCATATCATTTTAAGAAGTTCTGACCACCTCCATCCACTTATTTTTCTCCTTCCCATTTTGTCCCCTTTCATTCCTGTAGTTTCCATCTCCTTAGTTCGGATATCATCACTCAACAATTTATTTGGCACAATTGAACATACATTTTTTTTCCAGCTGTAGTAGATCCTCTTTTGGAGATTCCCAATGTTGTTAGCAACTGTTCGCCCCCTCCCCACAAAAGGGTGTTATAATACTCCCTTGTGACAGGTGGAAAATCAACTCTGTGTGTCCATACTGTAAAGTAAGTGCAGACCCCTTTTGTAAGGCAGAGAGCAACTTTTTCTTGTTTGTTTTGTTTTCCAAAATGGTTATTGGATGTGCTTACAGGAGGCTTCTGCCAGGCCCTTTTAGTCCTGTCCTCCCCCACCTTTTGTTAAGAGTTTAATTTCTGCTAAAGATATATTTCTGTAATCGGATACACAGACAGTAATACATATTAAATGTCTTCAATCTCAGCATTTATATGTGGGGGTTTTTTTTAATCAAAAAAAAAGAAGAAGAAAAAAAAAGAATGCATTGCCTTCCTTGGGTAAGATGTGATCTTATCTGCACCAATTTTTTAACTTGGAAATTATTAGAAGGCATATTATATCTATGAAATACAAGGTCTGTGGAACTACAGCAATCAGAGAGTTTCTACCATAAGTGAACCACTTACGTAAACAGACACTGGGCAGTTTATAATTAAGTTACTGGACTAGTAAAATCTGGGTTTAGTTACTGGAAAACTAAATAGATAGAGCAAAAGAATGAGTAATCATGTGGCACAGTCAAAAGATGTTTAAAATGATTCAGTGCCAGCTCTGTTGAAGCACTTGTGATTATTCAAAGTAATGTTGATTTTCAGTTACATTCAAAGCAATAAGCAAAGGGTTGCATGACTTAAATGTAAATGGTGGGAAACAATTCAAAGAGAATATTTGAAACCGTTATAAAGCAGAATGCATGCAGACTGTACACTGAACATAATCACAAAATTCTTTATTTAACTCTTTTGTAGAATTCATTGGAGTACTGAGGGACTGGTATCATGTTTCCTCTGTAAGGTTTTTGCATACATATGACGTTTACCAAGTAGTGAAAAAAAAAAACCAAAACCATTCAAAATTCCTGGCAGTTTGTTGTGGGGATATGCACGTTTCACAGCTGTCCTTGTAGGGGTTATTACAAATTAGAAGGTTTCTGGTAGTGCTAGCAACAGAGAGATCTAGTTTTTCCATTTATCTTATTTACTTTTAATAGTGCAAAAATCTGTAGGACACAGTAGTAATTATGCATATACCATGCATTTTGATGGAGATTAGCGCCCACAAATCTTTTCGGTGCTTTCCAGCAGTAGAATTCCATGAGTTGTTCTTGTTCAGATCCATTGCATCCTCAGCAGGGAAAGGGTTAGACTGTGTGTCGCATAGGTGTAGGGACGGCTAACTGAAAAATTCCTATTCCAATGTTTTTCCAGAAATTTACATTTCCAAGTAAATGCAACCTTTTGTAGAAAACATCTGTTTTAACACAGATTTGATAATTGATCAAACAATTTAAAACAGAATGCTCCCCACTTTCTAGATTTTTATTTTCCCTGTTTTGGTTCTTGTTTCTTTTTTTTTTTAAGTCTTTTAGAAATAAGGTAAGTACTAGAATGTTGTGTTTTATGTTTAGAATGTGTTTATAGGAAGATTTTTTTAATTGCTATGGATTAGTGTCCACTTTTATGCAGTAAAATTTTAAGCACTAGAGTGCTCTGACCAGTGTCCAAAGATCAGCTTGTTAAATAAGAAATAAGGGGAAGATACTGGCATTATTTTGATCAATCCCATTTAGATGTAGATAAATTATGAAATATCTTAACAAGGTTTGTGGACTGAGAGTTAGTGGGAAACCTTTTTTTTTCAGAGAGTGAAGCTATATTCTGAAAAAATTAATTTAAAAACTAGTGTTTTACTTTAAAATTTGAAAGCTTTTATATTATACATAGCAGTATATTTAATTTTCATATACAGCTTTTCATGCCATTGTAAAAACAACTAGAGATCCATGTATCGTTGTCCTTACAGACCGGATAGATATAGTTTTAAATGTCTGTATGTTCTGTTTGATATATGTAGAAATATTGACAATATCCTACACTAAATATCATTCTTGAAAACTCAGTCTGAAGTCATGATCTATTCTTTTGTGTGTAAAAGAGACTGTGTAAGTGCTAGTTGATCCTGCTGATGATCCACAAGCCACATAGAGGAAATCACCTCACTCTTACATACTTGTGCTGAGTTAGCAAAAATAATGAGCAGTGTCTATATTAAGCACAAGTGAGTAAACTTGGGGATCTTTTAGTATGTACTCACGTGTTTTTCTTAGTCATATTTCTGATGCCTGATATATTTTTTAAATTTAGCAACATCATTAAAATGTACAATTTAAATATGACTTTTCAATACATTTAGATTTTATAACACGCTAAAATCTAATGGGCATTTATCAGAATGCTCCTATGCCTGATATCCCCACAACCCAAATTATCTTCACCTGCTACAGCGTTCCCACTAGGTATGCTGAGGTGAACAAATTACTAATATAGCTAAGACATATCTACTGTGTTTTTTGTCTTCTTTAGAAAATACAATAAAAATTAAAATACTCTTTTATTTTTGCTTCCTACCTGAAGGAAGCACTCTCTTACAGTTCTCTTCAAAATCTCAAGGGCACAGATTCTCTGTATCACAAAAATAGCTGTCACTGAGCCTCCATCTAATTTTTTTCAGCAACAAAATTGACCCTCTGTCTAACGCATTTAAAAAACAACCAAATGGAGTAACTGAAAGCCCAACTGAGGGAGATGCTTCCTTTCCATTAGTCTGGAGCCTCTATGCTGCAGGCTGCTGCTTGCTGCTGCAGTGCACTTCTCTGTTGGTGTATGTGTGATGTTAATTTGCATCATTATTTGAAGGTGAAGGTGGATGCTTCCTTCGTACAAGTACTGTTAAACTGGAGAAGCAAAACGACACTGAAATTTAAATTTTAAATGTCAAGCTCTGTACTGCACTTTAGAAATTGTCAAATCTGTATATTGCTCACAGAAGCCACTCAATGGTAAGTTTGCATCTTTGCAGACTTAATCAGATTTCCTTTTGGGCCAGTTTTTTTCCAACTCCTGAGCAGATACTGCCACTTTAGTCATTGGCAGCTGTGGATGCTCAGCACCACTGAGAGAAACAGCCTGTTTGAAAATCAGCATACGTACAAACTTTGGAAGACTGGGAATTAGGTAATATTTGTCTATAAGGTACATGCACCCAAGGTCTAGAGCAAAAACAGCTTTGCCAAGTCATGATTAGAGCCAATAGTAGCTCCAATGCTTGAAATTTTAGGACTATTATACTATACATTTGTTTTTTTAAAAAAGAAGTTCCTATTCTTAACATTTCAGAGAAATGCTATGCTAATGGAATTCAAACACAATAAAACAACGAGGAAGAAGAAAAATGTGAAAAAGTCCCAGAAATGTTCCTAATACTTACTTTATTTAAATTAAATACAGTTTAAGCTATGTCTTCCTTGTCTGTAAAGTCTAACCTGTTGATATTTGTCTTTAATTTAATCATTTGTCTTAAGATTGTATTGTAGCATGTCCCTCTTCAGTCTTTCTTATGACAATATGTGGATCTTTTATTCGGCTAGAGAGTGAAGCTATTAGAAGGCTCCAGAAGTCTAGTTGTAACATGAGAACTGGCCAGACTGAAAAGTGGATGTGTAATTTGGAAATATTTAAACAAATTAATTAAACTAAGTGAAATCGATAATATTCCTTTAAATGTACATTGCATTTTAGAGCTCACACTAATTAGATTACTTAGATTTTGTAGAAAATTGATCTCTAGGTTTACTTCATGTTGAATCCTCTGAGGGTTATGGCAGCTCAACCTTTGTGACCTAGGAGTAAAAAGCAAGTTTTTATATTTCTGTATTTAACGCGCAGTTCTGATCTAAAAAAACCTTCAACGTTGTAGAATTCTGTATTTGATACATGAAGTAGAAAAGATTGCTTGCACTTTCTAAGGCTTTGTTTTTGCCTTTTCAGGGTTTTTTAAGATGATCATGCAAATAATCACGGTTGCTAAGGGACATCCTAAATTACACCTATGCAAATCTGTGAGACTTCTTGAATTTTATTAGCAAAAGTCAAACCGACTGAAACAGGGTAAACAAAGCTATAGATGGTGCAAGGGAAAGAATCTGTCCTACTGTTTCTAGGCTGAGCAAATGTAAAAGCAGCAGATGTCCCTCCAATATATATATATATACACTGGCCAGTTCTACTTCCAGGCATGATTTAATTCTGAAGAGTGACATGACAGTCTTGCTCAACATTGCTGTAGCACTCAAAAGGAGATCCAGTAACTTTTGTGATGATTCATGCCTGAATATTTTGTACACTTACTAACTATTCCGACCAGCTCAGCTAAAAAAAGAGAGAGAGCACACACAAACTGGATTACAGTTTTCTTGTGCAGACTTGTTTATTAGCATCCAGTGAAGAGAGCCAGTTGGTTACTTATGCAACCTCAGCTCAGCTTGCACAGGTGTCACCAAGGGCATCACTTTAAAAAAAAAAAAAAAAAAAAACCAACACGGGATTACACAACTGTACTGAGGACACTGTTTGGCAGGGAGAACTTTTGTTACAGGAAGTGAGACATGAGCAAGAAATAATGCTGGGTGACTACAGGAGCCAAGGTTGGTTTGCAGGCCTGTCAGTTTTGGGGAAAAAAAAAAACCCAAACAACAAACCCCCCCACACCCCCAAACCCATACTCTCTACATGACTACAAAAAGCGCATCAGGTGTCAGAACAAAGGCACAACAAATATGGATTATTTTTTTTTTTTCATACTGTTTTTACAGCAATTTTTCAGAGCAGAGCTATACTTCAAACCACACCTTAAGCTTTTATGCAACAACTTAGTTTTGCTGCTTTGTTATAGAAATCAGATTCTTTAATTACTTCAGGCCAAAACCAAATACTTTTAGGATTTATTAATAAAAATAGAATCGGTTAATCCAGCAATTTAAGAATCCTTCAAAGAACCAAAAGAAATTGTAACTTTTATTCATATATATAGAAAATACACATACATGCAATATGTATAAACCAGAACATCAGGTACTAACAAATTAAATATTAAAACTAGACTAAATGGAATCTCAAACAGGTTACAGTGTCTAATGACAGACAATTATTTGAATAACCATTTCATGCTGCTAGGTTACTCATTCACTGAAGATGTCACAGTATTCTCCTAACTCTCCATGTCTGCTTTACTTCAAAAACCTTTGAGAAGAAATTTAAATAGTCACCGGACCAGCAGAAGTAAGCTCTGTGCTGACTTTTCAAGCTTTGCCTGTTTTCTGAGGGAAATACCACACTTCTCAATTCCTGGTAAGCAAGACAGCCACGTTCATTTTTAGAACAACCAGTTCTGCACCTGCGTTTATCTACTTTTGTGTGTTATGGAGAGGACATTTGACTGGGTTGCTTGTAAAAGATGGTACCAAACATAACCAGTAGGATGATAACTGCTAACTAAACATAAAAATACGGGTTGATATGACTAAAATTTAGTTGCTTGAAACTTAAATAATAGTTGTTGTATTCCGTATAATTTGTCATCGATAAATGTACAAGTAATGCCTGGAGTATACCCTGGAACAGGAAGAAAGTGGCTTCCTATCTATATGTTGTTACTGTTAAAACATGCATGCCTTTTCCTGGAGAAAAAAAAAAAAAGCGCCCCAGGAGAAAAAAAATAGAAGCTTTCATGCTGGATGAAGAAAAGCAGTAAAAACTCTTAGTTCAAATTAGCTATTTGAGGGTTGCACTTGTTCTTATTTGTCAGATTTAAAGGAGTAGCATCCAGAAAGTCTACTAAGAGATGTTTTGTAAAAAGTTACCCCAGAAATTATTGAGATCAAGAAAATCAGTTGTAAGGAAGACACTGAACCGAAACTCATCTAAGCTTTTCTTAGATGCAATTATTTTACTTACTGGCTCTATTTTTGGGCAACTTAATGTAAGATTAAAGGGCAAAACTGAAGTAAACTGTTTTACATCTGCCCTTGACTGTGCTAGGTTAAGGTGTGAGAATTTTTGCTTGTAGATTTTGTATCCAAAAAAGGCTTTTAATTTGAAATCATTCCCTTGATAGTGACAAATAACCGTTTAGAAGCCCAACATAGTGCCTGGGAAGTGAGGGCAGTGGCTCACCCAGCCGCTCTGACGCCAGCCGGTTGCTGGCGTGGTGCTAAGTCTGTACAAGGTCAGCAGCTGGTGGGGGACACCATGGGCTGCCAGGTGCCCGAGCGGTGAGGGGGCAATGCCACTACTGGCTGGCCACCAAGGAAGTGGCTGCTCTCCACCCTAAGCCAGGCAGCTGGCCAAAACCCAAGACTGAGACCTCTTTGGTTTAGCACAGAAAAGAGAAAGGAGTGGAGTTTGCAGGGGCATAGTAAAGGTAAGAAGAGAGAAGAGTAGGTGCAAAAGTATAAGCTGTTATTCCTAGTCAGCCGATTAAAGCTGCTGCTGTTTGTAGCCTCTCGCCGGCGGGGAGTAGGTTCTTACTGTAAGTTGCTATAATAAAAGAGCTCAGAAGGTCAGGATCACAAAGATGTGAAGATTATTATGTTGGTATACTGAAGACCTGATACTCATGTCCTTAACATTAGGCAGTGCCACTGCTCTCATTTCTCAATAACGTGCTGTTATCTCTACAGTGATGCCGTTTTCTGATCCTTCGTCTCTTCTGCATTTGCACTGCGAGGTCTGATTTTTGAGTCCCATTTCGAATTATGTTCATAGTTTATATTCTCAGTATTTATACTTTCCCCTATTTCCAAATATGCCAACAAACAAAAGTAGCCTTAAGTATCTAAAATACAACAGTCAAGATGATGTTAAAAAGCAGACAATTCTTGGTTTTGATTTAAAAACTAGAAATGTTTTCTGTGTTAACTAATGCACTTGATATGTTTCTCATTCTTAAAGGGAGTGTGTCATTTCAGTCAGCAAGCCTTTTAAGTGTATTCAGTATTTGCATTCTTCTCCCTCTCCTCCTAAAATTAATCTTCGCTGGAAACATTGGAGGCAAACCTGTTTTCCGTTCTTTTGGTATTTCTGTCTTTGAACAGCCTTCGCCTTTGAGCAGTCTTAGTGTTAGACTAAATTCACAAAACAAGAAAATTCTTCCACTACAGCAAAAATGAAATTAGTTTCACTAACTAGAAGTAAAATTACTAGTTGTCATTAATGGAGTTTATTTCATAGGAGTTAAATTTCTTGTGTGCAGTGGTAAGTCTTCTCAAATAAGCACGAGGGAACTCTCTCCTGCTTCATTATTTCGTTTGCACCGTGTAACAAAGCTTTTGATTTGATCCTTTTTGCTTTTATCTTCTCAGGGCATTTCTGCATGAATGATGCAACTGGATTTGTTTGTTTGCAAATCAGGACTAAAAAATGAGAAAACGGCATTCAAAAAGTGCAAATTTTTGAACTTAAAATTCAGAAATTTTATTCATTTTTGGACAAAGAGTGATTTGAAGACTGTCCGTGTACTTGTCTCTCTGCTCTGGATTTTCGCAGTCAACCACCTATCTGTTCTCTTTGCTCTGAGGCTTGTGTTGAGCAACCACTGTGTTTACCTGTGTGATGTCTGCTTTTCCAGTTTTGGTTTTGGAGACTAGGTGTTCTCCTGAAGCCGCAATTTCTCCTTTGAACTCCAGAGAAGCACCACCTTGATTCTGAAGTATTTCAGGCTGCTTAGGTAAGAGGAGTCATGTCCAAAACTGCTTGATAGCTTCATGGCTGGTTTGCTGGCTGTAAAGTAATGGCAACAAGAGAATGTTTTGTAAGTATGCACTGTGTACTCTAGATTACCGACACCACAGAAGCTAAAGTAGTCTCATTCATGGTGGTTTGTTATTTCATAATAGTCCACAGTTACCTCCCTATACCTAACCTTCCTGTGTGGCTCCTGCTTGAGCATGTGCTACATGGACTACACCAGAAGACCCCAAGCCCCCCACATGGCTTGTGGGCAGTGTATTACCCAATGAGACTTTATGACATTGTTCATAGCTATAAGAAATTAAAAGGTTGTAACAGGGGTTGGCAAGAACAAAATTTGATCTTACCTGCAGCATGTTACTTGCTTAGTATTGTCCCTAATGGACTAGCAAAAGTTTGGACCTCTAGACTCTAAAGAATTAAATATCTAGAAAAATATTTTGAATAATAAAATTAATGAATGAACCTTCATATTGTGCTTAATTAGATTAACTTAAAGAAAGCGATTTTTAGTACATGGAAGAAGAGGATAAAATACTGCATGAAACATTTTCAGTGCAAACTGTTAGATTTAGAGTAGGCTTTCAACAAGAATTCTATAATAGCATGACAACGGTTAATGCATTATGACAGCAAGTGAAGAGTTATCTTTCTTACAGTGTCTGAACAGAGCCAAAAGGAAGTTATGCCTTCCTTCTAAGTATTTGCGTGCATATTTATAGTATAATTATGAAATTTTAACTGTTTGCAAAACTTTCAGACCGTAATGGGCTTTTTCTCTTCTCTCAGGGTCCTAACTACAAGATTATCTTGATGTTTTGGATTGCAGCACTTTATATTGAAGAATGAGTTGAACAGAGGTCCAGGGAGCTACGTGATGTAGAACAACATTTCATGCTAGCTTAGATAGTTAAAGGGATGAACTGAATAAGGTAGGATAATAGAAGAACATGCAACGCTTTACGCTTGGAAATCAAAGACTAAATAACATGTCTCCATTCTAGTCATTACCAGTAGGAGATAGAATTACATCTCAGGGTTTCCATGAGTTCTGTGTATTCTGACCTAAGTATCCACAGCAGTCTCCCCTGCCTGAGAACAGGGTCCGGCCTTCATCTCTGGTAAATAATTCAGTATAGCACTTCTGTGAATAAGTATTATCGCGTACGTTTAATATAATAGATTCACGGAGTAAAAATCACACTGTAAATTCTTTCGTAAACAGTGACTTGCATCATAACTCTTGAGTTTCTTCAGTTGCATGCAAATTGCTGCTAAATCAGAATGAGAAGCACACAATATGGCTGCTGGTTTCATAAGAAGGACCTGGCAGGGTTGGAAATAATAATCAAATTGCCTGAAATCTGTTCAAATCAGTTTAATACTGAGGCAGTCCCCATCAACTCAGCATCTCTTTCGTCTTATCTCCCACAGATGTCATTCCAAATGAAGTTTCAGTGCTGGAGGACAAGTTGAGGTCAGCTTAGTTTTTCTTGATATAATAGTTTGAGTTCATACTGCATTTACTATAAATTGGACTGCATAACTGTAACCCTTAGGTTCACACCCCCTCCCCTTTCAGTGCCATAGGAAAATCCAGATGTATTGAAGCAAATTACCAGAGGAAGTACTTGTGTGAAGACTTGTCACTGTTTTCTGGTGATAGGGTTTTTTTGAGTGTTTTTTTTTCCTCTGGAAATGTGACATTGTAATACTTCAAGTACAGGCATCAGAGTTTACTTTGGGTAGTTGGAAAAACGGTATTTTGCCATTTAGAAGGTAAGTGATCCATTTTAATAAACACACTCATCAATAAGGAATATTTTATATTAAAAATTTAATAAGGAATATTTTATTTTAATAAATCAAGAAGGTATATTTTATATTATAGTTAAACATAACTATGCTGTGAGCTGTACCTCGTATTTGTTAAGCCAAACCCAATGGCCTTTTCACAATAAGCAGCGAAAAACTTCATGTGTGAGAGGAGTGTGCAATCAAAGTGACATAATAAGGCAAGAGAGAACAATCTGATGATTAGAGTTTTAGTTTAATTTAAAATAGTGCATGTTAACAGATGAAGATGCAAAATTACGTAGTTAGTTGGAGCATTCTGGGCAGTTTGGTAATCGCTTCCTTTTAAATAATAGTTTTCTCAAGTCAAAGAAATGCTTCACATCTCAAGATTCTGCATTGGCAGTATTTCTTTGCAAGCGAGGGGGGATAATAGAAAGGAAGCATGCCAGCATATCATCCTTACGTATAGGTGAGCTCCTAGAGACTATGAAATAGCATAAGAATACAAGAAGGGGAGCATCTCTTTTCATTATGTGTGTATGCAATTAAGTAAGGATGTCTTCTAAAGCACAGGGTTAAAAACATTTTAAATGATAAATCTGGGAACACCATCAAATGATCCATGTTTCAGTTTCATATCCACCACTAAGTTGCCGTGTAGTATCTTGAGTTTTCCAGAACTCACTTTACTCACCTGTAAAATGACTTGTGTTTATTTTATGGTCATACCATCAGACCTACTATGCATTTGTTTCTAAAGCACTTTAAGAAAGCCAGATATCATGTATGCAAATCAACACTGAATAATAACTCTGCTGCTGTAGTAGTTCAGCAGAGGTGATGAAGTGTTCACTATTTTCAACTGAAAGGTAAGTTACTCTTCTTCATGTAGAAGTGTCCTATGGGCCAGTCATTGAGAAGTAGGTCAGACATGAAAGGAATTTCAGCCCTAAAGACCTCAGTCTCTTCAGCCAGATATTCCACTCTACTCAGTGGGTGGCAAAGCTTGTAGTAAATCCCAGGAGCTAGAAAAACAAGTTAAGGAGGATGAGAAACACTTCCCTCCAAAACACTTGAAAAGTAAGAGTAGTAGGGAATTTACAGTATGACAATACTCAAGCAACCGTATAGCAGTGTCAGGATATTATCTTAAATACTGATAAATTCCTAATCTGAAATTGGTCGAGTGTTCTTCAAGATTCATAACCTTCACATGTCCTGAACTGAAGCAGTAATTGATAGATCTAGCTACATAAAACTTGTATTTGTGCTTTTATATGTCATGGCTTTGCATAATCACAGAACAAAAATGTGTATTTGTTCTGTTTTGTAGATTCTAGAAACTGTGATGCAGGGAAGTAGAATAATTATTCCTAAATCACCGTTTTCTGTATTCTGCATTCATCAGTTTCATAAATTTGATACTGCCGAAGGAAAGTGAATGCTTTCCTTAATGACAATCAAAATATACAGTATTGTAATTGGGAAAAATACTTCCTGGTTCTCCTTGAAATAGATGCTTACCTTAGTAGTTGCAAATGTTATTCAGTATACCTCTTTAAGAATCTGTCATGCTGTGACTCAGTGATTTTCCTCAGCAGTGAGTTCTGCTGGGTGTAGCATCTCCAGTGATGTGGTTTTAGATGTTCCACACTTTAGCTAAGGGGATCACAGAAATTAAACTAGTTTTTTAGCTCTACTCAACTGAATAACCTCAGTGTCTCAAAAACTTTGCATGTGTTCCTAGCTCTGCTGACTAAAAATGATTAAGCAAAATCATTTGCTGTTTCTTAATGACAGTGCTTAAGGGGAAAACATTATCATAGAATCAGAAAAATCCCAGCAGGGAGACAACTGTGTCTTATGAATGTGTATATCAGTATTTTTAAAAAGCATCTAAATAAGCAGTCATTCCTTTGACCTTTCTATCAGCAGTTGGGCAAGCAAGGAAGAAAACTAACCATGTGTTTGCAGGAAATTGGGTAGCATCATTGTTCTTGATTAAAATACCAATAGAAGCACCGAGATGCAAAATAGCTTGCCTGGGGTGGGTGAGCAGGGCACTGGGAGGGCTGGGAATAGAACCCAGGTCTCCTTGAAACCAGCCGACTCTTCTGTCATGAAGAAGCTCTGCCTTCAGGAACAAGTTCTTTCCTCTTTTTAGATGTAAGGTTCTTGCCCATAAAGATTTGTTGGTGTTTTTGTGCTTGTTTTGTTTTTTTTGTTTTTAATATTGTGATTACAGAAATAAAAGTACTCAAGTGAGAGTGTGCTGCCAGCTAATTTAAAATCAAACTCGTGACTAGCATTACTGTTGATATAAAGGATCTGATGTTTTATAGCATCGTCTCCCTTTTTGTGGCACCCAGAGCATTTAAAGTAAAATTAAAGTGAAATGGAAGTTGGGAGGAAGGTTTTGATGCTCTACACAAAGCAGAAAGGAAATGCCACTTAAGCAAGGTAGTGATAAAGTGAAGATTTTTGTTTTAGGAGAGTACGACTCTTGCAGGACAAAATTCTGTCACTCGCTTTTAAATCTCTCCATGTTTTATAGTCCCATTCACAAAAAGATGGCTCATGGTCTTTCAGATGAATAAATCCAAATAATTTTCCTCCTCCTGCAGTCCTAATTAGTGAGCCAGTTTACTGCAGTGGTGCTTAGTAGTCTTCAATGCCTGAGCTTGCACTTTGTACTTTTGAAGAGAGAGATGTGTGGCCTGAAATGTGATCTCTGAACAACTTTCCCACTAGAGCAGAGAGCTTCCTTTCCCTCCCAAGGTGCAGAGCAGCAATGTCTGTCAGCTTTTCCTCACTCCGCAGTGAGTTAATTCTTCTTGTCTTGTCGCTTTGAACAAGTGCAGACTTTAGGCTACTTTGCTGCTTTCTCAGACACCGCCCTTGCTCTTTGCATAGCCTTGTGCATTTTGAACACACTCACAAATCTGACTTTTCCCTCAGGTCACTCACTATCTTTATTCAAATGACTATTAATGAACCTTTTTGCTCAGTTTTACCTTCACTGAGATCAGACCAATATCTGGGCACCACAGGAGAATGTATTACTGCACAAACAAACAGCAAATAGACTGTTTGTTAAGCAGCCATGAAGTCAGCCACACAGTAAAGAAACTTAATATTTGATACCCGGCAAGTTACTTAGAGCAGCCTATACTTTGTATGTGGAATGATTATACAGGTGATATAGAAACTTTGGTTTTTGTCAATTCCCTGACCTGAATGTTTTTAAACTGTCATCCCACTCTTGGTATAGTTTTGCATTTATAATACTGACAATGACTCTGTAGAGAGGTAGTCATCATCTTCTAGAACACTGTCATCTGGTGGTGGTTTTAAGTCACAACATTTAGATACAAAAGTAAAAATGGCAATCAAATCAGGCTAGACAAATGCTCTGATTATCCATTTTATTCATATTAAAGCTCCTAGGGTTCTAATCACAGCACTATAAAGAATTAACTTTGCACAACTATTTCGCCTCATTCCTTGGGCTGCATGTACAATGAGTTATCACAGTTTTCGCTGTGCTATCGGATAACATGCTATCGTTTGTAACCTTTGTGCTGAAGTAGAGATCAAAATACTTCCTAACTGAAACTGATTGCCTGTGCATCTATGTATGGTAGACTCTCTGACTGCTTTAACATCAACATTAGTATTTTGAATATTATGACTAGGAGTGAAAACTACAATTATTACCAAATGCGACATTCCATAAACTGTAAAGAACAGGGGTGTGTATGTAAGCTCTGACAGTAACTGCAGTTACATGATTAGTGCTCCCTTTTGCTTAGGTTTGTTTACTCTATTACCAGTCCATGTTCACTTATTTTTACAGTAAATCCCTCAACGTCAAATATTACTGAGTAGGAATAATAGGAATATTTTGTATTAGACATTATTTTAACAGCATGATGATGATGTAAAGAAAAATACAAACATGGCAAACCTCCTTTCCAAACAAAATATGAACCAACATTAAAAAGTTATCAGAAACACTACATGTGTTATCTTGCTTTCTTTTAGGTCTTCTCATATTTGTGATGGATGACTGGATTGAAAGAACTAGCTGCTAGCAAATTCATACATTTTTCACAAAGTAATTGGAGTTGTAGGTGTGGAAAAGAGTATTGAAAGCCATATTCATAATTTATGCCCATAGCTTTTTTTTGTGACTTCCAGAAAGCTGCAGTAACTTAAAGACAGCGTTTTAAAAATCAAATTAGACTGGCTGGAGGCCACGTGCATGAATACATCAACCATCATTAGCAAGTAAGATAGTTACTGGCTGAGATAGTATCAATTCTTTAAGTAACAGAGTTGCTTGCTAGCTGAACTTGAAGTAGCACTTAGTGGGATTACTTAGTTTAAAGTTAAGCAAATTGCTCAAAGGCTGTGTGTTCCTGAGCAATCTGAAATAACTCCGGCAACATAAAGCTATCCAGCTCCTGCCCGCCTGTGTCTCTCTTGCAGCAGCCCTGTACTCAGGGGACTCAGCACAGTAAGTCAGCAGAAAATCGTTTGCTCATTCGTCAGGTTAGTTTTCTGCAGACTCAACACGCAGAAATGACTAAGGGAAAGGTCTGAAAAGCTCTGGAGCCAGCAACAAGGCAAGGAATGGGACTGCAGGGATATGTGGGCCACTGTCGCTGACAATTAGAGAAGTCTAGACTGCTGTGAAAACAGAGTCTTTTACATTTATGTTCTGTTCCCTTTCCCACGGAAATGCATTAATGCCTGCTATAGATTTAATTTGGAACAGACCTTTATTCTTAATTATCTGCCATAACCATTGGTGTTTCCAGATACACATTTATCTGTCACAGACAGTACAATAATGTCCTGTTTCTCTTGTTTAGCCTATGTTAACTGGTGTACTTAAGGAAGATAAAAAGGAGGGGCAAATCTTCACTTTCAGCTGCTACTTTTAACTTCACAAAGAAATCTACTAAGATCAGGTCGACCCTCTAGAAATAAGGTACTATTCAGTTAAGTAAGGGATTTTTACACTCTCTGTGTGTGTAAGAATATGGTTCCAGACATTTCCCCCAGGACTTCTGTGGGGTTTAGAGTAAATGCTTTGTAGAGTAATTGCAATATGTTTTCATCAAACTTGTCCAGGTGCTAAAACACTTAAAGCCCTTTTAGAAAGTTTATTACAGTATTTTGTGGAGTTAGCATATATATCTTCAGGATCTTTATACTACTGCTTAGTGTGAGATACCACTTTGTATTTTCTGAGCAACACTAGGCACATAGCCATGTATCACAATACATCGCTGTTTTGTACCAGTTCAGAAGTACAGAAATGCACATCGTCCTTGATTTTTTTAAATGCCACCGATCTATGTGGGAGTAAATGATGCATACATATATTACTTCATATCTTCCTAAACCCCAGGTTAGTCACCTCCTGTGGAGGAGGTGATTATGTACATTGGCATTTACACAACGAAAGACCTTGATGTAGTATAAAAATCCGGTGGAAAATACCTAACTGCCATATATACCACGTTGGGTTAGTATTATTGCAAGCCATTAACAGAGTTCCAATTAATTAATAACCTTACCATTTTCTGTAGCAACTAAGACTTTAGTGTAGGAAAAAATAACTTATCTTTTATCATAGTTTCTAGTCTTGTACTTGTTCTCTTCCACATAGCCTTTAGTCCTATGGAAATACCTGGACTACGAGAAACAGGCAGGACATACTATCTCAAGCTTTAAATTTTCCAAGGAAATAATACAGAGCTCTCTTTTGTGTTGGATACATTTTATGAAAGAATTAACAAAGCTCTGCTTTTCTATTTGATGGCTGTAGGAGCTAGTGTCCTTTCAATTATGCATTTATCCATCAAACTCACATACTACATTTAGTGACTTAGGTTTAAATTTAGAGTGTAATCTGCAGATACTGAAGAGAAGATGAGCTAGCATTTGTAATGGAGCACGTAGGTGTCAGAGAGCGCCGTGGTGCTGCATGTCCTATTTAGAGGCACCATAGGTTACCTGGCTGAAGTAGAGAATTTTTGCTTTTTATGGCTGCAGTAAACTTAATTGCCCATTTTATCTCATTTCCTCATGGACTGCTACTCAGGTTTTGCCCCTTTAGTCCTGGAGACTTTTTCCTATACCTCTGTTTCAAGCTCACCTATAGAAAAGAGAACATAAAAATCTTCAAAATACTTATCCTCCTATTGTGGCTTGTAGGCTCAGACTAGCTTTTTTGAAGGTTTTCCAAATCAACACTTGTTCTCTCTAGAAATCAGTAGAGTGGGCGAGTTGCTGCTGCCATCTGATGTATGCATGGTTGTCTCCACATACATCGTTGTCTCCATGGGAAAACAAAACAAAAAAAAGTCACTATCTACAGCTAGTCAGACTGCTGAAAATAATTTATTTTTTTAAAAAAACATGTAGCAAAATATTAGGAAAAACTTACAGCAGTTTGTGTTTGCCGTAGGTGTATCCTGGTTATTTTTTTTGTCCATGTACAGGAAACGATCCATTTCCTACCCACTTTTTTTCCTCAAATGATTTAAAGATGACAGGAGAGTATTTCAATGAAAACGTTTCTGGATTCTTGCGATTACAGCATCCATTTTCCTCGGTGTGCTGTACAGAAGACCCCCATGGTTCAGTGTTTCTTGCAGACAGCATCGTGTATGTCTAAGCCTTCGTACAAAATCACTGCCAACGCAGCAAGTTTCAAAAGAGTCGCATTGTTGGAGAATGAATGCCAGCCACTGCTGATGGCTCTCTGCATCTGCACTCACAGGGCTGAACACACACAAAAATCTCATCCAACAAGGGCTCTAAAGCCATAGGTTTTAGCTGAGGCCAATGGTATGGGGTTCAACAAGGCCAAAGTGCCGGGTCCTGCACTTGGGTCACGACAGCCCAACCCCGTGCAGCGTTACAAGCTTGGGTAAGAGTGGCTGGAGAGCTGCCTGGCAGAAAAGGACCTGGGGGTGTTGATCGACAGCCAGCTGGATATGAGCCATCAGTGTGCCCAGGTGGCCAAGAAGGCCAACAGCATCCTGGCCTGTATCGGGAGCAGTGTGTCCAGCAGGAGTAGGGAAGTGATCATCCCCCTGTACTTGGCACTGGTGAGGCCCCACCTCGAGTACTGTGTCCAGTTTTGGGCCCCTCACCACAAAAGAGACATTGAGGTGCTGGAGCGGGTCCAGAGGAGGGCAACAAAGCTGGTGAGGGGTCTGGAGGACAAGTCTTGTGAGGAGCGGCTGAGGGAGCTGGGGTTGTTCAGCCTGGAGAAAAGGAGGCTGAGGGGAGACCTCACCGCCCTCTACAACTACCCGAAAGGAGGGTGTCGAGCGGTGGGGGTCGGTCTCTTCTCCCGAGAAACAACCAATAGGACAAGAGGAAACGGCCTCAAGTTGCACCAGGGGAGGTTTAGGTTGGATATTAGGAAAAATTTCTTCACCGCAAGGGTTGTCAAGCATTGGAACAGGCTGCCCAGGGAAGTGGATGAGTCACCATCCCTGGAGGTATTTAAAAGATGGGTAGCTGTGGTGCTTAGGGACGCAGTTTATGGAAGGATTTTGTCAGAGTTTGGTTGATGGTTGGACTCGATGATCTGAAAGGTCCCTTCTGACCTAGGCAATTCTATGACTCTACAAAGTGGCCGTTCCGTGGGGAGGTTTGTGCCTCGCCGCGCCCCGTACCCTCCGCAGCCCTGGGCTCCACGTTGGCCGCGCAGGCGCAGTAGCTGCGGCGTTCACCTGCCCCGCCGTTGGGGGGGACCCAGGGAGGAGAAGCGGCGGCGGCTCCACGGGGCCGGGGCGGGTGGCGTTCATTCCTGCCACCGCCACCCTCCTCCCCCCGCGCCGCAGACGCTGCCTCCCCGGCCGGGGAGTCACACCCGGCTACCCAGGCCGCCGGCCCCCTCCCTCCCTCCCTCCACCATGTTCAAGAAGCTGAAGCAGAAGATCAGCGAGGAGCAGACGCCGCCGCGCGGGGCGGGGGGGGCGGGGCGCCCCTCTCCCGCCGCAGGTACCGGGGGTGACACACGGTGTCCGTCGGGTGGCTGTGAGGGGGGGCCGGGACGGAGACTCGTAGTGCCCGGCCGGGCGCCGATGGCCTTTCAGCCGAGGGGCGGCGGGGCAGGGCCGAACCGGCCCGCGCTTCGTCCGGGAAAGGCCTCGGGTCGGACCGGTCCCGCCGCCCCCCCGCCCCGGCCGCGGGGAGGGTGGCTCAGCGCGGGCATTGGCGTCCTGCGTGCGGTGGCCGGGCGAGGGCTCCGGGATGGGATGGGCCGGCCGGCTGGCAAGCGCCGCGCCCCGGGTGTCGGTGAGCGCCGGGCGGCCCCGCTGGAACTTAGAAATCCAACTTTGTTGTTGCCGAACCGCCTCCTGTCCTGGCCAAAGCCTCTCCGGAGGCTTCCGAGGCTGTTCTTCTTTTCGTCTCTTCTAGAAGGGCTGTCTTTCTGAGAATCCCTTGCTTGAACATCAAATAGAATGAAACAGAAGTGGGTTTATTCTTTAGTATTTAAAGGAATGACGTTTTGATGTGCACTGGGTAACAATCCAGCATTGAGATCCCTGCTTATCTTTTTATCTCATCTTAATGTTTGTTCTTTCCATTCCTCTAAGTCCCTTCTGTTTCCATCCTTTAGAGTGCTGGTGTGCTTACTGTAACCTTATTCTTGCTTTTTTTGACTGTGGAAAAATTGAGAGTGTGGTATAAAGCTGAGAGTAAGGCTTTTTTTTTTTTTTTTCATAATTTAATTGGCCATTTTGCTCTTATGTGTCCTTTCACAAAATTATGATTCGTGTTGGATTCTAGAAACTACTTCATTTAAATTATAGTAATGCACATTAGATATGACACGAATGTAGAGTATCTCTGACATTAACGGCGTCCAAAAAAACATTGTGATGATTTCATGCATGTGTCGAAGCAAAATAAATTCTCTCTACCGGTTCAAATTTGGGTAGAAAGATTTTGACAAGTTAACTTTACAGTAGCCACCTCTGTGCTGAATAATGTCTGCCTTTGTCTCTTTGGCTTTTCGCTGGGTTAAGTATCCTTTGCATCTTGGAATCTAAAAGAACAAAATTGATAAAAAACTCTGTATCATGTGAATGCTAAGATACAGGCAGATAATTTGGTTAATTTTACAAATAAGTGATCAGTTGCCTGGGCTTGATCTGAATGTAATTTGAACCACTGGGAGATCTGACACTGCATAGTCTTAGTATTAGACCATGGTTTCAAAACTGCTGACATTCAGCTATGTAGTATCTCTTAAATCACTGATTTGTCAAATAGGGACAGTATTTTTGGAAATGGATCTACTGTAAAACTTTATGTAGCTTGCTGAGTTTTGTTTTAAGCCCTTTCTTAGTTTTTAACTCTGGGTCTCCTCTAGTTAGTGAAGTTAAATACGTTTTTGGCAGTGGCAGTTTAGAGTGCTGTCCTGGCGTATGTGGTGAACTTTCAGTACAGTGGGAAGAGACTGAGCTGCGGAGCTTACTATTTTCAATAAGCAGCAGCTATATTATGATACTTTGTAAACAATATTGTAATCCCCTTAGTTCAGGATGCACGATCCATGTGTTAAAGGGTTGGTACTTGCCAAAAATCAGCTTTGTGAATAAATATGGACCAGACTCCGCATATACACCCAACAGTGTAATATATTGCAGTCTTTATTTGGCTGTTAAAGTAAAGATTGACAAATTTCATGAAACCTAATACAGGAGCTTACCATAAATGATACTTTCACCTAGTCTGCTATACTGTGGACAGAGTAGATCATGTAACTCAAGGGTTGACGTGAGTGGAAGGTCAGAAGCACAAAATGAGAACAGATTTTTATTTTCGTGTAAAAATAGTTGTCTTCCAGTATTGCTTATTCTTCAGTTGCTCTCAAGTAACACTAGAGGGAAATGAGTTAAATTTGATCTTAAAAGTAAAATAGGCTAGTCTGCTCACTCCTCATATCTAATTTGAAAACAGATTCTGTGAGAAGGTTTTGAGGCCTGTAGAATGTACTGGAGTCTTGCAGAGAGTGTGGAATATACTTTTGTTACCTTACTTTTCAGGTCCTTAAAGGGCATTCCACTTGTTGGGTATTCTGTCATCATATAGATTATCATCTACTTTCTATCGAGACGTTTTCAAACAAAACTTTCCAAACGCTTAACATTTCTTAGTTTTATGAGGCTTTTGTTTGCGCTTGTTTTTGGTCTTTTCTTTCTTATACCCTCTTGTACAGAGACTTCATTCACCACACCCTCTCTGCTCAATTCATATCTTCTGCTTTGAGACCTAGAACTTGTCATTTGTACTCTGGTTTGTAGCATCTGAGATGAAAATTACCTAAGACTCATTAAATATGGTGGTAAAATTTCTCAAGTATAATGCTTTTTCTGAGGAGGCCTTTGTAGGCCTCCCTGTTTCTTATGAATGGTTAGATAACTGACGTCAAGAAAAAGTGAAGACATTCAATACTGATAGACCTTGGGCTGCCTGGTCCCCTCCGTCAGAGGACCATGACTGTGGGACTTTCCATGTTTGGACACTGAAATTGTAAGGGACCAGTTGTATCAGTTGAACGTTCCTAACTCCACGGAGCCTGATGGGATTCACACCAGAGTCATGAAGGAGCTAGCAGGAGTTACAGCAGGATCCCTCTCAACCATCTTGGGAGTCTGGAGAGGTCCCTGCTGACGTTATTCCAATTTACAAGAAGGGTGTGAGGGAGGACCCAGGAAACTATGGACCTGTTAGCCTAACCTCAGTTCCTGGAAAAATTATGGAGAAAATCATACTGGGCGCTAGTGAAAGACATTTGAAGAACAGTGATCAGGCACAGTCAACATGGGTTCACAAAGGGAAAGTCCTATTTAACTAATTTAATATCCTTCTATGATAAGGTCTCCCACCTAGTGGATGAAGGGAAGGCAGTAGATGTAGTTTTTCTGGATTTCAGTAAGGCTTTTTCTACTGTCCCTTACAGCATCCTTCTGGACAAGTTGTCCATCTGTGCGGTGAGCAGGTACACATTGCACTGGGTGAAGAACTGCCTGAATGGGATGGCTCAAAGGGTTGCAGTGAATGTGGCTACCTCTGGCTGGGAACTGGTCACCAGTGGTGTTCCTCAGGGCTCCATTCTAGGGCTGGTTCTCTTCAATCCATTTATCAATGATCTGGATGCAGGAGTTGAATGCATGTTGAGTTGAATAAGTTTGCTGATGATACTAAACCGGGAGGTGCTGTTGACTCGAAGGACAATGCCTTGCAGAGGGATCTAGGTAGAGTGCAGCATTGTGCAATCATTGATGGCGTGAAATTCAACAGGAACAAATGGCACATTCTGCACCAGGGACAGAGTAACGCCAGACACAAATCTAAATTGGAAGAGGAGCGGCTGGAGGGCAGCCCTGCAGAAAAGGGTCTGGGGGTGCTGGTTGACAGGAGGCTCAACAGGAGTCAGCAGTGTGCCCTGGCAGCCAAGAGGGCAAAACCCATCCTGGGGTGCATCAAACACAGCGTAACCATCCAGTCCAAAGAGGTGATTACCGTGCTGTATTTAGTGTTGGTGTGGCCTCACCTTGAGTATTGTGTGTAATTCTTGGCCCCACCTAAAAAAAGGTGATGCTTTTTTCCATTAAAAAAGGATGTTAAGGTACTTGAGTGTGTCACAATGAGGGCACTAAAGCTGGGAAAGGTGATGGAAGGCATGTCTTCTGAGGAGTGTCTGAGGTCTCAGGGTTTGTGTAGATTGGAGGGAAGGAGGCTGAGGGGTGACGTCACTGCTCTCTGCAGCTTCCTGAGGAGGGGAAGGGGAGAGAGAGGTGCTGGTCTCTTCTCCCTAGTACCCAGTGCCAGGACACGTGGGAATGGCTTAAAGCTGCGTCCCTCAGGGGAGGTTTGGACTTGACATGAGGAAACATTTCTTTACCAAGAGGGTGGTCAAACATTGGAACAGGCTTCCTGGAGAGGTGGTGAATGCCCCAAGCCTGTCAGTGTTTAAAAGGCATTTGGACAGTGCCCTTAATACCACGCTTTAACTTTTGGTCACCCCTGAAGTGATCAGGCAGTTGGACTAGATGATTGTTGTAGGTCCCTTCCAACTGAGCTATTCTATTCCCTGCACTCACCATGAGTCGAATAATGATGAGACTGGTATTTGCCTGAAATGCCAGAGGGGTTTCAGCTCCAGAAACACTTTCAAAGACACATAACACAAAGATACAAGTGGAAAAAGGATATTGTTTTTATTTGTATTTTTCTGAATCTGTTTCAGAGATGATGCTCACAAGCACTAACGCAATGTGCATATGTGGCCAGGAGCAGGCTGATGTGTTCTTCAGTTTCACTTAAAAAAAAACATACGTTGGAGTCTGGCAAAGGCAAGTCACAGAGCTACAGAAAGTAGCAGCAGGAATACAGGCCAAGCAGCCCCTCTTTCCTGAAGAGTGAGAACGTGGAAAATGAGGATCATTTGATCACTTGACCACACACAAAAGAAGAGGTGTATGGTAGAGTCGGGTATTTTCCAAAGTATGACATGTAGCGATGACAAGTGTACTTTCTGTCTTCCAAAACTTGCTCTGTCTCTGTGCTTCTTGGCCAGTGATGCCTGAAAAGCGCTCCCGTGCCTGCCCTGCGCTTGTATTGCCCGCAGGGAGAGCTGAGAAGTGGCAGCTCTGGATGGTGCATCAAGCCTCCTGGAGCTCTTCCAAGCGCAGGCTGTTTTGCATGAGCAAGAACCCCTGGGGAAATGGAGCCAAGGGAAGAGCAGAGCTCCCTCCTGCTCCAAGCTTGCAATGGGCAAGAGAGCCCGAGAGAGCCAGGGCACGAGTGGTGCCTTGGAGGTGTAAGAGCAGTAAGCAAGAACTGAGCCAAAAGGGCCTTGCTCTCCACCTCTTCCCCAAGGAGCCCTGACAAGGGACTGTGCTCAATGCCACAGAGGACAAGAAGCAGCTCCTGGGGGCACCCTGGGGGCCCCCTGGAAGTGTAGAAAGCTTCCTCCCTCCGCATGCAGGGCACGAGGGCCACCTTCGTGGAGCAGGAGCAGCAGGCTCCTGGCCAAAAGGGCCCAAAGGAGCCCTGGCAAGGGGCACTGCTCAGTGCTGCAGAAGGCGGCAAAAAACCCCTGGGGACGTTTGCTAGCCCACCATAGGGGGGAAAAAAAAAAGCCTTCCTCCCCACAGCTGCAGGGCACGAGAGGCCATCTTCGTGGTGCATGAGCAGCAGGCAGTAACCTAGCCAAAATGGAGTAGAGGAGACCTGACAAGTGGTCGTGCGCAATGCTGCAGAGGAAGGCAAAAAACCCCCGGGGAGCAGTGCCAATGTGCCCTGGGGGAAAATTCCTTCCTGACCCCAGCGCTGGCGATCGGCTATTCCCTGAGCATGTGAGCAAGACCTGCCTCCTCGTCCCACAGGCTGGTCATGCCTCCCAGGAGATGCCCAAGCCCTGTTCTCCCTCCACCTGGAGCCATCTCAGGGGCTTCAAAGGGTGGCCACATGCCCCTGACCCAATTGACCCTGCAGGCAAGAATCCTTCCCATGCCTGGAGTGGGTGCTCCAAAGCACCGGGACCTCTTGGCAACATCTCTGCGTCCCATTTCTTACGGTTGCTGCCCCTGGCGCTGCAGGGGATGAGGATGGCAAGCTCTGCAGTGCTCTTCCAGAAGGCATTCCCTTGCTCTTTTCATTACTGTCAAGCTGAAAAAACCCGATAGCCTCCAGGTATCCAGGCACCTCCAGGTGTTGGTGGTTCTTCTCATCTCCTGAAGGCCTTGCGTCGGTTCCTCAAAGGCTAAAACAGGATTTCCATCCATCAGATGGGCTTTGAACATGGCTCCACTGGGAGCTGGGCATGCAGTGAAGAATCTCCAGCAGCCTCATCCAGCTTCATCCAGTCGTCCTCCCTAAGCCCCCACCAAGTAATTCCACTGGCTCCTCAAGGACTTCCTCTAGGATGTCTTCAGGCTGCCCCCAGGCCAGCTATGGCAATGGGACACAGGAGGATGCCCCCTTTTATCCTGCCCTGGAACATTGTGACTGCTGGGTGGTGGTACTGTGACATGGGGGTGACATAGCCCCTCTTGTGCAGCCCCACCTGCTGCCCCTGTGCCCAGCATCCTTTGGAGGAAGGCCTTTGGGCTGCTGGCCCCGAGGCCACCCCTGTGCCCAGGGTCCCTGCCCTTGGTGTCCATGCACTGGGCACAGCTGCCGGGCGTCCCTGACACCTCCTCTGCCATTCGGCTCCCAAGGACAAACCTCATGCTGTTACTCTTTTCTCCGGCCGCAGCAGAAACCAGCCCTGCAGCAGAGGCCACCCCTGTTAGCCATCCCCTCTCTGCACCAGAGCTAATGTCCATGAGGCCACACAGCAAGGAGGACCAGGGACTTGATCTGGCTAGACACAAACCCTTTACCTGGGGCATAAGGGGCGTGATTTTGGCAACTGCAGCCTGGAGGAAAGAGAAAGTGTAACCGGAGCTGTAGGTTAGCATGGACCGTGCCAACAGGCCACCATGGAAATAACACAGGCTTTGAAAAACAAGTGAGCAGAGGTTACACTGCTGTGGTGGAAAGGTTGGTCATTTTCAGACCTAGGACATTTGGGTCTACATCCAAAGCACAGCCAGACAAACAATGCCTCTTCCAAACTGTAAAAGTAGCCCATTTCTGCTATTGCTGTCACATCCCCTTGTCCCACTGAAGCCAAGCTGTGCAGCTTCACTGTTAAACACACCCATTGGCCATGTTTATACAGGAAACAAAACGCACTTCAGCCACGGGGTAAAACTTTCAGAGCTCATTTGTGACTTTAACCTTTCTGAGAGTTATTTGCCTACCTCACTTTGTGGGAGGATGTTCATATCTTATCTAAAACCCTGGCAAGTCTCCTTTTCCTTTAGGATTTACTATTTTGAGTACTGAAAGAGTAAGGGAGGTACTATTCTTGTCATTTTGTATGTTGGTGCCAAAATTGGTATGTACCTTCAGGCTGTGTAAATAAGGGCATTTATACCATAGACGTTCACTTGGTTGTGGTGATGCCAGAAGTGAAAGACAAGAGTATGGTTCCCTCTGCATGAATCTTGCAGAGACATAGAGAGCATGCATAATTTCCTCACCATTCCTTACCGATACAGCAAGGGACGTTTGCTACTACACTATTGATGGTGAGGTCGTCATCTTGGAAAGAAGCATTGAATTGTTCTATGTTCTTGACCATATTTTTCCTTGTGCTGCAATAGGGCTTTTTCTCCTTTGGCTTTCATCCTTGATACCTTCCTTGAAAGTGATGGCAGCCCTCTCAGCCTTTGTCTTGCTCCTTCCAGTTGTCGTCATCTTCTGTAGGCCCTCTGTGCCCCTAATCAGCTGCTTAGTCTTTGTCTGCCTTCATCCCAGATGGGATTTGTCTTTCTTGAACCCAAGGAATGAGAAATGTCTGTGGTGGTACAGGTTGGTTCTCACCAGGGCTTTGCACAATGCTTGCCTTTCCAATGGAAATCTCTTGTCTGACACACAAGAAGACGTTTGCCTATATCACATTCGTGGCTTATAGTCACCCTGTGACCTACTCATGTCTCCAGGAACATTAGCCTATTCCAGTGTTTCCAAACTGGAGCAGAAACTCATGATGTTCCACCTGATGTTGTGTGAACCTATTTCTACCCTGTAGTTCTTCACGCAGGGTTTATTGATGTAGGGGATATCTCTTCTGTCAGAGCTTAAGCTGGTAAGGGGGATGGGGGCCATAGAACTGTACTATGAGATAGAGTTCTTTTTCTGCCTCATGGGTGCCATGGCATCCAGTTCTAGCCAACTTCAGTTATGTAATCTTGCTGTTCTTGCCTAAGATCAACGAATATTCGTGCGCTGCAGAGCTCCCTGCCACTGAAGTGGCCTGTAAATTGACAAGAAGTCTGAATTTAGCAATGAAAACTGTAGATCCGTTAAGGGCAAAGTGAAGACATACGTTCATATTTCTAAACAGTAGCAAAGCGAAGATGAACATTTGGAAACTGTTTTTTTTCTGTATGGTGAGGACCAGATGTGATCTTCTTTAAATCACTGACATTAGGTTAGGGAGTAGGAATAAAAAGGAGAGGCGAGTAGACTATTGGCATGAATAATAGGTCATTATTTTCAAATCCCGTGAATACTTTTGGTGTGAAATTTTTCATCAGGACGTAGAGCTGTCATGGTGAATGGTTATTTGGTACTAGGTGAGGTGTTTGACTTCTGAGTTGTATTTTCAGGTGGGAACATTGGGTCCACTTGGCCAGACCTGTAACTGTAACTAATTTTGGAATAACCTTGTATTTTGTATGTTATTGGAGTTAACTCACTAGTATGCAAATTTTACAAAATGTACCCATAGATATAGGCTATAAAATGAGTGTAATTCTCTGAAAACCTGTCTGTTTCGGGAATATCTTTTCAGTGGTCTGACACTCTGTCAATTATGTTTTAGAACATCCGACTCTGTCTTGTGAGACAGGCATTTTGCAATGCAGAATTTATATATGCAACCTCAATGATGATGCGACAGCAAAGTGTTAAAGGATTTGTGGTAGTTCTTTTTACTTTTCTTTTTGGCAACACTTTTTTTCATTCTGTTTCTATTGTAGAATATACCTATTGAGAGATTTTGCTGAGTAGTTTCTTTGTACATAAAAGCTTGTTGATAGTTTAATGTTCATTAGATTTGTACTGATACTTTATATTTGAAGTATGAGGCTGGCAAGCTATGGTTGGGTTGGGTTGGCGTGGCTTGTTTTAGCCTTACTTAGCAGGAAGTTGTGAAATTTCTTTGAATTTTCCTGTCAGTGCTGACAGGAACAACAAGTTCATATTGACATGGTAAAATCTGTCAATTTCCTCTGCCCTTTTTCTGTCTTTGGATTCAATTTTATAAGTGTTTTTTCTTTCCTTCAGGTTGTTTGGGGTTTTTTTTGTTACTTTCTTAAAGGAACCAGAATATATTCTGTATGTAAATGCTTGGATCCTTGTCAGTTTGCAAAACTTTTAAACCTTAAGTAACTCTACTATGTTGCTAAAGTATTAGGAGTCTTGACTTTCAAATCTGGTCTAAGAGGACCATGATCGGAAATATTCAAAATAACTAATTTTGTTGCATGCTCTCGTGGCTGATTCACGACATATTCTGCCCTGGAGACTTTGTAGTATGGTAGAACTTGTCACAGTGCCTGAAGCTGGTTGTTTTCTTTAAAAGGAAGATCTAGACCAGGCTTTGCTGTGATGTTATAGTCAGTAATTGCTGAAGTAAATTATGATATGGAATAATTAGTTCTGAACTTAATATTATTAGTTGTTGATATATGTGATCTCTGTATAGGTCCCTCCCAAATCCCCTCCACCAACTGGCAACAGAAGCAGGACATCTTCGTTTACAGATCAGAATGATGAAGGCACTTTAACACCAGACAAAGAGGTCAGTTGAGAACTGTTTTTCTCTATTTTTCAATTTTAAATTTAAAAAATAAAAAAATAAAAAAGTCTAACGTTGTGTCCTTGATTAACGTTTTTTTTTGATTCCTCAATATCACTATTTTCTGTGCATTTATAGATATGAATAGTCTAATTTTTAAGTTAAATACTGAAGTGTTTAGTATTAGTAAAACAGACCTTTAGGCTGTAGTGGTTAACCCCCAGATTAGGAAACCTTTTAAGTCCTTCTTCAGGTCTTAAAAATCTTAGCCCTGAACTGAGCTCATTGAGGTAGTGGGACAGAAGTTACATTGAGGGAGACTAACCACCCTGGTTTTTATGCCTCTCTTGCTTGAAAAGTTGGGGGAATCCGGTTAACTGCATAGGGAACTTGAGGTGGATGAACCTAAAGGCTTAAACTAAGCCCTTGTGAATGTTTCTAACCATACCAGTAATAATTATCAAATTTCACCACCACCACCCCAAAAAAACAAACACACAAAAAACCAAACCAAACTGAGTCTAAATTATCGATCATAAAATATCATTTCTGTTCTTAACGCAGAGTATAGAAGTGGCGTATTGCTACATGAGAACTACCACTGTGGCCTCGAAGGAATGAGTTGGTGCTGAGAGTTGGTGTCGTCAGTGACCAGTGCAAACTTAAAGATTCCCCGTTTTTTTAATTTTTATTTTATTTTGTATATCCATTGTAGAATATGTTAGAGGTTAAAGGACTGATTTGGCCAAGGTTTTCAGACTTTTTAAGCAGCAAAAGCTTAGTGGAATGTGAAATAGTGAAGCCCTGAGACACAGTGATGTTTCTTGGTGTGACTGATTCAGTCTTTTTTTGTCTGTCATTATCGTGGCTGCCTACACAAAAGAAAGAAATCTTCCTATCTCTTTTCAGTGGGAAATAAAAGGAAAGATTAAGTTGTAACACTCGTCATTCCTTTTAGTATACAAGTACCAACTGCTTTTTTGCTCAGATAGTACAACTCACACATTGAGTGAAAGGCAGAATACTTTTCCTTAACTTGTATACATCCATGAGGATGTCTGCTTTTATTCCAGGTCTGAAAAAGGTTTGTGAGCCTGAAGGCTTATCTTCTTTTTCAGTGTTATCAATTGGTTTAGTGAAAAATACTATCTTTCTTCACTATTTGGATAACATATTTAAAAAATAAATATATTTCCAAGTGTTGTTGGGTGCTACTGATACGTCACCTGTATGTATCAATACTTTCTGTTGTGTTCATCATTTCTATGGAGAGCTACATTTTGTCCTGTACTGCTTCACTAGATATATTTTGCCCCTCAGCAGACTGTTTTTTCAGGCTGCTTTTCCAGACAAACAGGAGAAGCAAAGGATTCCCCTCACGACATGCCAAGTTATGTTGGAAGAACATTATGCTCTAAATACAGTGGTTACACTGGAATGATCAGAGAGGCAGAAGGAGAAATAAGATTAAGAATGGAAACAGAGTACTGAAGTGACCTCAGATTTACAGTTATCCTTGGGCTTAGGGAGCTGCTATGACAATTTTACTTGTGAAACATATCCTGTAATTAGAAATTCAGAAAGTAGTGAAGCTGCCAAGGGAATGAAAATCTCTTCTTTTTTTTGTAAGGACTGATTTTACTACAAATGGTAATTTACTAAATTTTACTAAAATAAAGATAAATTTAAATGATCAAGACATGAAATCTCCTTTCTCTGAATATTTCTCATAAATGTTAACAGAATGATTAAAAGCAAATAGTTTTTGAAATTTATTTGTTGGATTAGATTTTCATAAAATTTAGCTCAGCGGCAGTATTACTATGCTTAAAAAAGATGCAAATATTACATGCTGTCTCTGAAAATATATGCCCTGATTATAGGGGTGCATTATGCCTTTTGGGGGGCATTTTGTGCAGTGTTCTCATTTGATCAGGCAGGTGTTTTATGTACAGGTGGCAATGGAATGACGATGAGCTAAAGCTGGACATCATTTAATACACTGAAAATACTTGGTTTTTGAAGAGTATCATACGATAAAATGTTCTTGCAGTACATGAATAATTGCTGAGCCTTTTGGTACTGACAGCTAAGCAAAATTACAGTGTTTCATAGTTCTTTTGTATGTCTCTGTCCTACCTCTGGGCTATTATGTCTTAGTATGTCTTCAATAGGTCATGGCTTTTTTGATTTTTAGTGCTGTAATATTAAAGTTGCAAGTATTGCTCGTGAAAGCTTTGATTTAAACTCAGAATATTTTTAGAATAAAAACAACTGCAGAGTGAATTACAGTTGTAAATGACAGCATTAGTCTGATCAAAGAATTATAATAAAACATACAGGCAAACATTCTTGCTTTATATTCTGCAATGATAGGATTTTTTTTATTATTTTTCAAAATTCCAAAACATTCTAATTTTAAAAAAAAAACCAACTTGTATACTCTATTCATGGAATACTAGGTAAGTTTCTTTTTCATGCGGGCTTTCTTCAGCTTCTGTTTAGTGGAGCTGTGGATCTCCAGAGGCAGTGTTACAGAGAAGCTTATATTTTTTGTGTGTGTCTATAACGAAAAAGCAGAAGTCTGTCTAGTTCTGTATTCTGTTCTTGCAAGTAGCCTATAAAATATGACTACAGCGTGAGGTAAAAGCACATATTGGTACTTCCATAGAAGTTCTTCAGACAATTTGCATATCGGGTGCTTTCTGAGTTGGTCTTGGTACCATTTGAAACAGCCCTGGATGATTAAAACGTGCTTACCTAGTGCTTCCAGTCTTTTCTAGGGAAGAATAGTGTTTGGTTTTCAAACTGTTACTTTGTTGACTCTTGAACAGAATTTGAGGTGAAATATATCAGTCATATTCTGTATAGTTCCTAGATGTTCCAAATTTTCTTTCTGATCTATAACATACTTATTTACACGTCAGGCCTACTGGCAGAAGATAACAAAGCTGGTTCAGAGCCGTCAACTGAGAGCAAACAGCTGATAGCCTGCTGTGGATGACCCACCAGTCATGCAGACCCAAATATCACTCTCATCCTCATGAGTGTTAGGGAAGTGACAGCAGAGCACAATATTTATAGCTCTTCCTAGAGCTAAAGATAAACTAGCCAAGGTACTTTTCAGTCTCACTTTAGATCGATGTAATGGCTATGTTTTTAAATTAATTGAAATGTTTTTCTAGTGTGGGCTATTAATAAAGCAGGACGGGTAAAGCTGAAATAATATTCCTTCAGTACCTTTGTTAATGCGGAATGTTTCCTGTATTCATATACTTGTGTGTTATTTGTGTTTGATTTCTTTACTACCTCTTTCTGAAAATGCAGTCCTGCCCTCTTAGATTCTGGGGCTTTTTTAATTGCAGAGAGAAACCCTGAACTTTCACATCTTCAGTTTTTCCTATACCCTGACCACAGTAGGGATGAGGCATAAAAGGTTATGTTGCAAATTGCACAGGCCTCCTGTAAATAAATATTGGTGTAAATCAGCAAATTACTGAATTATTCACAACTCTTTTCTGGTATTCCCCAACTTGGGCAAATAACCAAATTTATTTATTTTACTGTAGAGAATGAGTTACTTGTCAGTTGAAACTTTTAACTTTTTACCTGATAGCTGACATCCACCAGCTCCTTGAACGAGAAGAGCAAATACTGGCTTGTCCCTTAGACAAATTTGTAGTCTGATCCCTTTCTTTCTGTCTTACTGTGCTTGTGTACAACATAGCAAAACTGTCCGTGTACAATTATAGAAGCTTTTAAGCATTGACTTAACTACGAACGCACGTATACCGTGATACACTTCGCTAACAAAATGTATGAATTTTCAAATTTGCTTGATAACAGGTTAATCTGAAATTTGGAACCATTGTTTGTCGTCTTTTTTTTTTTTTCCTGAAAGGGAATAAGTGACTGTCTTTGGCAATCAGACATGTATTACATGTATGTGAGACGCATTGATTCAACTATGCCATCTCCAGAGCAATGAGACGGGTCAAACTCTAATCCCTGTGAAATTCTGGTTTTTGTTTCACAGCATGTCAAGGAAGCCCTTTGATCTAGGGATCACATGTACTTTGGCCTTTGCGCCCTCTTCATCAGAATCTTAGCAAAGGAAGATTTGAGCGTGGTAATCCTTCAGAGGGACAAGGAATAGCAAGAATAATATGAACGCAGTTGGTTCTGGAGTTCAGAAAGTCCATAAAGAGCAAGTAAGGCTGCTTAATTTAGGCCAAAGTTGAGGGCTACAAAAACTGTTCAGGATTTTGGAAATGCAAAGGTTATTTAAAAAATAACTTTATGGATTGTTCTTTGTTAGTACTGAAGGAAACATAACGTCATCTGGTGTCTGGCTTCATCACCTATTTTACCTCATTTGTAACTTTCTCTCCAAGAGAGAAATGTTTGTTTGTTAGTATGATTTTACTTGCAAAGAAAAGGAGTTAAATAATGTGACAAAAGATCAGCAATATCATAGCCTTAATTTGGTGCCTGAGATTAAGGTCAGTATGGGGTAGAGAGTTCATTTACCCTGGACTATGTTTGAAACAGAATGTTGGAAGATCTTAGTAGGATTTCTATAGCAAGCCTCAAGTGTGATTTGATGACATTCAGAGGATTAGAAAAGGTTAGTTAAAGGATTATTTACATCGTTGCACATTCTGTCTGTTTCCTGTATGCTTCAGCCCAGTTGGATTCCCTGCTTGTCTAGTTTTATTGATTGCATTAATGATATAGCGCTAATGTGGCACTAGTAGTACATTAGACAGTATAGCACCTGATATATTTGATGTTTCTGAAGCTACCAAGATAATTCAGAGTGGATTTTAGGCCAGATCCCGAAGTGCAATAAGCCATTGTGGAAATACTGATATCCGTTTAATTTTGGCAGACCAGCAGGTTGTTTCTTGACTTTTTTCCAGACATAGGTGAATCATTTTTAGTGACTTTTAATACCACCTCCCCTCCCCAAGTTAATGAGACAGCTAGTTTTAAAGCCCTACTGAATAGCTGATTAAAAAAATTAAAAAGTGCAGGTAAAAACACATGTATATGTTGGAAAGCATTAGGTAGTGTAATTATAGGACTCATTAGACAACTCTGCCTATAATTTAGCTGTAAAAACTTAGCAGGTAATGAGCTGCTGGAGTAACAAAAACACTGTAAGCAAGTATTTAAATATTTTTCACTGTTGGGCACCCAACATCCAAGAATGGAGGATGAATTCACTAATGAGAAGATGCAGCCAGTTCTAAATGTGCTATGGAAATATCACTCTTGGACCACGTCTGAGTATATTCTGTCTTTGGTGGCTATTTGACGTGTTAAACTCTTGTCTTGGCTACTGGGAAGAAAATATTTTGCTATTTCTTTTTGATACAGTGATTACTGTTCTGCCTCAGTATTGTTGTCTTCTGCCCTACTTTATTTGTAGGGTTAGCTCCTTCCCTTTTGTGCACGCCTTTACTCAAGCAACTGTAGGGTGAAGCTGAGATGATTTAGTGATGTTCTTGCATCAGGGTTCTGACTCACATCTGTGAAACTCAACAGTGTTGTTAATTGTATTCTTTTGCTTGTGTAAGCATTAGTTAAGGTAGAGACCCTGGAGTTGTACATCTGCAAACTCAAGCAACGCTGCATCGGTTTTTATTCGTAGGCTTTTTTTCTTTTTCTCAACACCGTAACAGTTAGTAACGTGGATTGGCATATTTTAGGCTCTGGATAGCTTGATTTTCTGATCTTGCTAAAAAGCAGTTACATACACTCCCTATTGCTTGTCTACCAGGTAGTTTTGAGTGGATTTTTAAAATTAACTCTTTCCATGGTTTAAAGCTCTTTGCCATCTTACCCATATGTTTTGGGGTTTGTAATTAATGTTTTGCGAAAGACTTGTCTAAGCCTTCTGTTAGAACTTGACAATGGTCAGGGGATGACTGAAAATATATCAGTTCATGGATGTTGAACGTACTGACAGTCTTTTTTTTTTCTTTTTTTTTTAATTTGGGTGAAGTGTACTAACTTGTTAGAGATTCAATAGGAATTGTTTTTAATGCAAGTTGCTTGGTGTACTTTTTGATGGATTTAGGATTAAGCAAAATAATGCTATGGTGAAATGTCACAATTTAGTATTTTGAGAAGCAAACATTAGCATACTGTTACTATGAAGAAATAATTTGAACCATCTGTGATTACTGGAGTTCTTAATGGTCATGTTTTTAAAAGTGACTTAACTAAGCTGAAGATAATACATGTTACATGTTGAAAATGTTCGTAATCTTTTGGTTAATAATATTTGCCATAATCCATTTATGAGTGCTTTGCAAACTGTGTCTTCTCTAAACATACAAAGTAATTTTTATCTTAAAGATTTCATCATTTTATTTGTGGTTGAGAATTTGCATGCTCCTAAATCACGTGGCCATCAGGTTTGCTTGTTGTATGTTTGTACACTTGTGTCTACATAGTATTTGCCATTTCTTTTTCTGGCATATACCCTTTCAAGAAATACAAAATGCATAGCATGGCCAAGGCTATGTGCCTCTCCAGCCGTCACCACTTAACGAAAATTTTCTGGAATCATTAACGCTTCTCAGCTTCCTTCTTTTTGTTTTGCCTAAAAGCTCAGATGAGGAAAGAAACTTACCTGGGTTTTACATACCTGAATAAATATATAGCAGGAGCTTTAACACAGCTTACTCTTAGGAATTATACTTCTAACAGGCTGAGGGAGAGAGCCTGATGACCTGACCAAACTCAGAATGTGGCTGCAACCACAGTGGATGCACTTGGGCAAGTGTGTCTAGGCCATGGGAAATAAGATTGGGAGCAGGAGAAATGGAACTGTCTCTTCTGTTAGCTCGTTTTTGTAGTGCCTTAAAAGTGACCAGTTTCACCCGAGTTTCTCAGACCCTAGCTAGTTCTTCACAAATCAAGTGAACTATTGGAGCACTTGTCGCATGCCAGCTTTGGGAATGCCGTGACAAGGGCAGTTGAATAATAGAAGTCAGAATTAATTGTCACTCTGCTTACCAGTTTGAGAAGTAAAAGTTGGGCATAAATTTTAGAATTAGTTCTCTGCAGATACCCTGGCTGTGAAGACAGCTCACAGTTTTGTAGTGGTTGGTTTTGGTGTGTGTTGTGTTTTTTTGTTTTTTTTTTTTTTTTTTAAAAATCTGTTACAGCATCGTAACAGCATTCGATTGCATTACATTACATGTACATATCCATATCCGTTTTGAATTCAAATTCCAGTCTCTTTCTCTTCATGTTTTTCTGCTCTAGGAATTTAAATCTCTTCCTTAACTCTGACTTGATAAAATGGCTAATTCAACTTGCGGTGTTTTTACAACATAGTCTGCTAGTAGATAGAAAAATTTTGTAAGGATTTTTTTTTAATATAATTAGAATTCTAGTGTATAAGAGCACTAGAAGATAAATAGTCAAAAGCATGCAATTTATGTTGTTTGTAACTGAAATACTGATAGAATTTTTAGAATAACAAGTTTTTCACACATAACTGAGAGCAGAGAAGGCTCAGTGGTATTTGAAGATAAGTCATCCACAGAAGTTTAAAAAAAAAAAAAAAACCCACAAAAAACCTGTCAGTGCCTGAAACATTGTCTTTGTCCTTGGCTAAACTAGGATTTTTTTTTTTATTTGTGTGTTTCTTTACTTCTAAATGATCAAAACTATATTTTGGCTGTTCTGAATTGATCTAATGCATATTTTCTGGTTACATCCTGCCTCTATCAATATTTGTTGTCTCATAATTACAATGTTTTTAAGAGTGTGGAAAAAATGAGTAAAATCGTGCAAAGTTCTTGACCTTATTACTTGATTTATTTTCATTTTCCTACTTTTTGCATTGAACGACAGCTGCTAGCCGGGATGATAGCAGAACCTGCTTTTCTCTCTGAGTATACTATCTTTGCTTTGGATCCCACCAAACAACCTAAGCCACAGAGTGACGGTGTGGTGAGTCCTCCCACCCCTCTTAGTGATGCCTTTAGCAGGGGGAGGAGAGTACTGTACTAGAAGGCAAACCTAGTGTTGCTTGTGGCTTGTTCTCACAAAGGCATCTATCTTAACGACCCTGTTGCTAACCCTGCACTAAATTTCACGGAGGTAGTACCTTGGTAGCTCCTGGCTGGTGTGCTGTATGACGTGAATTTATTGTAACGTAAAAAAAAATTTAACACGTTTTTCTGTTATACAGGTAACCATACTCTACACAACTTCTAAATAACTGTTGCACAAGTTTGTGTGTTTGTTGCTTAGAATTCATTAATGCCATTGGAAGTCTTCATTTTTATGTATGTCTGTGTGTATTTCAAGATAAATGGATATGATAAACACTGAGATTGTTTTTCACTAAAAGTTACATGCTTTTTGCTGTGTACAGTGAAAGCTTCACAATGTCATTTACTACTAATGGTAGCAGGAAATAATTATCTCACATAGACACTGAAATTCAGCTACTTTTCGTTGGTACCCTGGCAGCTATTATTATATTTTTCTTTGCTTGGAAATGGTGTTTTCACAGTATACAAGTGGAGGTCAGTGAGAGGAAAGAAAAGAGTGGAGAAAAGGAAGGAGGCATAGGGAGGAAAGCAGCCTTCTACTTTTTAACACCTGCACGTACAAAGCTGTGTTCTTCTTATTATTGTCACAGAACTGGGATGGCATCTTTCACATTCTTCAGAGGCATGGCATTCTTGAAGTCCATAGTGATCCAAAACACAGTGTTTTTTAGAGTCCCAGCTTGTCCTAGTACTTCGTGATTACTTTGCTTTTCCAGTTTAGCAAGTGCTTTTTTGCTGCTCATGCAGAAGCTGAAAATGACAAGTAAATAAAGCTGTAGCAGGATAGAAATTTGATAAGCAGATGGACATAGCACAACACACCATGTTGTGTTGGAATTATCTCTCTCAAGCTAAGCAAGATTGGACTGAAACAGTGATTAAAAAGGTGATCTGTGGAAAGTCTTAATTTTTTGTAAAGGGTTATACTTGTTTAAAACGTGCTCTTAGAGCACAGATTCATTACTAGCTCAGTCATGATGTTCTCAAGATTGAAATTTTTGATTGGGAGCAAAGAAAATATTCAGACTGTGCTGAAATCTGTATATTTGAATCAGTTACTACAGTGTTTTTTGTTTTTTGGTTTGTTTTTTTTTTTTCAGTTCTAGGTATTTTGACCATATTACAGGTCCAGTGATCACTACTTAAAAGTTTCACTGCAAATTTAATTAAGCTTTTCTACACTTCCATCCGTTAACAGTTGCGGGCTGTTTTTCACTACACTGCAGAATATCCCTAGTACATTTGCATTTCAAAAGACATATTTCTGTGAGTGCTCAAATATTTCCTTTCTATTATCTTTTAGTATATACTTTAGTGGCAGGAATTTCTGACTTGCGTATTTATATAGAAGACTGCATACATGGTAAATAATTATAATGTAAGAGCTATCATTAATGTGATACCAATGTGTATTAATAATACATTACCTGTAAAACTGATCTTGTTTTCTGAAGTTTTTGAAAGCTCTAGAGCTGTACTCTCACAGTAAGAATCAGAGGGAGAAAACGATGATATAAAAGTTTATAGGGAAGAGGAGGGCTGATTATATAGAAATATATGTTTAAAAACTATTTTATACATTTGGGAAACCGAGGTAATCTGAAGGTGCAGGAGAGGGAAAGTTTCATCAACACACACAAATGTGTATTAATTTTGCTAAAACAGGCCAGTATTTTAACTGTGTGTGTGCAGGTGATGTCTGTTCCAATACAGTGAGCATCCTAGAGAAGTGACTGTAATTGTGGCATAGATGAAGTTAGTATAAAATCTTTACTAAGATGCGTGGGTTTTGTTGCATGAAGAAACAGTTCAAATATTCTTGGACAGAGAGGTTTTTTTTAAAGGAAAACGAGGGAAGAAAACGTCTACTAAGATTTTCTTCCTTCCTCTATAATTTACTCCATTTTGGAATACCTGAGAAGGAGGGAGAACAGTAAAATGTTTTTAAATGCAGACACTTAAGCTTTCATTCTTTAGGTTTACAAATCTGTTTATACCTTTGAGAAATAAATAAGATTAATTAGTTCGCATTTCAGAAATAGGGAAGTAAGGAAGTACAGATGTCACTAGAACACCCTAACGTACTCCAGTTAAAACTGAGCTCTGGTTTATACATCTTAATAACAAAAAGCAACCTTTTTATTAGAGATTGTAAGTGTAGCGGATAAAGTTGTGTATGTTCTGTGGGTTCATGGAGGAAACAATTCTGTTGGTCTCTAGAATCCCTATGTAACTCTGCTGGTTTCAAGACTTCCAAACCGCCAGCCTGAGCTCTGTGATTCTAGTTTTGCTGAAATATCTCTTAAGGCTTATGAAATTCTAAGGCTTTTAAGCTCTTCAAAGCCTCTTGAATCCCTACTTTAAATAGCAACTTCCATTCATGCTTACCTTTCACTGTGTGGACATCAGAATATGACCCTTTGCCCTAGAGCACAGTGATTTAGAATTGCAGCAGCTAGATACCTGTGGTGGTCCAGTTTCTGTATAAAAGATTACCAGTGTATCCCTTTTATGCTTTATGTCAATAGGAAGTCTAATCCCGAATAAAGGTTCTGCTTTTGTTCACACAGACTGAATACAGAGATGTCAGCACAATTAACAGGAAAATTTTTAAAGTGGCGGCATTAGTTTTAGTTTTGAAATGGCCATTTTTTAAGGGATCTTCATAGATCCTTAAATGGCAGCTCTTTAAGGATCTTGATAGAAAAGACCAGCATCCATGTTTTTTATATTTATAAACACCTTGTAAGATTTAATAAATCTACTTAATCTCGTGTTTTAAATTAGATCTTAAATATTATTAAATTATTCTTATCAATAAGAATTCTTATAAACCTTCCATAGTTTCCTATGGGCATCAGAATATATGATTTTTGAAAGAAGAGTTTATAGTTAGTTTGTAATTCCTGGTAAAGTATTCATCTTCGTCTGTTGTCAGTCCAGTACTAGCATAGTAGATGCTTTGTAAATTGCAAAGCAGAAGATAAATTTTTATTTGGGTTACCCTTATTATTAACTTTACAGTTAGGAAATGAAAAAGAGCAGGTAATGAGGCCAAGAATAAAACGTAGGAGTGCTTTAGTTTAAAACCCAGAAAGAGTTCTTAATCCAGTAGGAACAAATCCACTGCAACAGGATAGTGCTGTGAAGCAGACTGCACATTTTGTTCACGCCAGGTGAAGCGCAGTTGCCAAATCCAAACAGACTTCTTGTATGGCTGGTTATTGCTCATTTCGCTCTGTCTGAATCTGGGTGACAGCTTATTTCTCTGGCTTCCTTAACCGTCCGGATTTCTTTCTTATGCGGCATTTTTGTACTGCCTTAGGCTTTTTCTACATTGAGCCTTTCTGAAGGCCTTTTACACTGAATTATTCTTCGTCTTCGTTTATGTATGCTTATCTGCATATCTGCACAGGGTAGAAGCTGTTGGTGTAATTATGTAGCAGATACATGGATTATTATGATTGATATTTTAGTTGTATATACACCTTAGATTTTACAGCTCGCGTATACCTATCAGGGTACATCTTGATTAAAAATTAAGTTACGCTGCTTTTAGCCAAATTCCTCATACTTTGTTTGATATATCTTAGTGTTTTGCTTCTCTTGGAAAAAAAATTCATATCCAAGGTGGTTTCTAGCATATTTTGCTACTTCAGTTTGACCTGGTTTAAACAGCAGAAAACCGTCTGGATTTGTACAGGTTAGAAAACACCTGAACACAGGAAATAGGAAAAGGAGGATAGACAGACTAGGTGCAGAAATGTCTGAACTCTGTTTAAAAAAAAAAAAAAAAAAGCCAAACCAACTAAAACTGTATTTTTTTTGTTGTATTTGTTTGGGGTTTGGGGAAGTTTTTCTTATTTGTTCGCTTTTTCTTTGTTTGGGATTGCAAAGGAATGTACAAGTGAAATTTTGCACAGGATGTTTTTTCTGAAAGTCTGATTTTCTTCCTGTGCTTGTTTGGAGTCTTAAACAGCCTGTTACCGTCACTTTTTTTCCAGGCCCTTTCCCCTGCAGCCCCCCCAAAATGTACTTAAACAGAGAAAGACAGTGTGGTTCCACTCTTACTCCTGTTGGCTGTAAACACCACTGGTCATCAATTAGATTTTTCCTGCTATCATTTTGTCTTTTTGGTGTTTCTTTGATTTGTGCATAAACATTACATAAATAATCATTATGAATAATTTAATTGGAGATGTCAGCATTTGCAGATGTCTCATACTAATCCATGCACACATAGCTGCTTTGTAGTTCTGTATATTGCAGCAATCTGTTTTGAATTTAACAAACTAGCTTGTTTGCATGAAGACATCTTAATAAACATTCAAAAGAAAGTACTAAAAACACAGGCAAGGATGCTGTTTGTAACACAGATGCTGTTTGTAGCAATCAAGTGAATTACAGTCCTTGTCATTTATTCCTTCTCACAGTTGTTTTTCCTCTTGCAGAACTTGACTAAACCACTTCCCAAATCCACAGAAAACAATGGAAGTGAACCAGCCTCCCCGCAGGTATGGCGGGTTTTGTTTCCTCCTTCACTGCCCTGTTGTCTTTGTGTTATGTTGGTTTGAGTGCCTCATATGTATCTTCATGCTGGAGTAGAGATGACAACTACTTGCCTGTCAGGATACCGGGATGTTTTGTTTGTATATAATCCCGTTAGCTGGTATTAAGTGTTGTCACTGATGCGTGGAGCTTTTTTTGTAGGGACAGGTTAGCAGGATCTGACGATGAGCTGCCTGCGTTGAGGAGCATCTCGTTGCTCACGGACACAGCCAGCACGGGATATGGAGGGTTAACCTCGCTTTCAAAAGCAGAGGGCACACTGCCTGGCTAGAAAGCTAATTTCTAGCTGAAGGAAAAGAATTGATAGGCTTAAAAAACTGACACTAGTGATAAAGGTGAAGGTCATTCTTCAGTATATCTCAGAAAAAGTTGAGCTTGCCGGAGTGGGATTAGCAGTGGCTCCTAGCACGTGTGTCCCAACATTTGATTGTGGGGGCAGCATCGCGCAGTAATGCTTTCAAACCACTTCTGTAGCACCAGCAGCATGCAATACCATAGCACAGAATTTTTTGGTGTGGAACAGCATAAGTACTTTAGCCGCATAAATCAATAGTAGCATTTTATGTAAAAATCACGAAGCCTTTTAAAATAAAATAATAAAAAAAGAGAAGAGAACTGTTTAAGATGGCATGCTAGAACTAACTATCATACCAGGACTTTCACAATGAATTTGTTCTCTTAATCGTAGGAAAATATCTTTGTGTCTTTGAGATAAATACAGTCTTCTGTTTAAAGCATCAAGTGAGTCACAATTTTTTTAAAAAATTTGGGACAACGGTAAATGCAACTGTTCATTTTAGTTACATATTCTTCACTTTTCAAAGGGGTTACACAGAAATACATACTTCTAGAAGTTTAAATCGGAGCCGTAGTTTATTGGGTTTACTTGCTGTCTGAAATTGCCCACATCTGGTAGTTGCATGCTTGATTTTTCTGCACAAGGAGCTGATTCCTCTAAGGGAGTGGTAGCTGTTTGGTGTCATGCATGTGTTAGGCAATAGTCGTTCCTTTGCCCAGGTCTCGTCTCTGTTTCTTGAGCTTTAGTGTGTTTGTCTGCCTAAAAGCAGTGCAAAAGTAATTACTTGCTTTGAATTTTTTGCAGCTGAATGACGCTCAGTCTTTTGCCCAGAGGCTCCAGCTCCGAGTTCCCTCCATGGAGTCTTTGTTCCGAAGCCCAGTAAAAGAGTCCCTGTTCCGCTCTTCTTCTAAGGAGTCCCTGGTACGAACTTCTTCAAGAGACTCATTGAATCGACTGGACTTGGATGCATCCGGTCCCACCTTTGATCCACCATCCGACATTGAAAGTGAAACAGAAGAGCCTCCGGGAAATATGGACAGCCTCAGCAAAGAGCAGTTGCTGCAACGGCTGCGCAGAATGGAGCGCAGTTTAGGCAACTATAGGGGAAAATACTCAGAGGTAGGCAATGTTGTTACCTGCTTACCTGGGCGGAGAGGGGAAAAAGATGAGGCTAACAGATACTGTGGTAGTGGATAATCTTTTTGTTTTCCTGTTTGGAGCAAATGGGTCAACTTACAGCTAACATGAAAGTTAAGCTATTGTTGTAAGTCTTGTTATTTTTGGCCTAGATGGGCCAAATATTTTTTCTGGTAGTTAAATATGCAAATAATTTTCTTCTCTTGTTTGTAAATAATTTCATGTTGTCAGTAATAGGGATGAATTTGTAGTTACACAAAGTAGGCCTATGATGGTTTCTGCTGAGCCCGTAGCAAGGGGTGGAGTTCAGTACAGAGGTGAGCATGGCTTCTACTCACATGACAGCAAATTTACTTTTCTTCTGAAACCTGTTCTTGAAGTACAGTGTATGTATACATACAATACAATGTATATTCCATGGACATGTGATGGGCAAGCATTTTGTTTTCAATAAATAAGTTTTATTCCCCATACTATCCAGGTATTCCCTGGAAGGATTTCATTCAACAACTATTTATTTTGCTATTTTAGTGAAAACCAATGATAGTTTTACTACTCAGTTTCCAAATTGTTGGGAAAAGTGATGGTGGTGGATTTTATTTTTTTTTTTTAAAGTATGTGTATGTTTTGCATTTAAAACTGGCCATTTGCACTGTTTTTTACAGTTATTTAAACGTTTGCTGCCCTCAAATACAAAAATTCCTGTGCAGACTTTTGACTATTAGTGTCAAAATCCCTGGAATCTAAAATACGTATAAAGTAATTGCAGTATTCAGCATATGCCTGAAAAAACAGTAGTCTTCCATTAATTCAGGAATTGCTGTCTCCCATTTATTTTTCATTCTCTTCTGGCTAGTATAGTAAGATACATTTTTTAAAAGTTTATGTAAACAGTGTTGCCAAAATGAAAATTCTTCAGTTTGTAGGTTTGTTTTGGTTTGGTGTGGTGTTCCTTGGGTTTGGGTTTTTTGTTTTGGTTTGTTTTTTTTGGTGTAGTCTGTCCAGCAAGTCTTTATTTTCTTTATCAAAAAGGTCTGGGTTTTTTCTGGTTTGGTGAGTTTCTTTAATTCAGATGGAAAAAAATTGTTTTGTTGGAGCTTTGAAGGAAGTAGTTTCGGTATATAATGGGAATTTAGGATGTAAAATTTTTTTCTCATTTAAAGTAGGATACAAAGTTAGCATCTCAAAATATATGGTAGTTTTAGTTTTCTTTTAAGTGCAAGATAAGTATGACTCGGAAATTAAAAGTAATACGGAATACTGAAAAATCCTAATTTATTCAAAATAAGAATTTGAAGCTATCTTTTGGCTTAGAGATTTCTAGTTTTGGTGTTTTGGATTTGTTTTCCTTTAATGTTTCAGCAATTTGAAAATGGAATATTCTAGTTCCAAGTGCCATTATGCTACTTCAGCTTTGGACAGCTTAGGCAATTGTGAACAAATTTTTAATTAAACTAAATTGTGCAGTTATTCATTAAGTCCTTTTGTCAGCTTACAATGAGAAATATTGTCCACTTCCAGTCTTTCTTTGTCTGCTGGGTATGTGCAAAGCACATGGAATGAGAGCATTCAGTATTACACAGACCTTTTTTTGCTGGACTTGTAAGTGTATTTTTTAATGCATACTCATGGTAAAGTTAATTTTAGCTAAGCTCTCTGGGACGTGTAGCCTTACAAACGTACATCCCTGCGGAGGGGCTGTCTGGGATGTAACTTTCTGATGCAGTTGGGTTTTTGACTGCCTGTATTGAAGCATGGCTGTGCTTAGAGGTCTTTTTAGTGAAGGGAAAACTCTGCATGAACGCAGAGTAACCTCATTGTTTTGTCATGTCGGCTTTTATTTTTTTAACACATTGGAGATACTTTATAAATGGAAAAAGGAAACACTGGGAAAATTTAAGTATGTTTCTGTCACAATAGCTTTCTCAAGGGAAGTAAAGAGTTTGAAAATGCAGATTGTGATACAACTAAGCAAATTATTTTGATACCTGTAAGCGGATGCATTATCATCATTATACCTCATTTCTATATTTCAGCTAGTGTCTGCTTATCAAGTTATCCAGCGGGAGAAGAAGAAGCTACAGGTAAGCATTACTTTTCATCCTCTTACCTGAGTGCTTTTCTGAATCTTAAACGTGTAGTGCAAGTACAGATTTAATTTTCAGCGCATTGTGTGTGTGTTTACACAATATATTTTGTGTGTGTGTATAACAAAAGACACTTTCTTAGCTAGGATTTCTAAGGAAGCCAAGCTAATATTGGTTTGTCAAAATAACTGTGAAGCTATTGTACTCCAGCCTTTTTTATTGCATCAGCTGAATTCAGGTGATAGATTGCCAACCCACAGTTGGCCGTTTATGATAACAGTTACAGATCAAGTTTGAGTTGAAAGAGAAATACAAATCATGAGTGCTTCTGCTGAAATAGAATTCTATTAATTTATTTATACTTTATACATAAAGTTACATTAAATACACCTGATGTTTATTCTTCCTTTTTTTTAAGGGCATTCTGAGTCAAAGTCAGGATAAAGCACTTCGCAGAATTGGAGAACTGAGAGAGGTAAATTCCATTATTGATTGAATATTTACTTTATACCACACATACATAGGATCTTTCTCTGCCTACCTTTTGATTTTTTTTGTTCACTTTACAAAATATTTTCTATCACGCAGCAGGGTTTTTTTTACTGCTTGTTTTAATTTGTTTATATGGGGTTATTTCTCCGACTTGTTTCCCATTCAGCACCTTATTGTCTTACTCTAAGACAATTCATCAGTTCATCATATTGACTGAACTGCTTTTCTCTTCATTGTGAAATTGGTAGAAATGTGTGTGGTTCTTGCACTACTGTTGGGCCTTAGCAGTACCTGTCCCTGTGCAATTTGTTGTTCTTCTAGTATTAAGAAATATTAATGTTAGGCAAATGCAAGTAATTAGCACTTTTTAATAAATATTTTAATGGCTATCAATAAAAAAAATTAGGATTAAATTTTAAAAAATGCTCATCTTGATCTCAGTTATAATATTTACATTGTTTTTATGGATTTGTACTATAGTTTGATTTCAATCATAAAATCATGTAGGTTGTGTTATGATTATTGTCTCCTTACGTTATAGTGAAATGAAAAGGGGAAGCTCTCATGTATTTGGTATTCATAATAAACACCTTGGGCTTAATTAAAAGGCATGTACAAATTACCAGGCAGAGCAAATTAAAAAAGCAAGCTCACAAAATTCCTATTTTTAAACCCTAGTGAAGCAGAATGTGAAGCTGAAGCCTTTTTACTGCCCCAGGACCTAGTCCAGCATCAGGTTTGGAGACGGGTGTCTGAGGGCCTCTCTGCCCATGATCTTGCCTCACTCGGGGGCTGGGTACCACCTCGCTCAAAGCCACGGGCTTTCTCGGTGGCTGCTCTCCTGTTTTTAGCATGTGCTGTGCCGAGCAGTAGCGCGGGCAAGGAGGTTGCAGGAGCCATCAGACCGTGGCAAAGTCCCACCTCTGCCTGAAGGCAGACTAGCTCCAGGCAGCTTGTGCATCTTGCCCGCAGCAGGGGCCAAGGTCGGTCCCTTGAGGGCAAGGAACAGTGACTGTGAGCATCTGGACGTGCATGTACCTGAGGCTCATGCTCACCCGCAAGGGGTGCCCCTGTGTGACCAGTCGGGCAGCCAGTCATTTCAAAAGAGGTCACTGGCAAATTGTGGGGCGCTCTGCTTCAGCGATGCGGGGTGTAATCCAGGTGAGCAGACTGTGAATTGTGTGTGCCAGCATTTTGGTTCGGATCCGTGCTGCTTCTCCCCCACCAGCTGAGAACAGTGGGAGAGAGCGCTGGGTTTGCTGTGCTCGTCTGAGAGCCCGCACCTGGGCTGTCGCCCTGTCCTAAGCTAAACTCTCAGCCCATAGGAGGGGAAAACATAACATTACTGACAAAATTGGCTTGCAAAGTCTTTTTTGGTTTGTTTTTTTTTTTTTTTCCAGTTCGCTACAAGGTCAAATGATAGAAGCTCATTTTGTGTTAAGTCTATATCTTCATGCTCCAGTAGGTTTAGTTTTCCAGCTTATTGGTACTTGGTAAGGTTTGGAAGGCATATATGTAGCAGAGTTACAGCTTTTGATTGTGCAAAAGGGTGTGCATACTTATCTTTCACTTCTGCTGTCACAGTCTTTCTGATTCATATATATATATATATTTCTGATTTTTATATATATAAAATTTTATATATATCTGGTGTAAAATTTAACTTCACTCTTCTAAATCTTGTAGATTTAAAGATTTGTTCAAATCTAACACTGAAATTCTCTTTTTTTTATTAATTGAAAAACTTCAAAAAATAATTTTTTGGTCTTTTAGAAGCCCAAATGTTACAGCATCAGGTAAAACAGACTTAAAAGAAAAATTACAGGTAAAACGTTACGTTTCCATTGTGGAAGCTAAAATGGTACAAAATAGATCATTCATTGATGTAATAATTTGTTATCAGAAATTAATTTTTAAAATCTTCTTATTCATCATACAGTCCATTTTCCCCATAAATATGTTGAATCAGACAAGTTTTTTCTAAGAAGGCCATGTAAGAATAAACTTGTCTCTTTTGAGGCCAAGTTGACAGTGTGAAATAGTCCCTGGAAATCAACGTGTCTTTTATTACCTTATTTTTTTCCTGTTAAGAGTAATTCCTCAGCAGCAGTCTTCAGCGTTCTGCTTCTCAGACAAGGATCAGAAGGGACTTCAGGACTTAAAGAGGACTATTTCCGTGTTGGTTTCTGCAGATCTCTTTGGCACTTGTTCTTGCACTGAGCTGCTTTGCTTTGCTTGGAAGGAATTGCTTCTGAAGCTCAGAAGCACAAGGCAGAAGTGTGATCAGTAGCTGTTAAACCTGAGGCAATGCAGGGTTAGAAAGTGGATATAGTTACTTGGGAAGAGAGAGGAGTAGTTTTCCCCGTGATGCTTTCCAGCGCTGTCCTGCCTGTGCGCGGCTGGGCAGGCTCAGCTCACACAGCTGCAGTTCTCAAAGCTGGTATCAGGCTCAGCTATGACGGCCAGGATTCACTGTTGGAGGGTAAGAGAGCATAAAAATCAAGATTCACAGTCAAGGGAGAGCAATGCAGGAAGCATCCAGTACCCTATGTTTTGTCTCTTGTTTGCTTTTTCATTCTTTCTTTCTCTTTCTGTCGTCCTCTGTCTTTGCCTGGTTATAACAGTACCATGTTTATGGGTGGCGCTTGCTTTTGTACAAACGATCTTTGCAGAATAATGGTCATAGAAGCATTAATTTCCTGGGGTAAATCATTGGGAAGATACATATGGATGAAGTAAATGTATAAATGAAAAAAAAATAATGCAAATTTAGGAAATTGTTTATACTGCATGCATGAAATGTGTATGGTTCTGATTCTGTCAATAAGCAGTTAGAAGTGAATTAATTTAAATATTTATTTTCTATTAGAACAATAATTATTTAAAGAAATTAAAATATTTAATCTTTAAAGCAAAAAGAAACCTCCCTAAGGCACTATAAGATTTTGTAGATCCTACTAATACATTTAGGCAATGTCTACAAGTTTCTAAAGGTGTTTGGCCAAATGAATGCAAGTAAGTAGCACATAAAGCCACATAGTTAAGTTCTTTGGCATTCTCTGGCTTTCTGATTTGAGATACGTTTGAGTAATAAAAAGGCCAACTTTCTTTCCTTATAAATGGCGTTTCTCATATTAGAATGCTAGGGTATGGAATGAGCATAAGAGAAATTTACATTTCTGCTGTTTGTGTTGATTTAATCTGGTGACTAAATGAACGATCTAGTTTAACAAAGTACAGTCTTCAACTTCCAGGAGAAATGTGTGCATGGAAGACACTTTTCAGGAGCAGACACGAAGTGATCCCTACACAAACTTATTTTTAGGAAGAAAGAATCCTTGATTATTTTGTATCAAATCTAGACTCTTGCTGTTTTAATGCTGGTATTATAATGGGATGTTCTTATTATGTTGTGTGGAATGTTGCAAAGTAAAAGACATATCCACTAGGTTCTTGCGTCACAACTGTGAAGATGTATTTTTAATGCTATTTCATAATATTTTGATAAGCCTCTTAAATTCACATTTCAGTTTTCATTTGAGACAAGTTTGTTTATGATTCTCAGGAGCTCCAGATGGATCAACAAGCTAAGAAACATCTCCAAGAGGAATTTGATGCTTCCTTAGAAGAAAAGGATCAACTTATCAGTGTCCTGCAAACTCAGGTAACGTACCTTACCCAACAGATGTACTTTATAACAGCTCTTCCTACTTTAAAAAAAAAAAAAGTTATGTATTTCCTATAATGCATGTCCATGTTTTATAACTGCTGCAATATTGGAAAGCTGCTTGAGAATTTCTGATTATCTAGAAATTCAGTGCATCTTTGTGGTAGAGGATACCTTTGTAATATCTCACTCATGTTAAATATGATTGTTTGATCTGCACTTAAATACCTTTGTAATGTCTTTGTTATCGAGGACGTAATGTTATCAGATTGAGTTAAAATTGCTTTGGCAAAATTTATGTGTTTTGCTTAGTTGATCTTTCTTTCTCCACTCATAGTACCATTTTTGTTAATTGGAAACAATTCTGATTTTAAAAAAATGCTAAAAAAACCTCAGATTTTTACTTTCTCTATTTGCTGATACAAATTTTATTTAACACTAGTTTCGAAGATGAAAACATGATCTACTTAGTATCCTTGGGTTTTTTAACAAAAAGAACGTTTTGTTTAGGTATCGTTGCTGAAGCAGAGGTTACAGAATGGTCAGATAAGCACTGAATTGCCTGATCCAAATACCCAATCTGAACCACAAGTTCAAAGTCCATCAAAAGAAATCGGTACAGAAAATACTGTGGAATCAGGAAGCAATGGTAGGTATTGCAACTTTTTCAAGAGATCTTAAATTTGGGGGAATAAGCCTGCTGTTATTTAGGGTGGAGTAACAGTACTTAGGGCTGAACACGTCATAATAAGGATATATTTTCTAGGAGGAGACGATTGTTTTGAAAACAGTATGGCAGCTAGAGGACAGGATAACTCTTCTAAGATACTAAAATTTCATAAGAATTCAAATCCTGATACATGTTGCCATTGTCAATAATGAAGATAGTATTGTAATTACTGCTTTTGTTGGTAGGCATTGTTATTATCTCCACTTAATATGATTAAGAGATTCTGTCCTCCATAAGCAAGGAACTATCCCTGGAGTTCAGAGAGGAGACCAGTTGCCAGTCTATTGTCTGGGGTTTTTTTTCTTTCTCAGGAAAAAGTCAAAGTAAAAGATCAATTTTTATATTCATGCTATTGAATAATCTAAGTGTTCCTCACATCAGGAGGTTTTTTGAGTTATGGGACTCCCGGTAATGTATATATTTGATTACCGAGCAAGGGACATAATAATGATGATAAATAATGAAAGTGTCATTCATAAAAGGTAGGGTTCAGACAGAGGTGAACATGCATCTTGACATGATCTTTGTTCAGCATCTGCCATGATTTTTTTATGTTAGGATGATATGAAGGGTTAGATCAGAGATTTTCTTATCCAACGCCATGTATTTTTTAGTGTTTAGGAAATAATTTAAGTATCCAGTCCCTAAGAATCAGGGTTCAAAATGTTTCCTGTGCTGGAATCTGCTTCGGGACTATAGCGTGTAAGACTTATGGTCGTGAACTGAACCTCTGAATTTGTGCGATCCTGTTTTTAGGCCAAGTGCTGTTACAGCCTCCAGACCGTCAGAGCAGAACACGCAGTAAAATATTACCCAATGTGCTACTTGTACAGAGAGGAGTACAGCTCGGAAAGACACTAAATGTGGCCTTTATCCTGCCGAGTGTAGTATTGCCAACCTGGATATTTTAGAATTAATGTCATACCTAACCCTGGGAAAGCAGAAATCTGTGTGCTTGGGATTTGAGAGATTTGATTTGCTTTGCTTCGCGTTTTTTTCCTGCTGGTGAATATTCTGTTTTCAGCAGCATGCAGGTTTTTAAATCATGATGACTTTTTAATTGCATAGAAAACCTTGTTGAATAATAGTTTGGTTTTGAAGCTTGTATAGTAACTGGGGTTTTGTGAATTAATTTGGGGTGAAGGACTTTATTTACTATTCTGTGTATGTGTAGCGTATTTCTGGCAGTTACAGTAGTCACTAGTTGCGCAGATTTTGCACAACTTTCTTTAGAGACCTGTGAGTTGCCCCGAATGTGAATGATGAATGCAGATCTACATTTTGGAAGTGGTATGCGTATGATAATGTTGGTGTGTTGTCTTGTAGAGGGTAATGAAGATTCTGTTAAAACACTGGAAACTCTTAATCAGAGAGTGAAGCGCCAGGAGAACTTGCTGCAACGTTGTAAGGAGATGATTCGGTCTCATAAGGAGCGCTGTGCCCAATTAACCAACGAGAAAGAGGCGCTTCAAGAACAGTTAGAAGAGAGGCTTCAGGAACTGGAGAAAATGAAGGTATGGAAAAAGCTCTTAACTTTATTGGTAGCTGCTAAAACACGGTAAGAACTCCAGTAGTTCCAAAATTTAATAGTAGGGCAGACCATTAAACAAACCGTCCCTGTACTTTTTTGGAGTTAAAGGTGCAGAACCAACCTGGAATGAACACATTGAGCGATTACTCAAAAAGCTGTAAAGAAGGGTATGAAACTTTACTGTATGAATAACCATCAAAATAGTATCAGGAAAAATATAGCTGTGGGAAGTTGAGGTGAGGAAAGGACTTGTCCGAGCAGAGAAGACAGGAGGTAAAGCGGGAGAAGTAGAGCAGAGCTAAACCTTTAAAACATAGTAGAAGCAGCATCAATTATGTAAATGAACAGAAAACACAGAAAGGCAGGACAGTGGGGAGCACATCATAGTGAAGATAATGTAAGTGCAGTGCCAAAGCTAAATTAATATTTTGCTCAGTTTTCCTTTAAGGTCATTAATGCCGAGTGTGGGCCGAAAATAAGGTGGCTGATAGTAACGGAAACATGAAAATGTGAGAAGTATAGCTGTACTCAACTTCAGTTCTGGAGATCAGATTCCCTTCCCTGTCTTTGTCTCTGAGCACTATCCCAGTTTGAAAGAGCTCTGAAAGACTTGAATATTTTAGGACCTTTTCCAGAACAAGGCCAGTAAATGAGTAATTAGGTTGCATTACTGAGATCCTCTTGTAAGCCAAGGTGCAGGTGCCTTAGGCATGTTTCTTGCCCATTTTACTGTAGCAACTCTGACATCCGTGAGAGAACTGTGGTGGCTGTAACAAAGCCTTCAGATATATGAATTATTATGGAAGCCATGAGGCAGCCTAGCACTGGGAGATTTAAAAGTGATTTAAAGCTGCCTGCTTTAATTTCCCTGGGTTCTGTTCTGTGCTCTTTCTCCAAGGCATAGTGCGGGGTAAGAGCCAAACCCAAGCTGTTTGTCAGAAGAAGGTATTTTCTTACAGTTGGCAGTGTTTTAAACTTGTGGTCGGGGTCTTTTTTTAGGACCTTCATATGGCTGAGAAGACTAAACTGATTACACAGCTGCGGGATGCAAAGAATCTGATTGAGCAGCTAGAACAAGACAAGGTAAACAAAAAAAATTTCTTTAGACTGTGTAGTTTTTGAAGAAGATTGTTTAAAACTCAAAATATCCAGCTTCTTGGTATTAGAAGCTGTTCTTAGTTGTATGATGTAATTTGGTTTATATTTTAACGAGCAAATGACCTAAGCTACCTGAGAATTTTATTGTATAGATACTTTAGGGTATTTGTCTATTAGGTTATATGTAATACTGCAAGATATTGTTATTTAGGATGGAGCAATTATGCTGAATACATTCTTCAGTGCCAGCTTTAAGAAAAAAAAACACAACAAAACAACAAAAAAACCCCCAAACGCTAATGAAAATGAGATACAACGTAAATGAATTAAAAAATGACCAATGAAGGAAAAGTAACTGTAGTTTCTTAGGAATATGAAGAGTTTCCCAGGTTTTTCTACCTTAAAGGTTGGGGGTGGTTTTATCACAGTCTTGATACTTGGAATAACTTGGAGTTCTCTTCACCACTAGGCAAATTTTGGCTACTTTTCAAAATAATCCGTATTCTTACCTTCTGTTTGTTAACATTTTCTGTTTACTGACATAGAAAAATACCACAATCCCTGGTCTTGTAGTAACAGACTAAAGTTTATTCCTGACATGGATTATGTCCTGCTTGATGTAGTTTTAGCTGTATGTTTTATTTATTTGGTAGCTTTTTATCACAAGGACCTTTTCCATAGGGCATGGTAATTGCAGAGACAAAGCGACAAATGCATGAAACATTAGAAATGAAGGAGGAGGAGATAGCCCAACTGCGTGCTCGGATCAAACAAATAACTACAAAAGGCGAGGAATTAAAAGAACAGAAAGAAAAATCTGAAAGAGCTGGTAAGAAATCCTGGAGATTATTAACTTTCACATTTAAACATGAGAAAGCTTCAGCACGGTCTTTTTGCACTCTTTCATCAGTTGATGTTTGGAATGGGTATGAAGAGATGCTCTTTTTCTTCACGTTCTACGTGTCACCCCTGCTAGCGTCATTACTAACTTCACTTCTGGTCAGCAGAGCTCAGGGATGTTTTGACTGGTTTGTCTCTGTTTTCAGTTCAACTGGAGTCAGGAGGGAAACTGCTGAAGGGCAGCTGTAGGAGAAAAGATTGAGTTTTGTGCTGGTATAACTTCGGGAGGGAAACTTGCAACTATCTATAAATTATTATTATAGTGCTACCAATATTTTACATAGAAAACATAGCAGTGAGTGTATAAGATCTTGGGAAGATGTAGAAACAAGAGGATGCGTTACAACCATAATAAGCATTTTCTTTCAGTAATCGTAGCAGAAGCATTTTTGATTTCTTTTTAGTGAAACAGCAGAGACGATTCCTTTCACTTCAGGCTTGAAACCTAGCAGTTGTTTAACAATTACATGCTGTAGTTTGCTTTTGATGGAAATTAGGTACCATTAATTATGCGTGCTTGCAGTTCTCCTTTTGCTTGAAACTAAATTAAAAGATCAGTCTGCCCCACCTTTGTTTTTTAAACAGTGAAATTGTTTCGCACTATATCTATCCAAATTCTTTTAAAAGAATTTAGCTTGCTCTCCTAGGCATCTAAAGGAGTTCACTCTTTTGGCGGGAGCTCAGATGTGGTTAGTTTGCATAAAACAATAGGCATATTTTCTTTATCTAAAAAGCAATGACAGGTTCACACAATACAGTTTATAGGGGTTTATATTAAGTCTACATTGATTTAGATCAGAACTTTCAGTTTTAAAGATTAGTTTGGGTAGATCATCCTGCTGTAATACAGAAAAGTAGCTTGAACACCCATCTTGTGAAAGTACCAAACGTTTTGATTAGGTGCCCTGCCCTTCTGCCATTTCAGGTTGCATGTGTCTTTTTAGCTCTGGAAATTCATATTTCAGAAGTCAGTCAGTCCTGCTAAAGTTGGATTTTGTTCAGTTCTTGGAGACTAGGAAGCTTTCCTTCATGATTGGAAAAAAAAAAAAGCTGAAGAATGTTTTAATACTTCTGTAGATATGAAGTTACTGTCATAGTTGTTTGAAACACAACATTTTTTGAAGCAGTAGAAACCTCTTAATTATGAACTAATACCTACATGCTGGTTAATACAGTAATTTCCTCAGATTTGCGAAGCCAGAAGCTGAAAATCGGTTAGAGATAATAATGCTCTGGAAAACTTAACTATTGTAGTGAGAAGTAATTTCAGTTATGAATAACATGTTGAGTACGCTGTGCTTTTCTAGGGAGAGATTTGTGTGCTAGATATTGTCTCTTTTAAATAAAATTTTAAAGTACTTTTGGTAACTTATGGTATATAGGTATTCACTGACCTTTGAGTGCATTTATTTTTGTACTCTGTTAAGCATGCATATGTAAGTATTGGAACCCTTGCAAAATTGGTTAATACTACTTCTAAGATTGTAAGGTGATCTTTATTAGGTTTTCCTATTACCTCATTGGCTTTATGCATTCCAAAAATGTTGTGATGTACAATGGAAGCATAGTTTAATACAGTTGAACTAAATTGTTCAGGCAGCTGAGAAGGCCACCATCAATACTGGAAGAGCCTGAAGTTACTTCTACATCACAACCTTTTGAGTTATACCAGTTTTAAGAATTTGGCAGTTTCATGTATTTGAGGTCAACATGTAAGTTATGTTTCCTGCATAGTTAATGTGAGATGACTTTAAATTCCAGACTTCTCTTTTTCTATATTGTGATTTAGTGAAGAATTGACTTCATGGAATGTTGTATTTGTAGAAATGTTAATTTCATTTCTTGTATGGCAACACAAAGATAAGCATAATACACTTGTACTTGAAATTTACTTTCATAGTACTGTATTGTAGGTTAAAAAGTGGTACGTTTTTCCATTTCATCTTTTTAACTTGCACAGAGTTACGTGTCTGGCTTTTTTCTTTGTAATTCAGTGTAATTCAGTAATTTCACCTTAGTGAAATGCTCCAGCATTTGATTTAATGGTAACGCATTTTTGTGTACTGAAATAGTGAAAAGATATTTATGCTTGTGTTGTGTAAACTGTAACTTGGTCTCCCCAGTTGAAGTTCATTTTTTTTTGTAGTTAGAGGTACATTATATTGAAATCTCACAGAGCATCTTGTTTTTGTGCATCCACACATGCCAATAAGTGAATCATGGTGCCTTTCCCAAGCCTTGTATGAACAGGACTGGGGTAAGGGCTCTTTTTTCTTACATCACACATTGGGTGCTTGAAGTGGGCTCTAAAAAGTAAATTCTGTGCTTCTCAGGCACTTTTACTTGAAGTAACTGCAACTGATTATTTTTTTTTTTTTAATGCTTTGCAATGGACATAGATTATTTACATTTTACTTCAACAAAGTTATTTATAGTATTTAGAAATTTGCTGGTAAACTGAAGTTTGTTTCTCCTGAAACTACTTGGTATGAGTCCTTTCGGACTTCTCAGGATGCAGATTGTTGACTTATTTATATTTTGTACAGTTAGCAAAAAAAAAAAAAAGTCTTTAGAAAGCAAATTCATTTTGCTTTACTTTGCCATTCTTTGTAGGTGACATTTCTTTTGCAAGCTTAATTAACATATGCTTTGCACCGTTCTATCTACAGAGAAACAAAAAGCTTGGACTGTGCATTTAAAACCCTTCCTAGATGCACAAATCAACTATAGGAAATTAATTCAGCCTTTGTCAAACTTGTGACAAGATGCTTGCTCTCACCCTTCAGTAAGAAAACATGTAAATCCCTCCTTTGACGTCCTGTTCAGTGATTTCTTCACAATTTTCAGCAGTAGATGGCACTACAGTTGAAGGTAACACGCCTGCAGTGCCGGGGGGGTGAGGAAGAAGCCTTGGCAGCACAGGCTGGTGTTATACCGGGTAGGAGAGGCAGGGCGAAGCGATCTGGTACTTTGGAGTAGTGTATGTAAAGCGGTCAAGTCTCTAGCACACATTTTATAAAAATCCGTTTTGCAACCTTGCACTTCTTAAACTCTGCTCAGGCTGTTTTTGTGTAATTTATGCGCTGCACAGGAAAGTTTCCAGTTTGTCTGGCTGCGGCACGTGAACAGGATTTTGCAAGACTCACCTGAGCCTCTGTTGGTGTGCTTGTCACTGTTTCTGATTTGCCACTGTGCCTTTGTGAGACTTCACTTAACCAGTACCTTGGTGAAAAGATCTTCCCTCAACAGTACCTCTGCTGGTTGGGGAAGAACACAGGCAGTGCCTTTACTCATTACATTCCGAATGAATGTATTTCGATAAAAGCACAGACTTTTATTCCAGGCTTTTGTCCACAGTAGAATTAAAATCTCCCATAGATTAAAAAATAATAACAGTTTAGACCATGTTCTGTCTACTTGGTGATAGTTTAGCCCTCTGCTGGTTTGAAACCCGGTTGTGTCATGCTACACTAGAATTAACTACTTTGAATAACAATGTTCTGTTTTGCTTAAGAGCTAAAAGTGCCTGAGATGCGTATAATTTAACTTTTAGAGAGCTAAGTGTGTTTCTGTGAAGTGTTGCTTCTTTGTGCTTTCATACCCCCTTGGCGTTTTATCCACCAGCTTCTGTCTAGCGTTTGTATTAGCATCCTGCCTGCGGCTATGGTGATGCAGCTCTCCTACTGCATGTCGCTCAGCTATTACATATCCGTAGTCAATCCTAGTGTGACCCTGGATCTTCTCTTCGGCGGATTCGTGGGCTGTGGCAAACGCATCCTCTTTCCTTTTGCAGAAGTAACAGGTTTCTCAAATGAAGTATATGTTGCTCAGAACAAGAATCAGAAAACCTGTATGGCAAAGGGAAATAACTGAATGTTTTACTTGCAGGCTTCATTTTCAAGCTATACTTTGTAAAGCTCTGTAGGGTTGGTCGTCTTTTTTGGGGGTTTTGTTTTGTTTTGTTTTAAAAAAAAAAAGGCCATTTATGATGCTGTAATACTGAAAGACTTGGCCAATTTTGCTGGCTGCACGTGCTTTTGTTAGGGCTGAGAGGAGCGTCAGGGAAGTCAGTGCCACGCTCCAAAGGCATTCGCTCAGGCTGTGTCCATAACAGAGTTGCGCCTGGGGTGACGAGGCGGGAGGACTCGAGTCCTGCAGGTCCCGGGTGGCAAACGCTTTGATGGGAACTGCGAAGAACTGTGCTTGGAAAGTAAGGAGCTATAAGCCACGTGCATGCTTGCATTATGTTTTAGACTGTTTTGCTGTTTGAAATAATCTCTAGCACTCTCAATTTTGATGAGTTTTAGTATTTATTATTTAAGTAGAACCAGGAGGGGAAAAGTAGATACAATGATGTGCTTTGGTATTGCCAGGGTCAGTGACAATCCTGTTTTGTCATAAAACATGATTGTTGCTGTGAGCAGTCAGAGAAAGGTTTCCTCAGAAAACAGAAGAAAATTCTGGAAAAGATCAGAATTTGGGTGAATGCAATTTGAAGTTACTTTAAACATGTTTGCAGCATTGCCTCAAAAGTATAGATTGTGGTTAAAAGTTTGAGTTTTGAATGCTATCGGAAGATGTGGAATGGAAATTGTTATTCGCTTCTCAAACTCATGCCTGCATGTTATTAAAGATAGTTTTAAAAAACCAAGGATTACAAGAATTGCTGTGAATGCCTACTAAGTAATTAGAGATGAGTGTGTCTATTATGATTTTCTTTTTGGGATAGAACTCGGTGGAAAGAAAGCTTAGCATAATAAATAACACTTAAAAAATTATTTTGTTCCATCTGCTCCCAGGATACTATCCAAGTAGTCCAGGGTATAGTAGAATAATATACTTTCAGGTTTTTTGTGTTGTGATAAATTACAGTCTTGATATTAGCACTGCGATTTTGTATTTTACAGAGTTGTTTTGCCAAAGTTCTTTTATGCAAAAACTTAACCATAGTAGACTGTTCTGAGACTCAATTTTCCTTTGATATGCAGAAGACATTTTCCACACTCATGATCAATTCAGGAAAAGAGATTTTCCTAACAGTGATCAAATTCTAGTCTTGTGTAATTTTATATAGATTCTGCCATCAGTTTTAGTGAGAAGCTCAGATACTGGTATTGAATAATAACAATAAACAGCTCACAACACAGGCACTGTATTTTTTTAATATCTAAATCATCATCTATGAAGTGAATAAAATATATTAGAATACTTCTCCTTAGCATAGGAAGAAGCTGTGGAATTATTGCTTCCTATTTGTAAATTAGAAAGTGTTTCAGCAGACGTGTGCATCTTATGCAAATATAAATAAATGTCATCACTGCAGCTTGAGTGTTCTTCTGAAACATCTTTTAGATATTCAAGCTTTGCGGCAGCAAATCTTAATATTTTTTTCTTATGTTTTATTTGCAAAGTTTAGAAGTGCCGAACAGTCTTCATAACATACAAGCGTTTTTCCAGTGTCTCTGAATTCCATTGATAGTAACTTACATTAAAAGTAAATAGCGAAATTAGCAAAGCCATCTGTATGGACTCCACCAAACCCACAGTTTAAAGAGAAGGTTCTTTAGGTTGTACGGTTTGAAATGAACAACTCTTAGGTAAATAAAATGCCTGGTATTATACTTCAGTGTTCTATTCAGGAAGAACTCTTTCATGATTCAGTAAAAACTGACTTGCATAGCATTCATTCCTGGTTTATGCTTCCATCTGCTTGTTTTAGTGGAAGAACAACTTGTGAAATGCCTTTTCTTCATGCAGATTTTTTTCCTCTTCAAAGTTATTCAGCACACATACCCGGAAGAAGAGCCATAGTTTGTTTATTTTATAGTTTTATAGATTTATTTATTTTTATAGTGATTTTAGGGGAAGAAATAAAAGCTACAGAATGTATTAGAAGACATTCACAGCTATTTGTCAGTTCTCTTTCCTTTCTAGATAATAAACCCATGTGAATTCTTGATGGATTCCGAAGTTCATTCTTCTGTTACATGTGTAATTTACAGTTACTGAGAACTCTGTTCTTCTGTCAAGGGACATAGATATTTCTTGACTATCATATACTCTTCTTTTTTTTTTTTTTTTTTTCTTTGCAGCTTTTGAAGAGCTTGAGAGGGCTCTGAGTATTGCCCAAAAGACAGAGGAAGCCCGGAAAAAACTGCAGGCAGAAATGGATGAGAAAATCAAAGCAGTAGAAAAGGCAAGTGAGGAAGAGAGGGTAAATCTTCAACGGGAGTTAACCAGAGTGAAACAAGAGGTGGTTGAGATTATGAAGGTAAAAGCTGAAACTCACCCTGTATTATTGGCTTTAATCTAACCATTAAATTACAATTAAACTGTAGTTGTAAAATACATTAGTATATCAGAACTTCGTTATAAAATTTTTGTTATTTAATAAATTCTATAAAAATTAATTTCTGGGATTCAAGATTTACTTAAGATAAAATAGAAAACTCCCCATATAGATTCCCCCCCCAAACAGTTTAAAATCAGTGTGTTAAAAGCATGTTAAGAATGAACAGTATTACTCTTTGTTTCACAGTATTTAATAAAATTATTTACTAGAAGTACAGTTGAGACTTTAAAAGGAGTCAGGAAGAAGAAATTAATGTCATCCAGCTCACACATCACCAGGATTTTGGGGTTTAATACCATGGTTATCCTAGTCCAGTAGGTAAAAACATATAAGAACTTGTTGCCAAACTATTTGCCAGTTAAGAACTGCTAAAATTTGCTTCATCTGGCATATTCAGGTAGGAATTGGAGGAGTACTGCACATGCCTTGCAAAATCAGTAAGTTTGAACACCTTTAAATTGCAGTTCTTGTGTTGACATTTGTTATGTTATTAATTTTTCCAGGAGAATACACTGATGCTTTAGGGGGGGATAACTGACTTGCATTGCATTATTTAAAATAAAGTACGTGTGTAGGTTGTAGATAGCTGTCTACATAGAGTATCATCATTTGGCTTTCTGGCTCATGAAATAACAAGAATACAGGGAAAGCTACAGACAGAAGTTCTTTTTCCAATTTATTATCACATTGGATGTGAAAATGAGAACAGTAAGTTCACCTTGGTAGAAAAGTCTTTAGAAAATATAGTATTTCTGTTAGTACAACTGTGAAAAACTTGAGAAGGAAGAAGGATGACTTCAGGCTTGAAAATAAGAACTGTCAGGTCTTAACATTAAGCGCTCCAAGTGACTGTTACTCATTCAATCGCAGCAAAGAGGTGGTTTTGGTTTCCTCTCTGTGATGCGCTGCTTTTCTTATTAAGAAATAATGCAAAGTGTTTTGTTATTTAATATTTTGAAATTATTTTTTCTGACTTTGATTCACAGAAGTCTTCAGAGGAACGTGTTGCTGAACTAGAAAAATTCCATAAAAAAGAAATGGCTACCAAAGATCAGGAGCTAAATGAGAGATTACAAGCCCAAGAAAAAGCATTCCAGGAGAAGATGAAGGCAGCTCTTGTAAGTACCCCTAAAATTTGTAGAAAGACATTTCTCTAAGTGTGAGGTGGGACTAGGAGTCTTAATCTGACCCAGTGAGAGTCCTTCTGCGCTCAAAGGTGTGAGTGTCCTCCAAAAGTCAAAGAGCTGAGTAATGATGACTAATCGCTATCACTGCTCACTAACAGCTGCATCTTGTGGGCAAGAGTTCTTTTATTTGAAAACTCCTTTTATTAGACTTGTTGTGTTTTTTTAATTTCTTCCTCTGGATCATTGGCGATTAGCCACAGCAGTGAGAGTAAGAGAGGAACAAAGAAAGCTGTTACTTGAAAAGTGTTGGTATCGTTATGTCTGGTTGTGTTGTGTTATGTGGGCAGGGTTAACTATTCATAGTGTTTGCCCTCAGAAAAATATTTTCTTCCAGGTCAGGCTGGGAGGAATCATTGGGATTCTTTGCTCTTTTTCATAAGGTGTAATCCACTTTAGATCATCGTGTAATTTTACCTAACAAATGATAGATTCTCTTTTGTACTCGTCTGTGCCGGTTGGTGACTAGGACTGAGGGAGTTTGACAGCCTCTTCCTGACTATATTTTTCTACCTGTTTCTCAGGTTATTTTTTTTTTTTTTAATTATAAGGAATAGAAGCTTAAAAATACATTAGCAGTGGAATCTAGTGAGGACAGACCTTTATTCCTCTAAGGTGTTACTCTCAATTAATCGCAATAAACAAAGCAAAATGAAAGGCTAGATTGCATTATGATTTTCACACAAAGAGAAGTAGACAACAAATGATTCCCAAGAAAAGAAAATGGAAGTGATTTATAACAATTTGTTTTCACAGATGAAATACAAACTCTGCGTGTGTGTGTCTGTGTAGAAAATGCAAGTGATTAGTGTATGACTCCTATTAACTGGTTTGTAAATATCCTATTATACTGTTTTTAAAGGTGTGATGACTGTATTTATAGTTTATTGTTTTAATCAAAATTTTTGATACAGGAAAAAAATCAGAGTGAGTGTTTAAAAACCCTTCAAGAACAAGAGCAGCAAGAATCCCTAGCCTTAGAAGAATTAGAACTGCAGAAGAAAGCGATACAATCAGAGTGTGACAAGAAAGTTCAGAAGATGCATCAAGAAGTAGAGACTTTTAGAACTGTGAGTAAAAATTTCAAAAGGGTAAATGTTTACAAGAATTCCTTTCGGTGTATATTTAACTGTGACAGGTTTACAAATACTGTGAATTTATTGTGATTGGATTGTTTTAATATCACAGTGCTTCTTAGAGTGACAGACATTTAATGTATTGTCGTGGTATGCTGCAGCCCCTAGTTTTTACAAGATCAGATGTGAAAATACAGAAATACATTCACTTCATGTCATGGGATATGAATTTGTATCCGTCTATGTAATTTTTATGTATGTTATACAGGAGAGTTAAACTTTTAAACTGTTTAATTTCTGGGTAATGCTACCATACAAACACTTAGAAGGATACTTAAATTTTTGAAGTCCTTTGCTTTATGTAATGGGTAAGACTGTATGCAAGTTTGTACATCATGCCATTATTCCCAAATATTAGTTTGGAAGTTTGCCTATAGCTAGGCAACTAGGTTGCCAATAGCTAGGCAACTAGGTAAAGTTAAAGCATTTTAACTTTACAGCAGCATTTCCATGAGAGGTAGAATTAAGATAAATCAGTAGATAAGTACAAAGCTCCATAATACTTGTGTAGACTCCTGATACGTTTCATCCTGTGTATTGGTACTGTAGCTTAATAGGAAAATGTGAACCTATCTCTCATAAATATAATGTGAATTATTTTATTTGAATTATTTCAATTCCTTCCAAATTTTTATTCTATCTATTTTCATTGCAGTGAAATAGAAACATTTTTATTAAATAACTAACTTACCATAATGGAAGCAAAGTTGAGAACAAAATAGATGAATGAAAGTGTTATATATAAAAAGTTGATATTGACTTAAAATAATGGAATAAGTGACTTGTAGTTACGTGAACCTGGTGAGATTTTTGCCTTTTGAATACTCTCATTCTTTTAAAACTGTATTCTCTAACAGAGGATTCTTGAACTGGAAAGCTCTCTTGCAAAGTATTCACAAGACGACAGAAAGCAATCAGAGGAATTAAGTACTCTGATGGAGTCTGAAAAAAAGCAGCACAATAAGGAAATCAATGATATAGTTGAAAAACACAAGAAAGAATTGGAGAACATGAAACAGCAGCAGGAAGAGCTTTGGACAGAAAAACTTCAAATGTTAAAGCAACAACAAGTAACCGAAATAGAAAAAATGAGAGAGAAACAGGAACAAGAGATAGATACAATTTTGAAAGAGAAAGAAACAGTTTTCCGTGCACACATAGAAGAGATGAATGAAAAAACATTAGAAAAACTTGATGTGAAACAAACAGAATTAGAAGCACTGTCTTCTGAGCTGTCGGAAGCACTAAAAATACGTCATGATTTAGAGCAAGAGCTCTCAGAATTGAATAGTAAAATGTGTGAAGCAAAGAAAGAATTGGAAGGCAAGTTGGAAGAAGAGACAAAACGGCACAATGAACAGATTGAAATGATGTTAAAAGAACACGAAATGTCTATTCAAGGTGTTGAGAAGGTACACAAAGAAGAACTCAACAAACTCAAGCAGTCATTGGAGGAGAAGGACAGACATCTGGAGGAACTAAAAGCACATGAAGCGAAACTAAAGGAATCTGCAGAAAGATCTGAAGCTGAACTTTCTCAAGTGTCTGCAAAGCTAGAGGAGCTTTCAGAGTCTCATCAGAGTACTTCTAGTGAGCAGGCAAAGATTTATGAAGAGGAATTAGCAAAGCTGCAGCAAAAACTGACAGATCTTGAAGGTGAAAAATTGCAACTTAGTGAGCAGCTAGAAAGAACTGAATCCCAGCTGAATGAAGTCAAGAATGAGTTAGAGGCATATGTCTCTCAGGTGCATGAACTGAAGCAGCGTTTGCAAGAAGAAAGCAATGAAAATACACAAAAAGTAACCTCTGTAACACAACAATATGAATGTCAACTGAAGGATATACAAAGAGAGGCTGAAGAGACAAAGAGAAGTCTAACTGACAAGGAAAACGAAATTGAACATATGAAGAAGTTACAGAACAAGCAAGTCGAAGAGCTTAAACAGCAGCTGTTAGCCGGAGAGGAGAGAATTAGTGCTTTACAAGGAGAATATGAAAGTAAACTAAAACGTCAGGAGAACAAAATGGAGAAAATTAAACAGAAATCAAAAGATATGCAGGAAGCTTTCAAAAAGAAACTTGCTGAGCAGGAAGCTAAACTCAAAAAAGAGCTTGAAAACAAGCAGTTGGAGTTTAGTCAGAAAGAGAGCGAATTCAATGCTAAAATGTTGGAAATGGCACATGCCAGCTCAGCTGGAATCAATGATGCCGTGTCAAAACTGGAATCTAATCAGAAAGAGCAACTAGAGAGTCTTGCAGAGGCTCATAGGAGGCAGTTGGAAGAAATTACCCAGAGTTGGGAGAAGAAACTCAATCAGCAGGTTGAGGAACTTCAGGAAAAACATGAAATGGAACTGCAAGAGAAAGAGCAGGAGGTTGGAGACCTGAAACAGAAACTTGCCACCTTCAGTGCTGAGAAGGAGGACTCCAGAACAGAAATAACCCGACTGAAGGAAGAACAGGTGAAAAGGGAGGAGTCCCTGAAAGAACTGCAAGAGCAACTAAAGCAGTCAGTAGCTAAGGTGAATGCTTTGTCTGATACGGAAAGTGACCTGAAAACACAGTTGAAAAAATTGGAAAGTGATCTTAATCAGTCCCTGAAAGAGCAGTCAGAACTTCAGGAACAGGTCAGTAAACAGAAAGCAGTTGAAGAAAACGACAAAGCCAAAATTTCTGAGCTGGCTGATATGCTGAAAACACTTGAGGAGAAACTCCAAACTGTGCAGTCTTCTCAGAATAAAGATCATGAAAATTATAAGAAAAAAATAGAGGCCATTCAGCTAAAAGAAATTGAGTTTAAGAAGCGGTCAGAAGAACTTGAAGCCCAGTTAGATGCTTATTGGAAGAATGCTGAAGCTTTATTGCAAACAAAAAGCAATGAATTACTTGAAAAATGTAATGAAAAAATTGCCATAGTAACATGCAAAATTGCGGATTGCGAGCGCCGAACTGCAAAAGTTAAAGAAGCAGTAATAATTAAAGTGAGTAAGATTCCTGAACTAGAAGCTCAACTTAGAGAAATAACTGAGCATCATTCTGCTGCAAATACTTCTTTGCAAAAGTCAATGCAACAGCTGCAAGAGAAGGACGATTTAATTATGTCCATGAGAGCTGACATTGAAGGACTTGTAACAGAAAAGGAACAATTGCAAAAAGAAGGAGGGCATCAGCAGCAAGCAGCATCAGAAAAAGAAACTTGCATAACACAGCTGAGGAAAGAGTTATCTGAAAATATCAATGCTGTCACCTCGATGAAGGAGGAACTCCAGGAAAAAGAATCTGAGATCTCTGCTCTTAAGAAAACAATTGATGACCTTAATGTTAGACTTGAAAGCACAATAAGTTTAACGGAGAAGGAAGCAGCCATGTCTCTGTTAAGCAAGCAACATCAAGAGGATCGGTTGCAGTTGTTAAACCAGGTACAGGAGTTGTCATCCAGAGTTGAGGCGCTGAGTCAAGAAAAAGCATCAGCTCTTGAGCAGGTAGATCATTGCAGGGCCAAGCTGTCAGAGTGGAAGACGAAAGCACAAACCAGGTTTACGCAAAATCATGATACTATTAAAGATTTGCAGAGCAAACTTGAATTAAGCAATACTGAAGCCAATAAAAAAGATGAAGAGCTAAATAAACTGAAGGAGCAGCTGGCTAAACAAAGCAAGAATCTGGATAGTTTAAAAAGTGAATTGGAACAAAAGCAAAACAGGAGGGAAAAGCAAGAAAGTGAGTTAAGTGCAAAGTTAAAAAACCAAGCAGCAAGAATTGCCGAACTAGAAGAACACATTGCTCAGAAAACTTCAGAAAATGATTCCTTGACGGAGGAACTTAAAAAATATAATGAACAAAAAGACACAGAGCAGAAAGAGATAGCTTGGCAACTCCAGCAGGCAGAGAAGGTGGCTTTTGAAAAGGACAATAGATTTAAGGAGGCTGAAGAAAAAGTGCTCAATCTTGAGAGGCAAATAGATTCACTGAAAGCTGAATTTGAAGCAAAGGAGAAAGAATTTGATCAAATGAAATCAGCAATGCTTAAAAGCAAAGAGAAAGAACTGAAAGAATTAGAAGAGAGACTAAATGCAGAAAACAGCACTAAGCTGGCAGATCTGAAAAAGAAGGCAGAGCAAAAAATCGGTTCTATTAAAAAGCAATTGATGTCTCAGATGGAAGAAAAGGAACAGGAATATAAGCAAGATAGAGAAAATCAGTTAAGAGACTTGGAACAAAAAATACAGGAGAGAGATGCCAAGATCGAGTCCTTAGAAGAAAAAATTAAGTCAACAAGAGATTCCACAGAATTAGAGAAAGAAATGCTGCAAAAAGTAGAGAGTGTAAAAGCTGCTGTAGAACAAGAAAAAAATAAAATGCTTGAGAGTGTCCAACAGACATATGAAAAGAAAATACACGTGTTACAGAAGGGCTTAACAGAAAAAGATGAATTGTTGCACAAGTATGAAAAGGAACAACAAGAGAGTAATGACACTCATCTAGAACTGCAAAACAAACAGGAAGAACTCCTTAAAAAATTAGAATGTGTTGAGAAGAGCCATCAGGAGGAGCAGAGTAGGACTGAAAGCCTCAGGAAAGAACTTGAGGAGCAAACCAAAAAATACTCGCTGTTAGCAGATGAGCATGCTCGTTGTGGTGATGATTTAGCAAGCAGTAGAGAAGAGTTAAAAGCTAAAGAACGAAAACATCTTGATATGGAGAACGTAATTGGAGATTTCCAGAAAAAATTGCAGGAGAAGGAGGCAGTCAGTCAGTCTTTAGAACAGAAGATAAAAGAGTTGGAAAATAATCTGGTGAAGGAAAATGAAGCGCATAAGATTGAAATGGAAGATAGGAGTTTGAGATACGAAGAAAAGCTAAAAAGTTTACAGCAACAGTTGGATGAAAAAAATGACAGTCTGAAAGCTTTTGAGGAAAATGCTGAAGAAAAGGCTAAATCTGGTTCGGAGCTGCAGAATTTACTAGGTGATATGCAGAACCAGCAGAAGGACTTGCAGACTAAACTGGAAGAGACTGAAAGGGAGAAACAGAAACTACGCAAAGAAGTGAGTAATCTTCAAAAAGACTTACGTACTCTGCGAAAGGAACATCAGCAGGAGCTTGACATAGTAAAGAAGGAGTCCTTAGAAGAAATGGAGCAGAAAATCAGGTAAATTCTTTTTCCTAGTCTTGTTGCCATTTCATTGCTGTATCTTTAACTACTAAAACCTCAAGAACTTTTTAAAGCTCAATTTGTAACAATGAAATAATGACTGGTATTTTTCTAAATAGACTTATAGAAACATCAAGAAAAGAGCTACTCGAAAGTAGGACTTCATGAATGCCATTTGAGTCATCAGTTTAAAAAGTGGTTTGTCTGTTGGCAAAGTAATGCTGCTTTTCATTTGTTTTAGAGATGGTCATTTTCAGCATTGCCAGAATGTAAAATATAATTCTGTTTTCCTTAAACAGGAAACAAAGTTTATTAAAACATTAGTACTGAGAGCTTCATGTTCAAATGATATCAAGAATTGTTCATGCGTACTGCACAAAAATGTGGTATACTGCTCAACACTCTAATAGCTTCTCAAGCAAGCAATTCCCTAAAAATTCTGCACATTCTTTACTGCTGGTTCTTCTTCTTCCTCAGAGAAAACTCTGGCTTCTGCAAGGATTCAATTCTGAGTTGTTTTTTTAAAAGAAACACCTATGCCTTGCAGGCCAATTCAGTGGGAGAGGAACAAAAAGCCTCCCTGAATCCCACAGAATCCATGTAATTCAAAACCATCCCATTCTAAAATAGTTTTGGAGAAATTCCCAGATCTCCTACCTTGCTAAACTGTTCTTGCACTCTCTTTTAACATTTTATTTCCTCAGTCTGTTTTTTTGACATTTTTGTACAGATGTGAACAAGAAGACCTTGAGTTGAAGCACAGCTCCACCTTAAAGCAGTTAATGAGAGAGTTCAATACTCAGCTGGCTCAAAAAGAAAGCGAATTGGAAGCAGCAGTAAAAGAGGCGATCAGTAAGTGAAATACTAATATAATTGTAATCAGTAGAATGGCCAGAAAACAAAATCTTCAGCTGTTTTGGGGAAGGGGTTTTACCTGCGACTCTGATAAAGACGACGTGTGTTTTATGACTGCCTAGAGAACACAGGGAAAGAACTTCTTTTCCTCAGGAAATAACATATAAATGTTAATTGTAACACAATTAGGCAAACACGTGTGTAGCTATTCTTCCTTGCCCTGGAGGATGGCAGATCTGGCACTCTGTTTGCATCTCTCATGGCAAGAGTTACCCCTTGATAGCCATAGGTACTACCTTTTTATCATATGTACAAAATAAAAACAAAAAGGAGATTATGGTTTTAGAGGGGAAAACATGTTGGTAAGTTTTCATTGTAATACTACTTAGGCTTCAGCAATACAAACCTTTAACACTTCATTGTTGAATATATGGCACTGAAGGGTGCCTTTTAGAGACACTTAAATCCATACGCGAATCAGAATTGCATTTTCTTAGCTGTGTCTTGCAGACTTCATTCACTGTAACCACTAACAGGCACCAGCTGGATATCATGTCTGATATATCGTATGGTTATAACTGGAGTACACCATATTTCAACTTCTCTGTCCATCTTTTGGCACCATAGTGTAAGTTGGAGGTCGGAGAAGTGAGCGGAAAGTATCTTTTGACTACACAGTTACTGGAAGTACCCCTACCTGTGAGGAATTTCTGAAGATTTGCAGGTGTTTCGATCACTTCTCTAGATAAAGTAGAAGACAGAAGTCATTGATAAATACTGGTTGTGATCTTAACTTTTAGAGAAAAGTTCCAGCAGATATTAAAATTTGCTGTGGAGACCAGACTGCAGACAACAAACTTCATACTTGTTAGGATCAAGTGACATAATTATCACTGTCTGTGAAAAATGAATTTTCTTGACAAGTTTTCCTTATAGATGCCTTCCACAGTTGTCTCTAAGCTTTTTTAAATTCTGCTGTGACAGAATTTAATAAAATAAATATGCTTTTTTTTTATATCACCTGACTTTTTTTTTTTATAGGTAAAGCCCAGGAGGTCGAAACTGAATTGATCGAAAATCATCACATAGAGACAACACAGTTGCATAAAAAAATTGCTGAAAAAGATGATGATCTAAAAAGGACTGTGAAGAAATATGAAGAAATCCTTGAGGTATCTTTCTGAAAAGTGATAGTGACTACATACATTTTAAAATAACTCTTTCCCGTGTTTCATTGAACAATTAGACAGAAAAACTGTCATTCTTTCTAGTAAAGATCTTACTGCTTGAATTATGCTTGATATGTGTGGTGGCCTAGCTTGCAGTTAAACGTTTGTTTCTGTGTTTTATGAACATGAAAAAACACCAGAAATTAAGCCCTAGCTCTGATCATTCAATAAAAATTATACAGTTAGATCCTTATGTCCTTGAACAGTTTGTGTTCTGGATTGACATGAGAAAAGCAAGTGAGTTAAATATAAGCTTTACTAGAGTTGTGGTGGTGGTGATAGAGTGTCTGTGAGTCAGCCTCACTCTCTAGCAGCTTCCTCTGATGCTCTGTCCAGGTTGGCACCATAGTCCTTAAAGTGCATAGTCCTATGCAGGGTGCAGCCTGTTCGCGTAAGTGTTGTGCTACTAAGGCTTTCATTTTCACTTGTATGTGAACAGTTTGTCCGCATGATATTTGCGAATAGACACAGTTTTGCTCTAGTAACATTTCCACCAGAAGTTAGCAGCCAACTTCAGTCTAAAGATACTTTGCCATCCAATGATGCCTCCTGTTTTAGCCAAGTATATTGTCCCAGCCCTACGTGTTGGGCAACAAAAGATTGAATGCTTTTTGGTGCTATCATCCTGAGGTGCAGGCTTTAATTTTGCTAATCTTAGTCCTGTTTGCACAAATTATTAAATAAAAAAGAACGTCCCTTGAATAGAGAGAGTAGTAATAAATGTAAATGAACTTCTGTTTGTTTATGCTCAGTTACCAGCTCAGAGAGCTCTGTACTGAGCATGACTGAATGTTTAATATTAAAAATTTCAATCTCGTAGGCAGGTCGGTGTGTTCCACTCTGATTATTTTTTTTTTTTGAACTCCAAGCAAGTTGGATGAGATGGTAGGGTTTTAAATTTAGAGTCCCCTTCTTTTGTTTCCTAATTTAGAAAAATTGCACCATATAAAACAGTTGAGATAATTTTATTTTTTTTTTTGTACCATAGGTCTAAATTCTGCATTTCTGGAGGATTTATATTTCTCTTAGCTGAATGCACGATGTGTTGCCATTCAGGTCCTTACTTTACAGACCTAAATAGGTCTGTGATTTGAAGTCATCCAGATGTAATTCCTCTGTGTTTTCTGATGCATTCAGTCTGTCCCTATGTCACAAACATGCACACCATACTCAATGTATGATCTTGAAGGTTTAGGCTAATTTGACTTCTGTGCGGTTGGAGGACATAACAGTTATTTTTTTTGCATCTCTTTGGTGATGGTGATGCCTGCAGCTGCAATAAGGTGCAGTTTGGTATTTTAAATTTCACAGTACATGTTTTATTTTTTAGGTAATGGCATATGTGTATGTGTTTGTTTCTGTTATTTTAGGGAAGGAAAAAAAGTTAGAGAATTTGTTACCTTTTTCCCTGAAAAAGTATTGCAAGCATCTCAAAAGTTAAGAAATATTTATGTTATACTGAGTGTGTGTCATATGTATTGAGATTTCTGATAGAAATAGGAACATAAGCATCGGCAGATGTATGGTTTTTCTCAGTTTAGCCTAAATTTACCAGTTATTACCCCACTTATACCTGACTTGGCTTGTGATAGGTTTGAGAAATTTTGCGTAAAGACATTTATGTAGAGAGGTTTGTCTCTGTCATAAATGGTAAGAAGATGAAGCAAAAATAATGCCAGTGGCAAGAATGGATTTTGCTCATATAACTTTATAGCTCTTTGTTGCATTTTAAACAAGGTTAATGACGCTAAAAATTAGTCTAACTTGATTTGAGTATATGCTCTTAAAGACCACCAAGAATCATTCAGTCTGTTAAACTTAATATGATTTATTGGTGAAGTGCTCCCCTGGTACTTCTCTTGCTTTATCTAGTGTTTGCTTGTCTTTCATAAACACTTTTATCACATAAGATTTCATGAAAGTCTCACTAATTAAAGGACTTGTAAATCAGCATTGCCTGTAATTTGAGGCCTAAGTCTTTTTTCTTCAACTGAAGTATATAATTAGAGAAAATTTGAATGTTTTGCTCCAGCTAGCTTATTTTAAGCCTATCTGTGAGCTAAAAATAAAATATCTAACTTCAGGTGTATCTTCTTTCCTTTGTCGCAATGCCTCCCATGTGCATACAGGATAGGCCTTGTGCGATTTGGGAAATCACGACTTTATTGAAGTCTTAGCTTTTCAGCGTATGCCAGATGCTGTATAGAACAGTAAGTTCTTATTGTAAATACAGATTCTGTAGCATGTTGAAACCCCAGGTGATCTCTAATTATTTCAAATTTTAAATTATAATCTCTATTCAGGGGTTTATAAAAGTAATGGCTCACAGGTAGGTCCCTTTTACGGAAGCGTCATTCATCATTTTGATTTGAATTTCTTGTCTGCATTTCAACTACCTTCTATGACTAAGGATGATGTGCATGCAATTTTGATTTATTTCAGTGAACAGTGGTCTAGAAATTGTAAGAATTTAGATTCCCGATGTAAAAAAAAAAAAAAACAAACCAAACAACCAAACCTCAACTGCCCAAAACCCCCAAAGAACAGCCACCACCATCCCCTCAAAAGAAAACCAAAAAAAAAAAACCCAAGGGAAAACAGAAGCAACTGAATATGCCAGGTATTGAGGGTTTTTAACTAGAGGAATATAACAATCTATAAAAGAATCTTAGAAAAGGTAAATTGTTGATGTATTTTTGAGGGCATAGAAAAATCACATGAATGAATAAAAAAATAACGCTGTTTGGAGATCATGATGTTTGAGCAAGGCTTTTATTGAATGTGGATATTCTTAAAACTTCTAGGCCGTAAAACTTGCTCAGGTACTGTGACTTTCCGTTCAGTAGGTTTTTTTGGGGAGGTTGCTTTGTTTCTTTTTGGTAGTGGTTTTTGAGCTGAGAGGCTGCATGGGGGGGGTGTTTATTCTTAAGTAGGGTGCAAGGAGCATGTTAAAAAGTGGCCTTACGGGAAATAATTCTTTTTCTACTTATGGCATACCCTAAATCTGTTAAGCCTGGATCAGTTTTCTAGTTCTGCACTTACATCTCCAGTGAATATTCTGTATCATTCTGCTTGTACTCTTAGGGTTTGAATGGAATAAAATTTTGATGAGCAGTTCTGTTCTTGATAACAGTTGATTAATTGTACTAATTTGATCTGAAGCGCTACCGCATAGCAGAGCGGGCAGCTCGCTGCCCTCAGTGGTTAGCATGAGTGAAACTAGAGTTTTAGTTTAGTTCAGTGATGAAGGCATGCACTTTGAATTGGAGTGCTGTTTTATAAGCTGCCTAATGTGTTATCTCCCAGAAAGGCCAGAGGGGGCACAATTTTAAAAAGTGCCATATAGGTCGATTAACTTGCTAGGATTTGAGTCGTCATATTTTTCTCCTATAATTGTACTCTTCACACTGTCATAAAACAGGCAGGAAGAGTTCGTTTCCTCCCTACCATTCTTGCTGCACAGTGCCCTCCAAACTCCTGTGAACGGGAAATTGATGTTTCTGGAAATATGCTTAAAATTGCTTTAGGAACATCTTTGTGAAAATGAGTGAGGAAAGGATTTAAGTCCTTGTTACTTGCAGAGTATAGGAAGTATCTCTGCATCATCTCGGTGTCCCTTTCATGAGGGTCATACAAGCAAGCACAGCCTCTTCAGCAATACACTTAATGGATTATACCGAAATGTTATTTTAGTGCCTTACAGAAATAGCTCTTTTTTTGTAATTTGCAAAAAACTAACTGTAATCTTAACTGTGTAAGTTTAATTGTCGAAGGCCTGCAAAATCTTGTTAAACTCCTATGTTTGTTTCTGCAGTCCTGTAGCATAACTACTTTATACTGAATTTCAAGCATATTCTTTCTGTGTATAGCATAACTGTTTTTTTGATTGCTTTCTGTCCACTGTAGTTAAGGTTTTGAGGGGTTAGTTTAATTGTATAATTTTTTTTTTCCTATATTTTGAAGGCTCGTGAAGAAGAGATGACAGCAAAAGTTCAGGAGTTGCAGGCACAGCTAGAAGACTTGCAAAAGGAATACAAACAAAGGATGGCAGAAGAGGAACATTGGAACAGTGAAAAAGTGAGCTGGCACTAACGTTTATATCTTTAGGTGTGAAATGCTTAGTCTTCATGAAATTCTCTAGTTTGCTCTTAATTGGATTTTATTTATATATCTGGCCTTCACTGTCCCATACAGTTTCTGTTCTTTCAGATGTTAACTTCTTCAAAAGTGAACCTCTTTAGAATCTGCATTACTTGATGCTACCTTTTTTAATGGTATGCTAAAAAGTCCGGTTGTGTTGTGATTATTAGCGTTGGGGTTTTGTCCTCTACATGTTGTCTTCATGTTGATTTTATTGGAAGCCCTTTAGAAGGAAAGGAAATGGCATTATGTCATTTTTAATGGGTTTATTTTTTAAAATTCAAATTCCATAGGGCTCTGAAATAGTGCCTTGAAAATATCAATTACGGACAGAGAGGTCTTCATTCAAAGAAGACTGAGTGCATACTTTTGCCTTTCTGAGACCGCATTTCAGTTTAAGGAATTCTTTGATGAAAATATTACTAGTTATTATTACACTAAGAAGAGGAAAACTGTATGAGGTGTTGAGTCACTGATGAGAATTCATATTAACCTTATTTTTAAATATTTTTTTTGACAGCAGGCAGCAACGGAGATACTAAATATATTTATTTGACACTACAAACTTACAGTACAAATTATCTCATTGCCCTAATGTTTGTCCCTTCTGCCTTGGACTTGCTTACCACACCCTTTATATTACTTTTACTAACTTTTCCATGACATGAGTGTTGTTTTCATAACAAAAAGCAGAAATACTTGTATCAGATTGCCTTGTATTCTTAATCAAGCCTTGTCCACCCACTGACGATAATCTTATGAAAGCTTATTGTCTGGAGGAAGATTCTTTAAGAGACTCCTAAACTCTAAAATATAATTCTGAAAAATATGAAGAGTACTTTATCTTTAGGACTCCTTCATTACCTGTTTCACTGCTTACTTCATTAATGAAGCTAAAATACAGGTGTCATATTATACACGCATCTTCAGGATTACATATTCACTGATAGGACAGGAAAGTTGTATCAAAACTATACACCATCAACAGTATTTCATGTATTTCTCAATTCTTTCCAGAAATGCATCACACAGATTTGCAATGGTAGCATAGAGCTGTAAAATATTGAATATTGCAAATATTACATCTCTATGTAAAGGTGAATGAATCTGCTTACAATAAACAAAATAAAAAGATAATTTTGCCTGTCTTCGGAATCTTGTCCACAGTTCTATACTCCTTGGAGTTTCTCTGGCAGACTTTGGAGAAACTCAAAGGAGTTGTTCCATCTGTGATATAAACCAGTTGAGAGAACTCCATTGCTCATAAATAGCTTTGTTTTAAAGAATAAATGATGTCTCATTTGGAGGGGAGGAAAACCAGGGTTGTGTGGTAGTGCATGTACTTTAGTACAGTTAAAGCATCTAGGTTTGAAGTACTTGCAGAATAAGAACGGGATTTTTTGGCGACTGTAAGGCAGTTAAAAATCCATGATTTCGCTGGCATACAGGCATCAAGCTTTCTTGAATAATTTTGAGAATTCCAAGTAAATTCAAATTTAGCAAATTTTTCACAAGATTTATTTTGCATAACTCTGATTTAACTGAATGTGAATTTCTTATTTCATACTATTTTCAATGGTGGCTTTGTCTCAAAACAATATAACAATTCTAATAGTCAGATGATGCTATTGAATGTGCAGGTGGCTCCTGGTACATCTTCTGGTTCAGTCAAAGCTCAAATATTTAGAGTGCTGTGAGTAAATGAGCTTCAGTTCTTGTTTTACCAATATTTCAGAATTGGATTCTCATTCTTTGATACAGTCTGTCGGGAGGTAGTTTTCTCTTTTCCTCTTTAGAAATTAAGGTTTGTTGTTCTTCTTAATTCTTACCTGTCTTAATTTCTCCATTGCCTGTCCTCAGTATGTCTGTAGGAAGCTAATTTTGCTATTACTTGGTACAGTAGCATATATTTGCAATGGATACAATTGTATATATGTGCAACGTTACAGAGCTAGATGAGAAAATTGAACAGGACTTGTGGACCTTACCCACATACCTGAGCAGAAGTGTACAAATCCACATCTGGATTTCACATGTGCATTCATGTGAACTCTCATCATCTTTTATTTGCTGTGGTATCTTTTGTCTCACCTTCTTTTTTTATTCTGTTGCATTGTAACATTTTTCTCTTTTCTTTATTTTTTTTCATTCAGCAATAGTAGTAAAACGCTCATAATTTTTCCATTGACTGGAATCAACTTCTGTGGGCAATTGGTACCCTTGTTGTCCAAAGTTGGAGTCTCCCAAGTCACAGAAGTTTGTCTTATAAAACTTCCGGTGCTGCTTGTTGTCAGTCTAGGCCAAACATCATACGTAACACATCCACTTTGACATGAAGCGTAACTATACATTTGAACAATATTTTTCTGACTGTGATAAACAGTTGGCAAATACTAACAGCCTTAAGTGTCTGGTGAGACTGAGCTCTTCAGAAGCAAGAATTGCACTTGCAGGTTTGAGATCCATCGAGGAATTATTTTCCCCTATATTCTGTTTGCAGAGCGTAGGAAAACCCACGGGCTTTGTAAACCTGCAGAGATGGGGAATAGCTTTCATTTTCAACAGAATTCCAAAGAGGCTCAGGAAGAAACAGCCACTTCTGTATAAAGGTTTAGGTTACCTTAGAAAAAAATAAACCATTTTGCACACAAATGATTTGATGTTAAAATGATTTACAACCTTGAGTTATACCTATGACTACTAAAACATTATTTTTCTTAAAGTTTGAACATCAAAAGATAGAGATTTCAGCTTAGAATTGTTTCTGTACTTCGTAAACATTGCTATCTTTGCAAGACTTCCAGCTAATGAAGCTCTTAAGCTGAAGCTATTTTCGGATAAACGTTCACATTTATCTTGGAGAACTAAGGAAGAAGATTCAATATTGTGAATAGTATTAATAGTAGTTAGGGTTTTCCTGGTGTGTGCTTAATACTCGTTCAATTACCATTCATCTCCAATACGCATTTTGTAAAGATACGTAAATACTAAGTTCCTGAAGTTACGTTTATGATCATTGTCTTACAGAATCAAATGAGAGAATTTAAATATAAGCTTTCTGTACTGTCAGTACAAATAAGTTAAACTCTATTTATGGGACTGCTTATTTTTATAAGTGTATGTGTGATTTGGTCATTTCAGTTTTTATCATCCTTAATTAACACATTGTCTGGGAACTAGGTGATCAGTATTTCTTTTTTTCTTACCTGTGTCCAGTGCTTGATATACTCAGTATTTTTCATACATTTTAATCTAAATTTTTTTTGTTGTTCTAGGTCACAATAACAGAACTTCAGGTAAGTCTTACTGATTCTTTGATCTAGATAATTCTGTTTCACAGCAGTTTGAAAGCAGAAATACTGCTTATAAGTTTGTGTGTGTTAAAAGGAGAAAGAGTTTTATTGAAAAGGTACCTGTGATCTGTCTTCAGCAGTTTCTTGATGATTTCCATACGTGGCTGTTTTTTCAGGCACAGCTCGCACAGAAGACAACACTAGTCAATGATTCAAAACTGAAAGAGCAGGAGTTCAGAGAGCAGGTAAGGGCGCTGTTTGAACAAGTAAAAAGTATTCTTGCTTGATACTTTGTGTTTGCAGTATTAAAAGGTTTGTTCTTTTCAAGTGATGATGTAGCACATCTCCACACAGGTACTATGGAAATAACATGCATGTAAACTAATTTGGACTCACACTTGCTCTCGGAAGATCTGTGCGCTTTTCAAAGTATTCCTTTATCTCCTGAGAATGAAAATACCACACGCTCTTGATACAGGTTAACAAAACATTTGCACAGTGAAAAATGGAACAGTGCACTTCATGAAGTTAGGGTCTTTTCTTTTTCTAAACTAAACTTTTTTTGATGTTAAGTACAATTTTTGTCCTTTTTTATGTATGCTTATGTATATAAAACAGATGTGTATATATGTATATACATATATATGCAAAACACTTTCCCTGCATATAGATATGTGTATATACACATGTACACGCTTTTCCTTAAGTATTTTAAGGACAGTTTCTAATAACACAATTTTTAATAGAAGGAGATGATGTTTAGCTGAAAACTATTTCACTTACACTTATTTTAGCTGCTTTTGAGTATACCATTTATCATTTTGACTGTTCTCTATTTAGATTCATGTACTGGAAGACCGGCTGAAAAATTATGAGAAGAATATGTACGTCACATCAGTTGGAACACCGTACAGAGGTAAGTATGCAGTTTTCATCACAAATAAGTTTTTCGTTTGTTTGAAAGATATGCTTTGGTTTATGCAATTTATTAAAATTGACAGGTTTTTTTTAAAACACTCATATAGTATTTTTATGACATCTTATCCTTGTTTTGTCTTATCTGTTATAATAGAGCTGGTGTGTGATTTCTAAATGCACAAATCACACAGCGTTTTGTTTGGTTTTTTGGTTTGGTTTTTTTTTTATGTCGTACAGTTAGAAGAGCTCTATATCAGAGTTCTTAAGCTTTCTCTATCACCAAGAGGAGTGGTATAGGCACTGGCACTTGAAAATGGGTGTGGAAGCATTATCCATTTGTCTTGGCTAATTAAATGTACATTTTATGACTCTTTAAAACTAACAATAGAAATGTTATGGATCTTTCTTGTGTTACGTGTCTGGGCATTTGCTCTTCTTGTGAATAGAGTTTCTTTGCAAGATCTCGTTAAAATCCCATTTCCACCTGTAACCTGTGTGTTGTGTGTCTTTGAAAGTGTTTTTGGAGCTGAAAAACCCCTGGCATTTCAGGCAAATATCAGTCTCATCATTATTTGGGTCACTGTGGGCATAGGAAATACAAGAGAATAGTTATTCTATGTTACGCCTGGAGTTGTGCATGAGGAGCTCTGACCTAGGCCTGAGGGCTCCATCCAGGAGAGCAGCTCTCTGCAGGGCAGGTCCCAGGCCCACCCAGGAGACAGGGGCAGAGACGGGCACACCTACAGCATCCCCCCGGCAGGGACTGACGGCCCCGGGCGGAGCTGAGACACGGCCCCTGGGCCCTTGGCAGCAGACGCTGGGGGTGGGGGTCCCAGGGGAGGCCTCTGAGCACCCCCAGCGCCCTGGCAGAAGGAGGCTTGCGCTGCTCATACGCCCTCCTGGGGGCTTTGATGGGTGACCACTTTGGAGACAAGAGTATTGGGCCACGTGGACCTTCGTTCTGAGGGAGTACTGTTGTTCTTAGGCTCTTTTGGTTTAGCATGTTTTTCCACAGGCAACAGATCCGGCCTTTTTAAAAATGAATACAAGAAGCAAAAACAAAAATCCACAGGGAAATGAACAGGTATTGCTCACCTCCAAAAGATTTGTTAGCCACTCAGTTGACGGAGCACGTCGTGCTTCCGGCTGAGGGCTTCATCTTTGAGCCTTGCTCGTGTCAGAGATGTGGGGTTTTGCCGTCCTGTGGAAACCCATCTAAACTGGATGAGCAAAGACTTTCAAGAACTGCACTTCACACATGCTTTTTGAAAATTTGTTGAGATGGTCCATCTCAAAATGATGCACAGGTCTCACCCTCGTCAGCAGGTACATGCTTCCTTCCCACAAGGTGACTGAGCCAAGGCCTAGGCTGGGACATAGTTATGGGTATTCAGTGCCTTCTGCTAGTGCAGCGCTGGGAAGAAACGGCATCAGAGATTTCCTCAGTGTGTCCTGGTAGGGAAAGGAGGAGATAGGAAGAAGAACATAGTAGGATAGCATAGTTCAGGTGGAAGGGACCTACAATGACCGTCTAGTTCAACTGCCTGACCACTTCAGGGGTGACCAAAAGTTAAAGCATGGTATTAAGGGCATCGGCCTTTTAAACACTGACAGGCATGTAACATCAAACACCTCTCCAGGAAGCCAGTTCTAGGGTTTGACAACCCTCTCAGTAAAGAAATGTTTTGTCATGTCAAGGCTGAACCTCCCCTGATGGATGCAGCTTTGAGCCATTCCCACGTGTCCTGGCACTGGGTACTAGGGAGAAGAGACCAGCACCTCTCTCTCCCCTTCCCCTCCTCAGGAAGCTGCAGAGAGCAGTGAGGTCACCCCTCAGCCTCCTTCCCTCCAATCTACACAAACCCTGAGTCCTCAGACACTCCTCAGAAGACATGCCTTCCAGTCCCTTCACCAGCTTTGGTGCCTTCCTCTGGATGCGCTCAAGTACCTTAACATCCTTTTTTAATGGAAAAAACCTTCATCTTTTTTTAGGTGGGGCCCAGAACTACCCACAATACTCAAGGTGAGGCCACACCAACACTAAATACAGCAGTGTAGTCACCTCTTTGGACTGGATGATTACGCTGTGTTTGATGCACCTCAGGATGGGTTTTGCCCTCTTGGCTGCCAGGGCACACTGCTGACTCCTGTTGAGCCTCCTGTCAACCAGCACCCCCAGACCCCTTTTTGCATCTGCTGTTACTCTGTCCTAGGTGCAGAATATCCAGCATTTGTTCCTGTTGAATTTCATGCCATTGGTGAAGCTTGCATTCATGTGAGTGACTCTCAGTATAAATATTCTCTCATTTTTGTTTACACAGATGGAAACCTTCACCATACTGACGTTTCCCTCTTTGGGGAGCCTACTGAGTTTGAATACTTGAGGAAGGTGCTCTTTGAATATATGATGGGTCGTGAGACAAAGGTATGGGAAGTTGTCTATGGTGACATGTGATGCGGGTTAGAATACAGTTTAACATCCTTGCTGTATAGATTTGAAATACCGTGTGTTTGTGATTTGTTACATGCTGTTGATTACTGACATGGGATTTGATAGCCTTTCACATTTTTTTTTCTGAAGAGGCATGGTCCGTAGTTTAAAAACTGTCAGCATGCCAAGTTGACTGGAGGGGGAAGGAGGGTTGTCACATCTCTCACCAATGTTCCTATGAAGACAAAAACCTTTGTAGGTAGATAACGGTTTTACTAGCAAAAATCCTGTTGTTAGTCAAGCTTGATGTACTTTGAAAGCTGGTATGCATAGCATTAGCAAAAATGCTCTTTTGATGTCATGATGACACAAATATGATAAATAACCGTTGGATTAAATAGTAGTTTGTCAGAAGCTTGGAAGATGGTGAAATATCTCTTTAATTGTTGCTTAAAGATGTTTTACAGGGCTCCCAAATCTGTCTGCCTTGCCTAGAATAGTATTCATTTACTCTTATGTGTTGTGAAAAGCTTCACAGTAGGCTGCTGCTTGTATGCTGCAAGCTTGTGAAATCATATCTAAGTTGGAATTTTACTGGCTTGTAACAATACTGATGCTTAGAGATTGACCAGGTTCAAAAGAGGTATGTCATAACACAAACATTTTTCTTGGATGGTAAATGCTATGTGGATGCTTTTTTTTTTTTTTTCTGTTTGTTTGTGGTTTGGTTTTTTACTCCTCCCTGGGGTTCTTCCATTCTTTGTTGCCCTGCTTTCAACTTGGACTACTATTAAACAAAGAGGTTTTATGTAGGTTTCTGTATTAATTAGTTTTGTTCTCATTGTGCTCTGTACCGCATAAAACTTGGTCTGTGCAGGACATCTTGTCCTTATGGGATTCCTCTTCCTCTCCCTTTTTATCCCATTTTTCACTTTGATATTAATTCCTTTTTTATTAAAAACACAAATCCCTGATCCAAAGAACCCAGAATCACTCATTACCTTCTGTTCACAAGCCAGTGGCTCATTGGATGGCTCTCCTACTTTAATAACAAACAACTGAAATCATTAAAGAAAAATACATACGTTACTGGATTTTATGATTTCGTGTTGCGAGGGACTTAGACAAGCAAAAGCGCTAAAAGACATCATCAATGTTTCAGCTTCAAACAAGTCTTGAGACTGCTGCAGACGATTATTGCAGATAGCTGATGCATGTAGCAAATTTGCATTCGAGAAAACCTCATTTGGAACCTCTTTTTCACTCATTAAGGCTGATTCTTACTGATCATCAAAACATTACTATACATGCCTCAAAACTTTGGATTATAAAGTAGTAGTGAGGGGTTTTCTCCTTTTTTAGCAGTGATGTGCTAAAATGTGCGGTTGATTTCTTCAATAACAGCAACAAACAACAACGACTGCTAAAGTAAATTGACTTTAGGTCTGTCTTCTGTCTTCCTTTCAATTGCTTAGATTAAAAGCTATACGAATAAATATATGTAATAAATTTAAGTAGGTATGCATTTATATATATGTATGCATTTGTAGAAATATACACGTATTTATTTGCCCTGGAGATTACATTGTATTTAACGAGAAGATGCCATTACAACATTGCCTCCACGTTGGCTTCTAAAAAAAAAGGTGAATATTGTTAGGAGAAAAAATAAAGCAGAAAAGATAGACATCTGGTTCCTACAATAACTGCAGAAGGCATTGTTTGAAAGTTGATATGATTGAAAGGGGAAGTATATTTAAACAAACAACCAGCAGAAAAAAATTTCAAAGCACTACAATTTTTAGCTTTTGGAAGTTAGATGTAGGTAGATAAGGGAGAATGACAGAGTTCTTAAAATTGAATATGATTGTGTTCCTCTCTATTGTGTGCTCATGCCAGTTTGATTACCTCTTAGCAACTTATAATCGAGAGTAAATGGTCCGATGTATTGCAAGAAGGGAAGAATTTCTGGTATTGTCTAGACCTCTGTTATTAGCTGATCAAAACTGTAGCTGTACTGGCATTTACTAATTGAAAATTAAAATGGAATGAAGGCTAGCATTTTTAGTAATTTAAATATGAAGATACATCGGTCGCTTCACTTTTGCTTCAAAAAGTATTTTCAAGCTTATTTCATCTGCTGGTTTTCTTTCAACCATTAGGTGTATTGCTGGAAGACACTGAGCTTAGTGTCTGCTCTCATAGGGATTTCATTATATAATCTTAAATTTAGTGAACTGTGTCTTCAAAACTGGTTTTGTCCTGCTACACTGACTGGAAAACCATGTGAGGGATAACATATTGTAATACACAGTCTAAGTGTGTTTGTGAAGTATTAGTGCGTGCTTTTTTCCCCTCGACACAGTCCTTGAGTTACAAGATGTGTATTGAGATTTACCTCCTCGATACAGGTATACCTTTCAGTTTTTGTTTTCCTGAACCAGACAAGGCAGTTTTTTCTAATTTTCTCTTACAAGATCATTCTGGTGGCCTGTCCCTGTGCGGGGTCTCCTTTCATAGTTCAGATAGGTATGCCATGTCTTAGAGGTGGCTCAGCAGTGGAACTGGTGATCTCTATAGACATTATTCCCCCTGTATTGAAAGGAGTTCAAGAGAACCTGTGCAAACTATCTAGGGTGGGTTGCCATTTACGCAGCCTGGTGAATGGCCCTAGAATCCCCATGAAGTAGAGACGTTAATGAACGCATCAGTTGCGTTACAGTGCTGGGGAGAAATGCTGAGGGTTGATAGTGGCTCAGTATCTAAGAGTCAGGAGTTATGGTTGTAACCTGTAACCTAGCACAGTCTTTGTAAACTGTACATGTCTTCACTGGGGGATTTTACTGTCTTGCCCTCCAGTCCAACTTTATTTTTTTGCCTTGTCCTTGGCGCAGGGTGTATGAAATGAGATTGCCAGCTTTTTCTAAGCATGCACCTTGTTCACAATATCTGAACCTGGAAATACATGGTGGCATAAACCACTAGGTCAAATTAAATAATATTTTCTACAGACACGTGAAAGTTGCACTGTACAACTGTACAGCACACTAAATCTGAAGTCTTCCAGAAATCCTAGATGCTCTGCTTGTAACTTCATTATGTTGTCTGGAGTCTGTTCTGAGGCCAGAAAATCAGTCCAAGGGTTGTATGTTTGTAATAAATGTTTGTACTGATATCGACTAGGTACATGGAAGAGTGCAGTGGAACACATGTGTGTGGGAGATAGTAAATTTATGCAGGTATTTTTCTGGCACCTCGACATGTTCTTGTGCATTCCAGAAAAACAAGGGGTATTTCTGTAAAACTTTGATTTTGAAGGTCCTACCTTTGACCAGCACCTCTTGAATTATAGAGGGCACTGATTGTTATCATTGTAAAAGTATTATTTTCAGAGATGACGTGTCTGAATATGTCAGCCTGATAGAAAGAAATGGGAAGGCAACCTATCATCTCTTATAGCAGAAGTAGCTATTGTGTTTGGGAAAGCTCAGGGCCTTTCTATAGGTAGGTACAGAGATGCACACACAGGAACATACGTGTCTGTATTCACATGCTTGAAGAGTTATTAAGGTTTTTTTTATAGTAGAATAGACTGTTAGAGTGATAAGATAACCCTATATTAAACACACTATCCTAAGTTATGCGGTCCTTGTAACTTTGTTTCATAACTATGCAACTGTAAATAGCCTTGAATTAATTCCGCTTCAAAATCTCCCTAGCGGCCTCAAAAACTTGGAGATGATTTCAAGTCACTGCTAGTGATAAATCACAAAATGGATGTTTTCGGGAAAGGTTTCAGATAGCCCCTATTTAAGTTGGCACAAAAGTATCCATGCTTTCAGGGAGTGTTTGCAGCATTTGTAGATTTTTCTGTAATATTTGCACGCACACCATTGTGTCCTGCAGAAGATTGTCAGGAGAGGGCTTTCCTGATAGCTCTGCTACAAAGAGTTTGAATAGATTGTAAGCTCAATGCTTCCTAATCTTTTAATCCTAAATAATTGTGATGGGGCTTTGGGTAAAAGAAATTAGAAAAGTTTTATGTTAGTTCGTGGCGCTGAGCACATTCCTTTTTGTATCTTGGAACTGCAGTAGAGACACATACTTCTTAACTATGGGAACTATTAATATCTTAAAATTAAGCTTTTTGAGCTGAAAAGGATTCAACAGGATTTGGTTTGCTTTGCTTTCTTTTTGTTTTTATCCCTAGTTAAGTTAGATACTGAAACAATTGTTGGAAATTAAGGCTATACCTCTCACTTTTAGCTGTGCTCCTTTTTGTCCTGCGGCTGCTTTGTTGCGGCAGCCTCCCCTCTTCATTCCGCATGTGAGACTGGCAATAAACAGTAGACATTCAGAGCAGTAATCTTATCTTATCCACATTCTTTAAGAGCAGTCGTAACTGCTTTTGTAGCAGTCACCTTCTGTTTGAGCTGCACTGCAGCTCTTACTTTGACCTTTCTTGCAAAAGTTACCTGAGCCTTGCTTTGTGCCTTTTGGAGGTTTTTTTTTTCTTCCCACTTGTCTGTTTATAAAATGGAAATAATCATTGCCTGTTTTGCACAAAGCTTTGATACTCTTACAGCTTCTGTCTGAGGAGGTCTAAATGATTCGCCATTTAAATACGGGGTTATTGTATACCTGCTAAAAATATTTACGCCACTGGAGTTCTGCATCTGACACTTGGATCTGCTTTCCCAGTGTTTCATTTCCCTACAAAATATTTGGATGATGTGAATATAGTTGAATCCCTAAGGGCTTTCTCAGGTGCCGTGCACCTGAAATGTGCTTTTCAGAAAGGCTGCAGTAGGATCAAATGTGGTAGGAGCAGTATTTGTAACAGTATGCTGTCTTCATAATGGACATCAGGTATTTGAGGGTAGGTACCATAGAGCTTACATCGTATTACAGTAGCTGCTGTTCGTGACGGTGAAATGAAGATTCTTCATGGTTTTCAAATAATTCACATAACGTGTCATGCATATACGATGTGAAACAAGTAGTTAAATCTTACTCGTTTCAGTATGTTTTCCATTGATATTACTAAAAATGGCGTCCAGTATTCTTAAATGAAATGCATTTCAAAATATTTCAAAGCATTTAATGCATATGAAACTACTTATAGGTGACGTATTTCTTTTTAGACGATGGCCAAGGTGATAACAACAGTGCTGAAGTTCCCAGCAGATCAGACTCAGAAGATACTAGAACGAGAAGATGCTCGACCATTGGTAAGTTACATAAGTGACCAAGTTTTATGCAAGAGGTTAGGTCGCAAGAATAAGGAATTAGAAACTTTCTTTTACATCTCTTTTTTTTTTTTTTCCCCCCTGTGTCCGCATGCAAGAAAACTCCTTTTCTCCCTCTTTCCCTCTTCTTTAATGGAATGTCAAATTCCAGCTGTAGGTTTGAGTTTATAGCAAAAGTGAGGAAAAAAGCAAGCATATTGTCTTAACTATTATTTCTTATCATTGGTTGGGCTGTATTTCTGATAGTTCTGGGTATCACAGAACGAAGCAAGTTCAGTCATCACTGCTATTCTGCAGATGAATCTTCTAATCAAAAAAGTAATCTGACAAAAAATTCATGTTTCTTAAATTCAGAAGTTTCTGTGGAGTCATACCAGTTTTCATGAAAAATATGTCAAGAGAGATTTTTTCAGTCCTGGGATGAAATTTCTGGCAAAAGCAAAAGGCATTTTGCTTGTGGAATAGAAAACCGATTAGCTCAAACAACTGGGATATGTGTGCTAGAAGTGGGATATGTACATTTTTATCTTGAGTATCCGAGCGATATTGGGGTTTGGTTTTGGGGGTTTTTGGGAGTTTTGTTTGTTGGGGTTTTTTTAAGACCCTGCTTTACTTTTGTACTGCAAAACAGTCAAAATATGTCAGGTTCACTCTGGGTCAGGACAGGTCAAAAATAAAAGTCTTAAACACTTCACTTTGGTTTTGTTTGGTTGGGTTTTTTTCAGCTTCAATACACTTTTTATTACGTGACAGTTGCTTGGTATTTACCAGCTAATCTATTTACCAGAAAGGTGAATTTGGACTTGAGAAGCAGATCAAAAAAAAAGAAGAATATATGAGCGTAAACATTTCTTTGGTATTACTGTTACTATTTTATGTATTGGAGCTATTTTTTATTAAGATAAAAACCACAGTAATACTTTTCTCTACATTGTATCTGGAGTCAATGCTGTGATCCCTCTCTTTGTGGGTCAGTTAGTAAAATATTTATGAATTGAAGTGAGAGGAATAATTACATTCTGTTTCTCTCGCTGGTCTTGCATATATATTTATTTAGCACTTTCAGAAATAGAATAAAATAAAAATTTGAGCATTTTTACATTTCAGTTGAAGTAGTTACATTAAAGGCCCGTTGATCCATCAAAACACATTTAAAAAAATTTCTACTATTTCATCTGCTTAAAGTGTCAAATCTGAGCAAAGTGTTAAATACTTCAGCATTTTCCTGGACACATAGCAGATTTGAGAGTGACTTGCAATCTTAAATATTTAAAATACTTTTAGAATTATATAAATGCTGATAATACTGCAGCTCCAACAAGTATCGTGCATCCCAAACATGATTTTATATTAATTTTCTCTTTCTTTGACCTTCAAGTAGAAAGCTGGTGGGGGTTTTTTTGTTTGTTTGTTTGGGGTTTTTTTGGCAAACTAGAGTAATATTTAAGAAAACTTTTGAGTTCTCTGTTGGCCAAAAGAGAGGTTGGAATGAAGGATGAACCTTATTTTGCAGCTCTTTGATACTTGAAACCTGGTCTTCTTAAAACAGATATTCACAACTTCTGATACTCAATAAAACTTTAACTTGAATTCATCCAGCGAGTTTTGGTCCTTGGTATTAAAGGTTGTTGGTATTAAATTTTGGCTAGAACATACACAGAGGTTTTTCTGCAGGCTGCAAGTGCTTTGAATGTTAAGGATATAGATATAGGATATATTCAAAGAGCTTCAAGTCCTGATCAAAAACTTCTTGGGTTTCACATAGCAGTCCTTTGTTGGGTCAGATACAGCCTATGAATTTGCTCCTTTCCAAATGCACAGAGGTTAAATTAGACATCTAATGGAAACTCAAATATTAGGACATATTAGGGAGGATGCAGTAATCTTTTTTTCTTCACTTTCAAAGTTACTGAATTTGTTTACTGAAGCCCATATTATTTTGGGGGGGCGAGTCTTTTGTAATTCCGTTTAGGACTAAAAAGTTGGAGGGGTCTTCATAAATTATTCTTTCAAGAAATATGCTTGGTTTTTTGTATTTTATTTATTGACATTTACTAACATGGCAGTAGTATTTCTCAGTACTTAATGTTGGAGTGATGCTGGTATTTGAAAGTACCCAGTATTTAGTTCTCGTGAGCAATAAAGTTCTGAAGTACAGCATAAATGTGCATTTTTAACATAAAGCTTGTTTTTTTTTCTGTGTGTTAGTTTATGGCCAAACATCGATAACTAATTTGAGTGTGTAAATTGTTAATTAACTCTGCTACTGGAAAAGAATAAGCGTATGTAGTGCTAAGTATCTGTGAGTAATTATTTACCCTCATAGTGGGCATATACTTAACAGATTTCTGAAAAAAATTAACAAATTCCTAGGCCAATAAACATATGCTAGATCAATGTATCTCCTTCACTAATCTAGCTTTTACTACATAGTTATTGTGATCTAACTGCAGCAATCTCATCCGTAAGCAGTAGATGTCCACAAAGTTCTTCTCTATACTATTAACAAAGTAGTCCAATAAGCTGTTTTCTTCCTGGCTTTGTAGTTTGCCTCACCTCGCAGTGGTATCTTCTGAATATCCCATCAGTCTGTGCTTAGTTAGCATGTGGGTGAGTGAAGCCTAATACATCCTTGTTTTATTTAAAGATGAAACCTGTAGTATGAGACTAATCGTTCTTCTGCTTTTTTTTTTTTCTTGATTGCTTTCGTTTGTTAAAAAAAAAATCAGTTTTTTTTGTTCTAGATGTGAATGATGAACTTTGTTCTACTCTTAGTCATGTTTTGCTTTACAAAGCCAATTTTGCAAATGGCAAATATTGATTCCAAACCAATCGTCTGAGTTATAAGCATTACTTGAAATGTTGATTGAGCTACAGAAATCTCAGTTGTAGCAAAAACCAGATTTTAATTCAATTAATATGTAACATTAAATTTTATTGCACTTGGCTTTGTTTTGTCTTTATTCACTTTCTGACCTCCTTTTTCGAATATACAAATAAGTCAGATTTATGAGAGATATACGCTGTACTGCTTGACATGAATTATTACATTGTATAAATATGAGAATGGATTATTTTAAGAAAGATTGATGAAATATTCTCTGTAGAGGGGTTCGGTTATGATTGCATTTAGACAGCAGTACCTTTCTGAATTAGAGCTTTGGCTTGGTGTCAAGAGAAGCTAGAGCAGAGAGATTCGGGAGAACAATTCGGAGAGCCTTATGCTCTCAGTTTATTATGCCTTTTTTCAGCTTTTCTTAAGCTACTTTCATTATGAATCTGCAACACTAATTGTAGTGTTACAGAAAAGCAATGGCTGATTTAGGCCTGAAGATGCCGATTGCATCAGAGTAGCCAAGCTAAACAAGCAATAGCGGCTGAGAGAGGAGTAGGATATGGAAGAACACTGATAAAACTTTTTCTGCACTGCCTGATAAGATTACAATTTGAGTCATTAGTGGTGTATGATATTTAATAAACTCTTCAGATGAATTCTATAGGATACGGTCAGCCCAACTTTCCTGTTCCTCCTTTGCAACTGAAAAGCTTTGCACGGTTGCCAGGAATTGATTGAGCGCGTGTGAAGCAATCGCTATCAGTGGGCTGAAATGCAGTGGTTGTCCCGCACCACTGCCGGAGCAAAATGGATTAACTTAGGCTGTTTCCATTGCCGGTTATCACAATGCAGTTGCCGGGCTATCTTCCTCTCTTGCAGTCACGCAAATAGAGCCTTCAATACAAAATAATATCTATTTCAAAGGAAAAAATCTGTTCACCTTAGCAAACAGCCCCACTTTCTACTTTATTTTGTGTTTTTAAACCTTTGAATACAATAGCGGATCCACTTAATTGCTGTTAAAACGTGATAGAGGTTGGACTGTTTGCCTCCTGGCCTTGACCACGTCTTGACAAAATCAGCAATTGTTTCTTCTAGTCCTCTTCTGAAAAGAATTGAATTGTTGGTAATGATAGGACAAAGCTATTTACAACGCTATTGCAGAAAGCATGTTTGAGACCTGAATTAAAAGTTCAGGCGTTCACAGCCACATTTGAAACGTATCAAAGAAGGGCTTGATTTTGACCTTAATGTCAGCAGTTACCTGATATACTTTCATAACTTGAGCTAATATGTGTGAAAACTGTTCAGACCTCAGAAACCGCTGCTACTTACTTTTTTTCAAGTACTTTTGTGACTTATATCAATAGATTGCCAGCAAATGACATAGTATTCTTGCGTGCATGAAATGTAGAAATTAAGATGATGCTGACTTCATTGTGAAAGCAACAAATATTTTCCTGCTAGGGGATGCGTTTTGCTAGACCCAAAATTTTACTTCATCATTTCAATTTTGATGGTAAGCCTTATGCAGAGAGGAAAACTTTGTTTTTCATTGGATTAAGATGCAACGAAGTGGTAGGCTATCTATTTCCAGTGAGACTTCTGACCGTTTCGCTACAGGTTATTTCGGTTTTATCTCAGTTTCTCAACTGTTTTGCAGATACCGGAATGGAATTGCTTGCTCAAAATCAGTTAATAATTTGGCAATGTCACTTATCTGAAATTCTTCCATCTCCTATTCCTATCAATAAACAACGTCATTGTTATTTTAATACTACGTGCTTCTGAGTTGCTCTCAATAATGTAATATTTGTTCATTTGTTCTCACTTCTCATTGTTTTCAGTCATGGCTAAGACCATCTTGAAGAAATTGCGACGAGGATGTCTCATGACACTGCTGCTTAAAAATATGTTCATATCTCTGTTGTTGGCCCTTGAGAAGGGACACGAAGAAAAGCTATTATTCAAGGTCACAAATGGAACAGCAACAACCAAAACTCAGCACCACCTTTGGACCATGAATATAGTTAAAACTGCCTTGACAAGAAACGCTAATCAGGGGTTATCTGGTGATGAGTCTTTTTTCTCTTCTATTGAACACTGTCTTCTATTTTGTGTTAAAGGTTATTTTTTTAAAGGAGAGAAAAGACTTTATCCTAGGAAGGAATTGCCCACTACTGTATCTCTATACAGGCTTTACTGGGTGTTTTTTAAGAGCTGAAATAAATGGTTTGTTTCTTCTATTTATTTTTTTATTTTTTGAATGAATTGTGCAATACATTTTTGGATGGGTAGCGGCTGAGGTGATTTTCCTGATGAACTAGGCACTCTTGATGACTACTGTCTCCCGATCTGATCTTATGATTGTTTGCTAAAGATCACTTCTATATGCTTTTGCCTACAATAAATCCAAATTGCAGTACCTCATTTGTTTACTCCTAGCTTTTGTACTTATATTTTCTGGAGAAAAAGTACATTACTGTAAATTGTAAATAGTTAATACATAACTGTATCATATGCTGACCTGTGACTGTTGACAGCACTAATCTGACAAGAGCTGAGATTAAATAAAGTTTATTTACTGTATAATTGTGGAACTTCTTTGATATGATTGTTCTTTTGAAAGGATCCACCAGTTTTGTTCTTATTCCTGGTCGAGACATTCTTAGCTGAGACATTTCCAGGCTGAAATCCCTCTCATAAGAAGAGCTACTCGAGTACATTGAACTGTAAGAAGTCAGTGGAGCCCTTCAGATTTTCAAGGGATCACAACCTGTGAAACACACGTGGTGAGCTGAGAAGCTGGCGTAAGAATATAGCAAGTAGGGAAGTTTGCTTTGTAAAGATTTTAAATTATGTATTTTTGTTCTTTTAAATAATGACTGTCTGCTCATTTTGGCATGTGAGTCTTGATCCTCTGAAGCGATATGTAAGTATGGATAAATTTAACTTGTTATCCAGCTACTTTGATATTTACTGTATCGATAACCATCATCCGTACTGTGTACGCCAGTTTGCCAAGATGGTTCAAGGTGATCAGTCCTCCATGAATATAATTTCTAGCAGGCGTTTATAGGAGCAGCAGTCCTCTAAATAGCTCATCTCTGAACATAAGCAGGCCTTCCAAATACACTGCCTGCCTGAAAGATGCTTCTGAATACTGTTAGGGAGCGCTGATTAGTGGCCGATGCCATCAGGCCTGGAACATGCATCCTGCCACGTGGATGCTCAGTCTGTTCCTCTGGGTGCTCTCCTGTTAGCCAAGGAAAACAGCGGGTCCTCCTGACCACAGAAACAGGTTTGGCTAATGTGCTGTGGTCCAAACTGACAGATTTGATTTGTAGTCCTGCTCCAGAAAATTTTGTATTTCTGTCTACCCAAATTTTGTATTTCTCAGACCGTTATCTAGATAATCTCAGCTTCATATGGTATTACCTTGGCATTGTTGGCGTTTCAAGACTCTGCATCCCCAACATTCGCCTCTGATTATCTATGAAGTTTATCCTTTTCTCTTATAACTCTCCCTTAACCGCCTGTAAGATCCAGCCGTTCCTCACAACGCTATCCAGGCTGGATGGGGCTTTGAGAAATCTGGTCTAGTGGGAGGTGTCCCTGCCCAGGGCAGGGGGCTGGGAACTAGATGATCTTTAAGGTCCCTTCCAACTCAAACCATTCTATTATTCCATCCCTTTTGTCAGCTTCTCATACTGTTACCTGTCAAGTTCAGACATTTCTGTTGTCATGGCCAGTGGTTTTCCATGTCCTGTTCAGTTGGCTTACCCTCAGGCCAGGGCACAGACAGCAGCCTAATATTTGTGCGTGGCTCCAAAGACTAAGTACAGGCCAATAATATGTAGGATGTTTAAAATAGTCAGGGCTTGATTTGGTTTGGGGTTTTTTGGTTGTTTTGTTTCTTTCTTTTTTTTTTTCTTTTTCCAAATGCAATGGGATTCACCTGTTTTGTCACCTGCAGGAAAAGAAATGAAGACGGTGGATTTTTTTTGCACACTTTTGTATCCTAATGAAACTGGGAGAAGTGCAACAACTTGAGTTCTCCAACATCTGTTGTGGCCACCAGCTAAAGAAAACATTTGGCTTTAAATTATTGTTTATGGTCTAAAGCGACGTGGCTTGTCTATCATAGTTAAGGACCCAGAGTTCCATCTTTTATTCCCTACTGCCTTGTCTCTGGCAAAATCTCTTCATTTTCATGCTGCTTTATTATTTATAGCTGCCTTTTTTATTTTTTTGAGCTTTTTCCTTTTATGAAATGTATCGAATTTGGTCTTAAAAAAAATTCTTTGTAATGGTTTCAGTTATAAGATCTCCGCTTCTGTTGCGTAGCAGAACGGCATCCTCCAGCACATTGCCTGATAAAGCAGCAGCCTGGACCGGACTTGACATGGGTACATTTGGCTGTGAAAAACACGTGTTCTTCTTGTAGCTGGCTGAGGATTTGTGGGATTTTGCTATCGCTATCATTACAGCAATCTAAAACATAGCTTTGCATTTCAGGTTTCCATGTAAGGTATACGTTGTCTTAGGCTTTGGGAAAGTAAATGCAGGGATCCATTACTCTGACAGTGAGTATCACTATGACCCCGTACAGTTCTCTTGTCCTCACAAATAGGCTATTTTTCACACTTTCTCTTTTTCTTCTTTTCTCGTTCCATGAAAGATACTAGTTATAGACTGTACTTCGTCAAGCATGACCTAAGTGCAGTGCTGCAAACTGAACTAGCCTGTATAATATTCAAATATTCATGGAGCATTGGATGGAGTAAACAACTTTCTTTTGTTTTCCTTAAGTGACCTAATTAAAGAACACAAAGGAGTGATCCTTGATTCTTTTTTTTTAAACTAAAATCAGATCGCCACTGCCCAAATTCATATTTTGAAACAAATGGTTTTTTTCCCCCTTCTATACATAACTCATAAGCAAATACATGACTATTCTGTAACATAATGGGAAAGTGTGTTAAGTACAAGAGTTCTCTCAGACTGAAGTTTTAACTGCTTCTAGATAGATTTTTTTTTTTTGAAAGAGAATATGTAAATAAAGCATTGTTTTAGAGTTTAAATAAAGGAAATGAGTTATGGTGAAAGCGTGAAACGAGCACTTTACTTCGAGTAGTGTGTGGGGTTTTTTTTGGTTTGGTTTTTTTTTTTGGTTGGACTGTCATAAAATACTGCTAGTCGTGCCAAAGTGACTATAAACGAATATACTCCAGCACACAGATACTTCTGATTATAAAATATCCTTGTTTAGACACACGTAGCTAAAAGCCAGACCGTATCAAAGTTTTGGCTGCCTTTTAGCAAAGGTTAGAAGATCCCAAGCTTGTTCAGACTGGGTTGTTAAAAGATGCTGCTGCGAGAGAACTTTTTTGGACTTACGCTGAACTTTCCTCCAGTTTTACATACAATATATATTGTATTTATAATTTTATAAATTATAAATAGACGTGCATAGAAAAAAATGTGTAGATCTGTTTATATAAAGATAAGACTTAAAATGTTTATCAAGTGTCCTCTGGTGTCCCTAAGGATTAAACTTTGTTAATTTAAATAATAAATACCAGGTTCTTTATTCCTGTTTTATTTCAGGGCCTAGGCTGATATTTATTTCAGCCTTTTTAACTTTTTCAAACTTTTTATAAAACATGATATATAAATCTATCCAACTTCCAGTTTTGCCATTTATAGTCCCTCTTTCTGTGAGCTATACTAAAATTTATTTTCTTTCCTACGTAGTATGTGGGATCGGGTTCTGCTATCTTAAATGAGGATTCCTGACTCTCCAAAAACAAGGATTAATACTGAGAAGATCTCTTTCATTTTGTAATTCATACTTCTTGCGTACAATCTTATTGTCCATTCATATGTGCTACAGAAGACTTTTTTTTTTTTTTCCCCTTCTATGGAGTTTGTTAAATTGAGAAACTTCATTTTCGTTTGCTTTTTCAAGAAAAGGCAGCTCTTTCACCATGCTATTACTGATTCATTATGGAAATCAAGATAAGCAGAGACTGCCAGTGTCTCTCCTATGTGTGGGATATCCAGACCAGCTATATATGAATCCTCGGGGCTGTTCCTAGGCCCTGCTCCTCAAAAGCATTGCTAGCATGGGATTTTCAGACTCTGTTTGGTTGCGTGTATTCGTAATGTTGCAAATTAGAGACGCTAGAACAGAAGCGGTAAGTTGCGTGTTATTGTACATTGCGTTGATGATCTAGGAGTTGCCACCTTTAATTTTCTCGTCTCTTGCAGCCTCTCATTTACACTGATTCCAGGCTTCCTCTGTTAACGTTGAGTTAGTGGCCCCTATCTATTAGGATAATTCTAAGGGCAAGTTGACTCAGGGTAAGCACGTCTGTAGAGATTTCTTTCATTGTAGAACAGTGACAGCTATCATTTCCTACAGTTGCCACTTAGTACCATGTGACATTTCAGAGAAGCGGTAATTAAGCCTGTGGTAATTACGTGTTATCTTACGGCTGCGTTAGCACATCGTGGTACAGCAATGGATGATGATGGAGTTAAGTGTGGTGCAGACATCTGCTGTGACACACGACTTCCTCCTCTTAATTGAAACTTCTAGAGCAGCCCAGGTCACGTGATCAGCTCGTGGCCATTGGGCAAACAAAGAGGTAGTTATTTTCTAATTAGGCATGTTGCCATAACCAAAGCCACTTGGATTTGGCAGGTAGCTTTTCCAAACGGAGATCGATGCTTGCATGGCCCTGGGGGCTGACCAGCTTCAGGATCTGGAGGGCACCCCAGGGGCTGATGCCGAAGCAGGTCAGCACACGTGTGTCAGAGACACCTTTGCCTGCTGAGCTGTACCAGCCTCTCTTTGTGGCTGGACGGCTTGAATCTCCAGCATTTCTGTAAGCGTTTCACATCACTGAAAGGAAACTGGATGAATAGCAGAGCGTATGCTGTAATCTTTGCCACTGTTTATATTTTGGAAACTTCAGTGGTCCAAGAAAATATCTAGCCTTCTTATTTAGATCTATGATTCCTACTTGTTACAGTGCTGATGTCCGCAAGAAAAATAGCCATCGCATTTAGCAGCATTATGCATTGCCCAGTTTTATTGGAGTAAGGGAAGCACATACACGTTTTCTGACACGGACAGGGCAGTAGTATATCTTTTGCAAATGAATCAAAATGATCAAACAAACGGTACGTACAAATTTAGAACAGGCATCTCTCTGTGCAGCCAACATGACCATATGCTCTGTGGTTCCCTAACTGTAAGCTGCTGCTTCTGCTGAGTCTTGCCACTCTTTCTCACTCAAGCCACAAGCTCTGGAGAAACAGCCGAAATGGAAAAAACTAAGAGAAGGGGTATCTGAATGAGGAAGAGAGAAGCAGGTACAAAGTGAAGTTATTTGAGATGTAAGATTCATCATGGCAGATCACATGAGAAGTATTAAATATATTACTGGCTTTGTGTAGAAGTTTTTTGAGTTTACCATGTTTGCCGTGTCTCTGACCAACACTCCAGCTGTTCTCGCAGCCGATCAGCCGTTGTGGAGGGGATAGAAGTAATCGATCATAAGCAGGCACAAGCTGCCTAGAAGTAGACCTCCCCACTGCCCATGAGGTCTTGTGCGCCAACACATGAGAATTCCTGGAATGGAATATCCCGTGTTAATGAAACTGGATATTCTGGTTCACTTACACATCTGTATATCTTTATGGATACTACCGAATTATCATCCTTGCTGATGCAACAAATCAATCTGGAAATGAACGCGGGATTGAAAAGAATAGACTTTCCTTTATCCCTTAACAAATGGGCAGTGCTTGCCCATGCCTAGATGTGGAAGAGCCCACTGGAGATGGTTTATAAGCTCGAACCAACTAAATTGCAGACTATACTAAAAGAAGACATAGCCGATCCAACAATTCTTATTGATGTATGGTGTTCTGATGGCTATCTGGGGCTTATAATATACGGAGCAGTATGCCTTAAAAATAACAGAGATTATTTCCCCTCCTCATAGTCTAGGCCAGGACCAGAGTTACGTGGCCCTTTTACAATGGTGATTAAATAAGTGGGGGGAAAAAAAAAAAAGGAGGGACGAGGTGAAAGACAAGGGTCTTCCTTTGTGGTAATGAAAATAATAAGTAGGCTGAGCTATCTTCAGAGAGAGAATATTTTGTTCTCCCTCACTAGCTTTGGCTTCCTCAAAAAGCGTTTCCCCATAGAAAGAAACTGTCCTCACCTTGAAGCCTACAGCCATGGTGAGTGTTATCTGTGTGTTATTTAAAGCACAGCGTGCTTCAGCCTTGAGGTTCCAGTGCTGTTACTAAATTAAAATCTGATCCAACCACAAATTCAGTACGGGAGGTGTCCAGCTTGGTGTGGATTTTTTTCCCCCTTCAGCTTCCGGTAGCACATTCAGGACGTGATGATTCTTCAGGGTGTTAAACTTTTTGAGATGAAGTACAGTTTCTGTGTATTTTATGCAGGTTCTGCCATGGTGGTCCATCATTTCTAGGATGGACCAACAGAAATGTTGGTGAGGAGGAGAGATACAGGTTGCCTGTACTTTTCCTCAAGACAAGAATATCCCCATGCTACCTAAAAATACTATGGAAGTTGTCCTGGTCTTACAGCGCTCTCCTCGTTCAACCAGTGAATAAATACAAAACTGTCATGCTAGTCCCCAGGAATTGTGGTGTGCCTTTATCTATGGGCCTGTCTGACCTACAGCTGTAGGGTTTTTTAATGTTTTTTGGGTTTTTTTTAATGTAACTTGCTTAATATAATAATAGAGGAAGAGGCAAAGAATGCACTGGTGGCCATGGCCAGCATGAATAAGGTCTTACAAGATGCGTGGTTGTTTTGTAGTGTGCTGCGCACAGCCATGCATAGGACCTGCTACGTTTAGGCTTTTAAGCCTAAGCAGATATACTACCTTTGTTAGTTTTGTGGTATGAAACCTTTTTTTTAAAGAAAAAGAAAAAAAAAGTTTAGTGATTAGAGACAGCTTTTCTGCTTGGAGAGCTAGACTTTACCTCGTGCCTTCTGGATGGGCGCATGTGGACACCTCGATGAACCAGAAGTTTTGGCAGAGCCAGCGGCTTCCTCTAAGTAAGAAGAGCCATTACCGCAGGCCAGAGAGCTGCTGGGCGACAGCCGGTGTTGGATTGTCCAGGTGGTCTCTTCAGCTCCTCTTTTACACGCCGGTTATGGGCAATCATTCATTAAGCACTTTTCGTTAAACACTTTTTTTCATTTGTCTTCGCTGACCCTTTCTGGGGCTTGTGCGTCGGTCTCTCCTTGGAAATAAGTTTTTAAACAGGCAGAAGGTGAGGGTGACTTTCAGTGAGCTGCTAGACAGCATGGGTCCGCTGCTTGTTTTATGGGGTGTGGGGAGACAGCGCAAGAGGCGAATGCATGAAGTCACCGGCTTATTTTTAGGTTGAGAATAAGAGCATGTATTTCTGGGAGGGATGCTGACTATAGGGAAGCCGGAATTAACGTTTACTTTAGATAAGGTCTAATATTGACTAAAAATAGAAGTCAATTTATGTATTGTTACAGACATCCTTCAGCAGGATCCTGATGGTTTTCAGAAAGCCCTTTGTGGCTGCAGTAATGGCATACTATAGTCAGGGAAACAAGTAAATGCGGTGGACAAGGGGAGGTAAAAATAACTTCGGTTCATGCCCTTTTGACAAGGTGACAATAAAACTTTGCTTATATCTCATTTCACTGCTGCTGTCAACTAATCACGAGCGTAGTTTGTGTAATGTATCGCCCTGGGATGCCTGGACTAATTCATTATGTGTCAGGGTAATTGTAAGGCAAGGTAATTAAACATCTCACCTGTTTCACGCGCGCTGTGACCAGCCCAACCAGGCTGGTCCTACTTTTGTTGGTGATGTTGCTGAGGGCAGAAGCGTGGCTTCCTTTCAGCTGGGACATGCAGGTCTGTAAGCACTCACAAAGCGGGTGGGGAAACATCACGTACTCTTGATTTTTTCCAAAGGTTCTACTTTTCTCTGAGGTCGGAGATGAGGCTGAATTTGGACTATTTATTTCTTATAGAGGAGCCTCTACCAAAACCCCGGTCTCACGGCTTGGGCATGACAGTCGCTGTCTCCATTTTGGAAGACACCCCAAGCCTTTTCTAACGTGGCTAGTGCCACCTGGTCAGTCCTCATCAACAGAGCGGGAGGGCCAGGAGTCTGCAACTTTGTTTTAACAGAGTGACACTAGAAGCAACTCGGTAGAAATCAGCAGGTGAACCACGAAACTGTCACGTCGACCTCCAGATTTGTCTTATTTTCTTGCTGCTAGTGTATGGGATGACAGGGTTGTCAATGCCAAATTCCTCCCAGAACCTCTCGTAGACCAGGGCCAGTCTCTGAGGTGTGTGAATAATGTCGCTCGTAAGCAAGAGAGCCTGCGGTGTTATCACAACTGCCGTGCTTCTCTCTTCACGTTATTTGTAGTGAATATCACTTTTGGGACTGCAGATTCCTTGCCTTGATTCCACTGATTTAAATTGAATTATACCTGCAAAAAATTTTGTCCTAGAGGGTGGGGGGGGGTTGAGGGGTTTGGTTGGTGGGGTTTTTTTGCTTTTTCATTGTTTGGGTTTTTTTAAATTGCTGGCATCAACACAGCATCCTTCTTGCTATCTGGATGCTCAAATTCAGTGTTTTTTGCATTATTAAGCTGGATAACTAAGCCGCTTATGGCGTATCTCATGCCAATAACGACTCCTATGGAGTCCCATAGTTTACTTTTCTGAACTACTGTGTATGTGCAGCACACATCAAATTAAGCCATAGCATAGTAGACAATTTAGGAATAACTGGGTCACAGAAAGGTCCTGTGTATCCCAAATTATTTGGTTAAGGGCTCAAGCTTTGGGTGCCCACGCACACAAGTGCAAAAAGTGTCTTTTCTGCGTGGGGAGAACAGGTTTGCATCTCTCAAAGATGATAAATAGGTTATTGTTCACCTGAACTTTTCACACGAGGAGCGTATGATAGTTAACATGTGGAATAATAAACATTGAGTGGCTGGCTAATGGAAAGCAGATGTGCCAAGAATGCCAAGCAAAACTTCTGAAAGCTGGGATGTAAACTGGACCTTTCGACAAGTGGCCAAAGCTCGTGTGACCACAAGGGTCTCAGAGTAATAGATTTAGAAATGGAGGCTAAAAAGGAAAGTAGAGACACGGCTTTGATGGATAAATCACAGTGAGATTTAGCAACCTGTAGGGAAATTGTGGATCACAGAATCCGCCATGTAACCAGTATTTAGTGACTTTCTAATATCTAGTACATGTTCCGCTCTTGTGATTTTTGTTTTGATGTAGTGAAATGGGATAAAAGAGACAAAATCCCCTTGCATTGGGGTTAAAAATATCTAGAGAGTCCAGCTGCATTAGAGCTTCTGGGAACCCTGCCCTGAGTTTCAGTGGGTTAGCTCCAGGCTGTTGGAAAGGACCTTTATGACTGGAGGTTCACTAAAAAGTGCAAATGAAATGAAGGAGACAATCAACAGTCTCTTTATAATTATTTACCTAATATCTTTGTCTTAAGCTGTAATTTTATAGCAAACTAAGACGTGTAAATTTGACGGCATGTAAATTGGTGTAATCTTTCGGTCTACTTAATTCCACTTGGATTTAAAACTCTACTTGTGAAAATAGGATAGGTCCTGGTTTATAATGCTGCATTTGTTTTGTAGGTCTCGGCATCAGCTAGTCCTTTCAGTATGGCCACGGCGCAGCTAGTAGGAAGGGTTGGCTGTCTGTGAAGCATCAGCTCCGTAAGCTGCTGTGGTAGCATTGCCGAAATACAGACCGCAACGTGGCTTTCCCCAGCCTGGGGAGAGGCAGACTCTAGCTGCGCTTAGCACTTGAAATGTGCTGGTTGAAATCAGGGGGATTTTTGCACGGGAGGTGATGCTTGCAGAGTTTCATTTACAATTTATCCCTTTCGCTGCAACGTTACAGCCTGTTGCTCTCCCTTATGGGATTGCCCCGTTGTCCCAGGGATCCTGTAGGAGAAAGGGGAAGAGTTGTTGGTGGTTTCCAAATCAGATGCCGACTGGGGATGGGGCTCAGCTACTTAAGAAAACTGTGATAAGGGTCCATTGTGTCTCAGATACCCGAATTCTTGTCAGCCTGCGGTTGATGCAGAAACAGCACTTTTTGTGGCAGGTCTAATCTCCTCCCGATGCTGGGCAAAGAGCAGTAATCAGTAGGTGGATTTGATTTATAATTTCTCTTTGATGTATTTCTCCAGGTAGTCCAGCACTTTTCCCCGAAGTCCTAGGGCTAGCAGTAAAGAGGTAGTCTTCTGGGGAAAAGAGCTCTTTTGCGAAAAGTCACAATTTATAGCGATAGGGTGAGGGATAACAGTTTTAAATTGAAAGAGGGCAGATTTAGATTAGATATTAGGAAGAAATTCTTTACCCTGAGGGTGGGGAGACACTGGAACAGGTTGCCCAGTGGAGTTGTGGATGCCCCATCCCTGGAAGTGTTCAAGGCCAGGCTGGATGGGGCTTTGAGCAGCCTGGTCTAGTGGGAGGTGTCCCTGCCCATGGCAGGGGGGTTGGAACTGGATGATCTTTAAGGTCCCTTCCAACCTGAAACATTCTGTGATTCTATGAATTTCAGTGTTCACCTTTATTTATAATCCCATAAGGTTATAAAGAAAATTATGCAGAAAAGCTACAAATTCTTTCTGCTCTACTCTTTAGCTATTATTATGGAAGATGATTTCTGACTAAACCATCAGCTTCTGTATCACCTATGATTTGCATCGATGCTGTCTTCCACCCAGATAAAGCTTTTTGGATTCTCAGTCTATCTGAAAAACTCCAGTAGAGCTCTACGAGAAAGGTAAGAGACAGTGGTTGAAGAGCTAACAGCAGCAACTAACAGTACCAGCAAGGGAGTGATTTTCCGTCTTCCCTCTTTACGCCAGCTGGACAACTAGCTACAGCCAAACAGAAGAACAGACCAGTAGGAATTAAAAGCGTAGATTGTGTGAGGAGATCAGTGTAGGCACCTCATTCAATTTTCCAGTGGGAACTCAACCTGAACGTGTTACCTAGCAAAAGCAATTCCCCTTGCATTTGATGCGAAAATTGAGGGCGACATCTCCTTTGTTTAACGGGAATAATGTAAGAAGGTATAGTTTGTACCGTAACAATCGCGGTCTAGATTTGCCATATGTCTGGAAGTTGCAAGTGGTCTGATGTCTGACGGGCTGAAATGGTACAAGTTGAAAAGTGGGCAGCTCCCCCCAGCGCAACTGTGGTCATGTTGGAAACGCAGAGCTCCATCCCTGTCAATCCAACCATTTCCTACCTCATTTAGGCAAGTGAATAGGGGAGACAAGGTAGGCAAGTGAGCGTGGGGAGTTCCCTCTTTATCTAAAATATGTGATATTTATCATCTTTTATGTGTATGAATATTTCGGTCTTTTGTAGGTTTTCCTTTTATGTATTTATTACAAAGCACCTCGCTCTCGGACAGCCTCAGCAGTGATGAGGGCTTGAAAAGAAAGGGGGAAAGAGGAGAATTCTCTTCCATTTTCCTTACAATGCAATGAAAGGGGGCAGTGCTCTTCTCTCTCCTTCAATGGGGGAGGCAACCACGATCAGTCTTTTGCAGGAAGCCGCAGACGAGGAGGATGCTCTTTACCTGATATTCAAGAAGAGCTACAAAAACTGCCTGGAAAACATCTCATCCACTGACAGGGTAAGGAAGCTGCGTCTCCCGACCTCCTTACAGCTGAGTCTGCAGGTGGATTAGATGACACAGCTCTGTGGGAACTGGCTAAAAATAAACTGCAGTATTATCATTAAGACCTGATGTATAAGCGATGGTACCGATCTCCTCGTATTGAGCACTTGCCAGGGAAACACGAGGAACGCACGCAAAGAATCAGCAAGTCTCACAGCCGCGATGGGAAAGCTTTAACACAACCCCACTTCGAACCTCCTCACTAAGCACGTACCGGCATAAACCTATGAATAACGATTGTGAGAGGCAGCAGCCTTTCCATTAATGAGATTATGGGATGCCTTCCCATCGTTAGCACATCCCTGCTGATGGATGCTGGGGTGGGAGAAGGGGACCTAGCCCCGTCCCCAGGCGGGAGCACAGCCTCTCTCCAGCTGTGGCCGAGAGCGAGCCGGAGGGAGCTGGGACAGGTTAGAGAAATCCACACCTGAACAGGCGGAGCTCAAAATAGGTGGTAAAACAAGCTTACAGCAACTGTACTCATTAAGTTGTGAGTATCGGCAGGAAGTCGGCGAAAATGCAGAGTTACTTGTGGATGTCGACTGGCTTAAAACAGGCAGTAAAACCTCAACCGCAATAATACCACGGGAGCGCCACAGCACCGCTTGCGTATAAATGCAGGAGGGAAAGGCAAACTCACATACCAAAAAGCGATGTCCTAAAATCAAATAAGGTATTGGTCAAAATAAGGAAAACGATATTGAGTTCAAGATGTTGCAGCACAGGAACAAAATTTTATGTATGTATGTATAGATATCTATATATGTATGTATAAAAGATTCGTGTGCAAAGTGGCATTTTGGGAGAAGCCTCCAGGAGGGAATCTGTCTGTTCATGCTTAGTCTTGATGAAGCAGGTCTGTACACAGCTGAACCTGTAAGCAATGCAGACGCGGGGCATTTGTTTTCTTTCTCTTTCCACAGATGGAACATTATTGTGTTGGGCGGCTGGTTTTTTTTTCCTGAGCTCTACAATTCAAGTTATTAATTAAAAAGTATAGTCAAGGGTGCTGTTTCACTGACGATCCTCAATTTACAGATAACTTTTCTAACTTAAAAGCTAATCTGGAAACTGGGCCCTGCCAGCATGTTAAATTCCAGTTAAGTCCTTAATTAATACTGGTGGGTGTAAAATACAAATTAGCCCTATGGTGCAGGTATGGAGGCTCCCTAGATGATGCAGAACATCAAGGTTCAAGCAGCGAGAACAAGGATGTAGAAATGTAGATATAGCTATTCCTAGTTTGAATGGTTCCTTCGCAAACGGTTGGTGTGTGATTTAATGTATTATTGTTCTCAGTACCGCCATATTCATTTAACAGTACACTATTACTACGCTTGTTGCTGCAGTTGGGTGCTTCCCATTGCTTTCATAAATGGCATACCAGGATTTTATCAGCTAAACCTACGCCATTGAGACAGGCCGTTTCTGTTTCTGCTCAGACTGACAAAATTCCCTTTGGATTAAATGTTCTGAGATGACTTCAGGATTTGTATGCGCAGTACAAGAAAGAAGTGGATGGAAGTTCAGTGTTCCTGGCCTTTCTTTGCATAGTCTTCCTTTCCAAGAATGCAGAGCTGAAATTTTTTATGGACTGACACAGTTCTGTATCATATCACTTCTGGTTGAAGTAAGTAACCCCGAGAGCGCTCTACAAGGTGAGAAACAAGTGTTTCATTCACCTCATCTAGCCGCTTTGCTTCCCTCCTCCCTCTGGAGATGGATGAAGCCATCGCTCTCTCCCAGAGTGTCAGGCCACTTTAACTTTGTCGGAGAGCTGTCTGAGCATCATCGTTCGGTGCCCAGGTAATTAATTGGAAAGCCCCATCACTTTCTTTCTTCAAAAGGCAGAGGATTTGGCGTGGTGATGCTAATGGGATTGCATATCATTTATGGAATTTGCTTAATGATGGCATATTGATTTTCTGCCTAAATCAGATTACTTTTATCCATATTGATTGCACAGTTATAAAACCCCTGTGAAAATATTTTCATTAAATGTTATAAATATCCCTGCTAATAATATGTAAATGCCCTGTTGTTTTCACTTGGCGCTCTAATGAGCAAATCAGTTCTTTCAGTTTGATCATACACGAAAGGCCAAAGTTATTGACAAGTGACTTTTCCTTTTTTTGTTTGATATTGAGCACTGTGCCATTTAGATTTAAGACAGGAAAACGTTCAGTTCTCCATAAACCTGGACATACTTGCATGAAGAAGAGAAGACTCGCAATACCCCAACCTCTTTACAAGCCACCTTGAACAGGAGATTTAAATAATTACAGCCCTAGGCTTTATGCAGCAAATATAAAATACTTTGATGACTGGAAACCTCCCTTCCTCCACTGATTTTTTTTTATTTTTTTATTTTTTTTCACCACAAAATTCTGTAGGTATTACTTCTCTGTTAAACTTGTCCCTGCAATATTCCTATGCTGCCGCTCACTTTCTGGCATCATGGTGAACATCAAAACTGGCAGTTTCTAAACAGCAACATATACATATGGCACCAGGGCACTTGCTCTGAGCGTGATGCTCAAGGGCAATGCTTATGAAGAAACTTTTTCCTGATGAGGGTGCTCACCTGCAGAAACAGACTACGCTTTTGAAAGAGCCACGTGGTCTCACCACCCTTTACAATGAGTGTGGTGAGACACTGGAACAGGTTGCCCAGAGAGGTGGTGGAGGCCCCATCCCTGGAGACATTCAAGGCCAGGCTGGATGAGGCTCTGAGCAACCTGATCTAGTTGAAGATGTCCCTGCTTACTGCAGGGGGGTTAGACTAGACGACCTTTAAAGGTCCCTTCCAACCCACCATGTTCTATGTTTCTATGATATAATGAAAGAGCTTACCACAAAATTCTCTCCTCACTGAGCGCGCATCCTGGTGTGAACTCTGTGCAGAAAATGATTAAGCTTTCACCAAGAGCTTCCTGCATTTTCAACCTGTAACAGTGTTTTCCCACGCCAGCTTTCAAACAGCCCCAACATCCAGCATTCTTCCCTGGACATCTCTGTCATCATCAGAAGCAAATTCCCTGTGAACCATCATGTGCCTACACAAAAAGTACTGGACCTGGCCGCCCATCTCCAGCTTTTTCCCAGAAGCAGCAGTTCCTGTCATCAGAGTTCCTGGACCCTTTGCTCTTGTGGATCTTGGATCTACTCTGCTTCTCCCAGTGCACCTCCACATGGACAAGGGGAGCACATGGAATTAAAGAGCCAAAGCTGAGGCTAACAACAAATGAAACTCCCAATTACCTCTGAGGGAACATTTCTTCTCCAAGATCCTGGTCCTGATCCTCAAAAGGAATCTAAACACACTTTCTCATGGCTCCTGAGTGCTAAAATGTATTGCTTTTTACTGAATGACAAAAGGATGGGCTCTGTGGGCCTTCTAACACATAACTCCCCTCCTCTTCTCCTGCAGGGTGATATGTCACCCTTGTCTTATCCTCTGGAGGAGACTGTCTTCTTGCCTTTGCCCTTGCTCATTTTTATTGCATGTTTGACAGATTATTTTTGCTCTCACATAGTCTAATGATTAAAATACTAGAGCAGTTATTTCCAGCTTTTACTTAGACACAAAGGTTATTGTTTCTTTTTCAGACCCGAAAGGCTTATGCTGGAAAACACAGGTCTGATTTTTTTTCCAAAGTATTTTTATTCCTGTTGCCCTGATAAAAGACATGTCCTCTCCCCTTGACTTCCCATTTCCCAGGAAAATCTCCCATTTATTTCAACGTGATGTATATCGGGCCGTTCTTCCGTCACCCTGGACATGAAGCATTCCTCTCCCAGTGCCAAATTCAAGTAGGGCTGACGGCCTCGAACGAACGACAGGAGGGAGGACTTGTTCTTCCAAGACCTCTTTCTGGCCTTTGGCTTTGTCACTTCCCTCTTCTCCCTCTAGACCCTTGAGGGTCATCGCTCCAGGGATGGGGATGAGGGCAGAACTGGAAGGACAGGTGGGAACGCGATGGAGGGGGGGGGGGAATGTGGAAAAAGCAGAAATGGCTGAAGGACTGTTTCGTGGCAGGAGGGGGATGCTGAGAGGTGGCGGCGGGACACCCGCGGGTGCCGCGGCGGGAGGAAGAGCCGTGGACGGAGCGGTTTGGGAGCGGGGATGCCAGAAGGCGGCAGGTCGTGTCCCCGGCGGGGCCGCCTTTCCCGGCGGGTCGCTTGCCCGCTCCCTCCCGCGGCCACCAGGGGTCTCCGGCGGAGCGGGGCGCGCAATCCTCGCGCATCGCGGCGCGGGGCGCAGCGGAGCCGGGTCGATCCGAGCCCAGCCGAGCGGCGGGGCGGGCACAAAAGCGCCGCGCCCGGCGGCCCCGCCTGGGAGTCGGCGACCGGGGGACAGTGCGGAGCTCGGCGGGCCGGGGCTCAGCGCTCAGCGGCGACGGGACGGGACGGGGCGGTTGCCCCGGGGGTCGCAGGATGCCGGCGGCGGCGCGGCGCGGCGGGGCGCGGGTGCTGTGGGGGCTGCTGTGGGTGGCCCTGGCGCGCTGCTACAACGTGGACGTGGGTCGCCCCGTGGTTTTCCAGGGCCCCAACGGCTCCTTCTTCGGCTACTCGGTGCTGCAGCACTACCACGACAGCACCCGGTGGTGAGTAGCCCGGGGAGGGGGGGGACGACTGCGCGGTGGAGCCGCGGGCGGGCTGGCCCCGGCGGAGCATCCCCAGGGCAGCCGCCGGGGAGAGGGACCGGGGGCTCTTGCCCTGCCTCAGCGCCGCGGCTCCGCATCCCTTCTGCGTGTTGGGGGGGTGTCACCCTGATTGCACACCGGTGTGTCCCCCCCCTCGTTGGGGGGTGTTTTAACACCGGGGTGCCCTTTCCCGGGCTGGCGAGCTGGCTGTCCCCAAGCGCCAGCGGTCCCTCAAGCGCCCGGCGGTGCCGTGCTTTGCCCGGCCCCGCTGCCTTTTTTTTTTTTTTTTTTTGTGGTGGTGGTGGTAATATTTAGCGGCTCGTCTCCCTGACAAAAAAGAAAATAATTTAAAAAAGCACGTGGTATGAAAGATAATCGGTCGTGCCATGTTAAACGGGGAAAAAAAGTTGAGTAGCGGTAACCTCCAGGCGGGAGCAGAGCGCTCGGGGTTGACAGTGCCCATCACTCCGTGCTGCGCCCCTGGCGAGGAGGAAAATCCCTCCGGTGGCCGGAGAGACGGTTCCAAATCGGGAGGGGTTCGTCCCCTCCATGTGCCCGGCTCTTGGCGTGAGGGACCGCAGAGGAAATGAATATGTGACTTTTTAAAAGAAAATAAAAATGACCGATGATAGAAAGTTTGTCTACATCTCAAAAAAATTATGCAAACTGGCAAGCTGCTTGTTTTTCCCGTTGACTGAAAAGAGCCTTGGAGCATAGTCTGTCTCTCTCTTGTCTGGGTCAGAGGCTCTTTGTTAGAGATTTCTCTTAATTGGACCTAGTTGATGTCATCTGGTGCACTTCTAATGTAAGTAGGAGCCACTGCTGCCAATAAACGTCCACAAAGCTCGTCTTTATCTTTTACACTTAGATATGGCCCGATTACTCAGCTGTTGATGTTGGAACTGTGGTGCACTGTGATATAAATAAATGTATTCATGCTGGCATCCAGTTCTTTAAAAATGAATTTCATTCACGCCCTTTAATTCGCGAGTAGCTGTATGCTCAGCCTTTCTGCATAGTGGCTTTCATGGGACATTCATTTTTAAGGACTTATCAGAAGACCTCGTAGAGGAAAAGCGCTCTGGGAGAAGAAAAGCTCTCAGTGTTTAACTTGGGGCAGGAACCGACAAAGGATGCAAAGGCTGAAAGTGACTCTCATTCAACACAGACTGCTGGCGATTCACAGTGGTGTGAACGAAATGCTGATCTCGTGGGGTATGGTGGGATGAAAAGGGTGGAATTTGTTGCTCCTTCTGTAGGTGTCTATCATTCTGATCAATAACATGAATTATCTTCAGATAGCATCTGCTGGTGTGATTTTTTTTTTTGGAAGGGGAGGTGGACTAGTGAGGAAGGTCTCCCAGATATCCCACATTGTTTGGAAACAATGCTGGACTAGCAGTGTTGGGCATCCGTCTGAAGGCAGGCATCTGTGAGAAGTCTGGTCCTCAAAAGTAAAAACTCCAGTAATGCAAACTCCAGTTTTCTGAAGATGGAGCTTCTTCATCAAGCCTTGGCTGTGGCACCCAGGAAAAAAAAAAGTATCTAAGGTCATGAAGTCTTTTAAAATAAATAAATTGCTAGCCCTAACACCTAGAAGGCTTAGTAGCAGCTTAATATGGTCAGCATCAGCACTGGCAAAAATCATAAGGGTGGGATTGTCACCACTGATGGGAAAGCTCATCTTTTCATTGTGGAACTGGGGAGTTTTTTTTCACGGGTGCCTCAAAATCCTGTGCCCAACAGAGGCTTAGATAACAAATTTGGGAGATACGTCTTTTTTGCACTCTCCTTGACTCTAGTTTACTGTGTGCAGTTGTGCTCTTAATGCGTGCGTGCATCATAAAAGTCAAGGGACAGCCATGAATCTCTTTGCTCTTGAAAGTATATGTGGCTTTCTTCCAGATTTCTGAAGGTGCCATCCCCTGTACTGGGTGGGCATATTGTGAGTGCAAGCACACTTCTTTGCATACTACAACATAATATCAATTTTAAGCATTTAATGTACTTCCGGAAAGCTTAAAAGATCTGACCAGTCTTCCTTGACGTTCACACCATCAAAGGGCTGAACCCTTGTCAGTGCCTTTAGCTATGCTCCCTTCAACTGGGCATAAAGGCTTCTGGTATTATACAGTACTATTTTAAAACCATATTTATACTGTACAGAATCTTATACATGCTTTTGGAGCATAAAGTCTCTGATTTCAAGTTTAAACTGATTGCCAGTTGCAGGTTATTGAAACACAAGATGCAATCCCAGTTTATTGGATGAGGGCAGAGGGAAATGCTTTGTAGAACTCATGCCGTTTTTCAGATTTGTCAGGTTTTTGTGTGTGAAGCTTTTGTGTGCAAAGCTATAGAGCTATTTCCTTAACTGGCTTGTAGAGTTACTGGGTGATTTTTAATTTATTTTTTCCCTCCTTCTCTTTCAAATGTGATATTCTTGGGAAAGGCTGAAGTCTGTTACAGGGAATATGCAGGAAAAATGTTTTCTATTCATCCCATTGTAGCATATAGCTTCTCGTAAGGGTTATTGGTCATAGAGTTATTGTTTGCTTTTGTGTGTTAGTTTTCTTCTTACGTTTGTAGCTTTTATATACCCAAAGAAGAATTATGATTTCAGTTTTCTCATGTCTGTTTGGCCTATATGCTACAGTGGGCAATAGTTTGACTTTAGACAGTGATATTTTGGGCACTCGTGGCTTGCCTGGTGAGCAGTGCACTATGTGAGCCTGCAAAAATGTGATTGATCACATCTGAGGCTGGTAGGACTCCTGCCTATCTAATATTATTTAATGTGCTCTCAGGCATTTGAAAGTGTTGTCCTGATGGTTATGGGCTTCTTGCTCTTTATTGCCCGAGGGCCTGATATTCACCTAATGTACTTCTGATCAAGAGAGCTTCTTAGATGAAGTGTGTTATTCTCAGTAGCCTGTCTGTGTACTGGGGTGTGTGTGTACATGCGTGTGTGTGTGTGTGTGTGTGTATATGGTCACTGATTTATATTAATACGGTATCTGTATTGGGCAGGTCTTCAGTGTTTCAGCTCTTTGTTTTCCAACACCACAAAGGCACCCGTCTCTATTATGTACCGTAGGCTTGCAGGTTTCCAGTAAACCCATTCAGGGTTTGGTGATTCTTGAGGATTTATATGAGCCAAATATTCTTGCGGGAGGAAAGAAAAGGGGGGAAGGATATTTGGTTTGAAATACTGTGTCAGGTAAATGTGAATAGTCAGGCTGTTACACAGTCTTTGACACAGAAATTATAGTGCAATATGGATATTTGGCCTCCACTACAATAGTGGAGTAAATCGGTGTCTTTGACCTCTCTGAAAGAGTTAATTGCAATGATGCTTCCGTTTAGGAGTTGTTTTTGCACATTTTTCATCTCAAGAAGAGTTTGTCATCACAGATGTGCTGAGGTTATTGTATTTCTGACAATGTCTCCTTTTCCTTCCTTAAGCGGGTTTTATGGCTGTAGATCTTGAAAGGTTTACCCAGTTCCCCTTCATTTCCATTTTCAGCCGAGTAAGGAACCAGGTGGCTGCTTGCATTTGGAGCAGAGACAAGCTGAAGTGCTTCTGTTCTCTGGATATAATTTTGGAGCTTGGAATAAAGACTCAAAAACCGACCAAGAATGTTGCTTTCTCTGCTTTCCTTCGGACAGTTTAAAAAGAAACAAATGTCAGTTTTTGCCCCAGTAAAAAAAATATTAATAATGTGACATCTCTGATCATTCTTTTTCTTTAAATAAGATGTTGCTTCATCTCTCTCCTGTCCCCTCCCTATGCCCCCTTCTTGCTGTCACCCCCAAATCCCTCAGTAAGGCCATGGTAACAACTTCATCCTTTCTGGCAACATGATCTGGCACGAAAAAGTAGTGGAGTCAGTTTAGTTGCATGGTGTCCTGCTGTGAGTTTTACAATAAGGAATGAGTCTGGTTTCTGTGCTGTTGCTTCATTCCTTCAGTCCTGCTCTTCACTGGATTGCGCTGCCGCTGAAATAACGAAGGCTGTTCTGCACGTCATGCTGATGGATGTGCTTGTGTGCACGTGTTAGTGCACGATGTGCTTGTGTGCAACTAGAAGGAAGATGCAGAAAAAGACCGACCCTGTGGAGGCTGGGTGTTGGGTTAACCGTGCCGTGTTGCATAAACAATGTAGTGATGCTGTAGGTGCTGCCATGGCATTCCAGGAAACTTGGGCTTGCTGTTGTTGGTCACAGGTCATCCATCTACCACCCAAATAACAGCCCTCACACTTATTGCTTTGCACATAATGGATGAACCACTGGGGTTTTTATTTCGAGGACTTAGCAAGTGACAGAGACCTTTCTGAAGGGAAGAAGCTCAACTGGGCTGTGCCGGTGGTGCACTCTCCTCTGGTGCTGCTTTTGAAATCCACTGTGGTATGCGAGGATATTTAAAGACTTTTTTTCTCTGCCACTTAACATTGCAGCGAGGTGAGGTACCTACGCTCCCCAGTCCTTGAGCTGTGATTGCCTAATCGCGGCTGGCATGCTGTAGGCTGATGCTTAATGTGCTTGGCATCTCTCCATGCCATCGGTCAGCTCGACACATTCGTTCACTGTTCCTTCTGCTAAATGCAGCACTTAATTTCCAAATCTGTATGTCCTGAGGGTCAATCGCCAGCAAAGTGATAGTTACTGTTCTGCAGGAAATAATTTTAAGGAGGTGTGGATTTCCATGTGGCCAAAAAGGCTTCTTGTCATCCATTAATACTGGCTGCTGCGGCTCCTGCAGTGTGATGGTTTCTGGCCACACAGCTGCGTCACTGTCTCCATAAGCTGCGTCGCTGTCTCCATACAGATGAGCGTGTCTGTCCTTGATCGTGCAAGTATGAATGCAAAAACAGAAGGTTAAATGGCCTCTCTGCCTACTGCTCCTAATGTCAGTTTAGCCCCCAGTATTGCGTTGACAGAGCTCTGGGCACGTCAAGCAAAAGTGACCCTAAAATGGCCCCAAGCCCCACTCTTGCTGCCCGCGGTTCTCTGCCATAGAAAGGAATGCCTTTCTCTTGATGGGGTTTCCCCCTCAAGCTGTCTTCACGCAGCTGCTCTCAGATGTCCTAGGGGCTTCCTGCAGAGTATGACGGTTGTGATGAGAGCCAGCACTCATTGATAATCTCTGCAGAGAGTGCTGCCCACACCATGAGCCTTGTGGCAAAAGGCTGGAGAACTGCTGGGGCTTGCTTTGCTGCCAACCCAGGTACTCCTATAGCAGCACTGGAAATCTGTACCACAAAATAAGGCTACTTTAAACTAGTTGGAATATGTTGGAAGGTTGCCTGATAATAGCAAGAGGACAGGGTTGTACTTCTGCTGGCTGTTTACACATCTTCTGTGTTTATGCCAGGCAAGACTCCGCAGCACTGAAATGCAAGACGAGTGCATTAGACTCTAAGGCTTTGTTTTGAAATTTATTTCTGTTTAAATATGGTAGCAGAGAAAGACACCTTCTCTGGTTGCAGCGTTGTTTCATAGAAATTGCAAAAGATTTCAAAGGTGTTTTAATATGTAGGCGTTTGTTTTGCTCGATGAGTCCCAAAATGTTTGAATGCAAATGAGTCTTCTAGCCAGGTCTGCTGAAAAGGCTCATGACAGTTAAACAGGTGCCTTTCTTCTAACAGTTAAGCAGGTGCATACAGAAAACGCTGAAAGTGTAAAGGACACTCTTCTTGACAAAGGAAATATTCCAGTCTCAAACCTTTGAATAAAACCGAAATAAGTGGTATGTGGCAAATACCAACTTGACCAACCAAAAAGCATGTGAACCAACAGAAAACCTCCCATCTCCCTGAAGGTGACTGTCTCAGGCCATGGGCGAACATGGGTCACACCAGAAGGAACAGGAGATCTGCAAAGGTTTCACCTACTGGGGTCTTGGTGCAAGAGTGAAAGAATGAGAGAAGATCCTAAGCTGACATAGTGTGTGATGTAGGTGAAATACAAAATTTGAATGCACGGACGTTCAGGATGATCCAAAGTAGATTTGCTTTTGGCCTGTGTCTCCAGTTGCCTTTACTGGCTGCTTGCTTCTTTCTGCTTGGTCCACATGAATAAACGGCAACCAATGTTTTCTTTTTGAAAGGTATATTTGCTCAAGACAGCAATTCTCTGTGCCAGTAGCCTACTCAAATAATGAATTATCAATTTTTCCCATTCAGCTTTTTTAAGACAGCTGAAGAGTTTTTGTGATTTAGGCTCCTTCATCTCCATGTTGCATTCTGCAACCCCAGGTATCTTGTGCACTAATTGCTGAATCTTATTTACTTGTCTTAGGTTAGAGCAAAGCTTTTTTTTAAACCGCAGGTCAGTGTGGCCTACATTATCTTATTGTTATAACAGGTCATAGAAACAGTTTCTTGCTGTTTGCAATTTGAACCCGTAGCTCTTTAAGCTAGTAATATCCCCCATTATTTATTTTTGTTAGACCTCATGAATGTCAATAAGTGAATGACATGCATTCATTGCCTGTGTAAATGAAATGATTGGCATTTGATTTTCTGCCTGCCGCCTGCCTGGTGGGATTTCCATTTGGAGCTATTATTTCAAGCTCCTTTGCGCTCACTCCCCAAATGTGTGCAGGCTTTGTAGGTTTTAGCAACTTAAGTATTCCGGGCATTAATTCTTCTCACTTGTGAAAACATGATGTGTGCTGTAGAGCGCAGCCCCATCAAACTTCGGCAAATGATACAGCTTAGCTCATGAAACTTGGGAGAAAACAGTCACTTATTGTAGGGAATTCTCTGTGTTTTGTAACCGTATTTCCAAATGTGATGGGACGGTTTTGTCACATCCAGGGAAGTGTGTATCGCAGCAGGAGTGGAGACGTGCTGCTGTTTGGTGTAGGCCAGGCTCTGATGCAGAACAGCTCTCCCAGGTGTCTCAGGCTGACCTTGGACATGTGTGCGCCTTGTGCCTTGGGTCTCCCTGTGTTTAACCAGGATGGTGATGATGGGTAGTGGTTGGGGATGGAACTGTAAATTAGAGAATGAAAGAAAAGTTATTTAAAACAGGGAAAGCTTCTGTCTGTGCTGTGGGTGGGCTGCATATGTGGACTGACTTCGCACTGTGGCTCTTTATCCCTTTAGTGGCTAAACCAAGAGCAGTGCCTCCTTGGTCAGCTGCTGCCTCCCAGGTAGCAGGCTGGATCTGCTCACGTGAGTGCTGGAGGCTTAGTCTTTTGGAGATGGTCGCCCCTAGTTCCAGCTCTGGGGTTAACTTCAGCCAGGATTTTGTTACATGCAGACGCTCTGCCCTGCCTCACAGTGCAAGGGCAGCAGCAGAACTGATGCTAAACTACCTGGTGCTCCGTACTGCCTTCCCTGGAGCTACCTTCCTCCTACTTAACCCACCTCCTCATCCTCATGTGCCCCAGATCCGAGCTCTCAACCAGGTGAGAAAGATTGTCCCTTTAATGAGGAGGTGGTAAAAGGGTTCCCTTAATATTTGTGCTTCCCCTATAATCCTCCTAAAAAAGCATCCCTTAGGGCACGAGCAGCTGCCAGCTTGCTAAACAGTTAACTGGATCATAACGTAAGTTATTAAAAAGTGCTCATCGTCTTTCAAGGGTACATTAAGGAACCCTCTGGTCAGAGCTGTACGTTGGTGCTTCCCAGCTCTCATGTGGGATAAATAGTCCAGGTAAAGTCTTCACAGCCTTAATGATAAATGTTGGTTGACAGCAGCATGTCGTGGAAGAGATTTGCTCCTATGGTGTTGGTTGACGTTTTTTGCTGTTGTTTTTTAAAGCTATAGTTACATAAAACGTTCTGAGAATGGGGTGCCTCAACTTTCTAAACAAGCTTATTAATCTTTGCTGGCTGGCAAGCGCCGAGTTCAAATTTCATCCTCTCGTGCGTGTGTGTATTAGCTCTTGTGGGTCCTTGGATTGATAGGGATGTAGCTAAAACTGAGGAAAAATGGATGCAGCTGCTGTTGTCCATCCTAATACTTTCCTAAGTGCTTTTGGGGGGTAGGGTGTTGCTTTAAATGTGTTACAATCCTAATGGAAATTTAACTTGTTAAAGCGTTTGTGCCTTCACTGGGGAAAAATGCCTTTATTGTGTGTGGTGTTTTCAGTTTGTGAATCAATGTCATCGTTTTACAAGGTTGCTGAAAAAAGTCCTCTTGCTGAGGAAGCTCTGGCAATGTGAATCTTGATGTCGTTTGTTTATTTTTATTTTTTTTTCCCTTTTCTCCTGAAATTAATCACTTGTTACTTTGCTTTTGGTTTCCAGGGTCTTGGTTGGTGCTCCCAAGGCAGAATCTAAATACAGCACCTCTGTTCAGTCCCCAGGAGCAGTGTTTAAATGTCGAGTCCATACCAACCCTGACAGAAGATGCACAGAACTGGATATGGGGCGAGGTGGGTAGTTACAATGCTTGGGGGGAGAAGGGGAAACCAAAAAAAAAAAAGACAACCCCAACCCAAATGGCTAGCAATCCTCCTGACAGCTTCAAAGAGGCCCCAAGATGCTGAGAGGAATTAGTCACCCTCTCCTGATGGATTTTGGCAAGGCTGGACGGGGCTTTGAGCAACCTGGTCTAGTGGGAGGTGTCCCTGCCCATGGCAGAGGGGTTGGAACTGGATGATCTTTAAGGTCCCTTCCAACCCAAACCATTCTATGATTCTATTGATTTTGAGCACTAGTAGCAAAGGTGTCATATTCTCTTCAACATTATGAAATAGCGTCCCACCTCGTGTGTCCTCCCAGTGGCTCTGCTCGCTCCCTCCACCGAGTAGCCAAGCAAAGGTGGGTTTTTCCCTGCTTACCCTAAGCCACTGTCTTTTCTCCACCTGCTTCAGCGTGACTTTGCAGCATGCTGGTGGGTGTGTGAGTGGTTGGGAGCGCTGCTGCCTACGCCAGGCAGAGCTGAAGTAAGGATGCGTGGGATGACCCCGGGCGGTGTGGCGGTGAGCGCATGATGTGCAGTGTTATTAGCAATGTGGCGATCTGTGTGTTCCCTTGTAATACCGCAAAATCATTCCTTGGGTTTGCTTCTTGTGCTAAGTTGCTCTGTGAGAGTTGTGCTTGTACGCTGTTGCACGTGATCAGGATCAGCTTTGGTTTCTCTGATGTACTGTCTGAATTGGGGGAAGGTGGAGTCCTAAAGTAAGGCTCTGATGTAAAAACTTCATGCTGGATTCTGGTGGAGAAAATGGAGGCCTTTTAATATTTTGGCTTTCTTGGTGACATGCGTTTTATTGCTTTCTCTGCTTATAAAAAAGGCATGTTACTCTTGTTCATCTTTTCATGACTGAGTCAAGTAGAATTTATTTTTATGAAGCTTACATGTGTTAAAACAGTGTTTTGGCTAAGTTTGATTTGTCCTGCTACTGTAATGTAAAGTGTCTCTCATGGATTCGTGAATACTGCCTGACAGGACTAAAGGTTTAGGCCTCAATTTTTTTATTTTTTTTTAAGTGCTCCAGATCTCCTCATTTTCAAGAGCGGTTTTTGCTTTGATTGCATTCTGCAGGCAATCCCACATTTCTCCCATTGACTTCAGTGCGATGGTTTACCCAAGTAAAGCTGTGGACATGCTGTAATAGCTGCCGGCTGGGCTGTTCGGGAGAGGGTCTGTTGTCTACTATATATTTGTTGGCGCCTAGTAAGACTGAGAGCATTGTCTCAATTAATGCATAGAAGAACTGATAATCAGGATGAAAGGGAAAAGAAAAGCACTGTCAGGCAGATGTTTGATGGGCAATCTCTTTTCTTGTAGGGATTCTTTGGAGGGTATTTAAAACTCATGTCTCCTTGTCTTGCTGCCTTTCCCCTCTTTCTGTAGGCAATTCTCGGGGCATGGTCTGCGGAAAGACCTGCAAAGAAGACAGAGATGATGAATGGATGGGCGTGAGCCTGGCTAGACAGCCAAAGGCTGGTGGAAGTGTGCTGGTAAGTCCACTCTTTTCTTTGATCTCATTAAAACCGTTGCTGCTGTCTGACTTTAATGCTAAACACGTCAGGATTAATGTGTTCAGCAGTGACTGACGGAGCCCAGCTTTACAGGTAGCAAATTCTCTAGTCCCTTCCTTCAAGCGGAAGGAAAAGTGATCCCCAGCCAGAAAGCTTTATTTATAGAGGGAGGACTTCAAAGCCGTCACACCTGACTTGTGTCACCCAAGGGTTTCCTCCTAAATCTGAGGGATTAAATCTTTGAACAGAATAAATAGAACTTTTTGTCTGGGAGGTACCTGCTAGTTTTTTCTTTTTGTCATTTCCCTATGTTTATGTAGAGAATATTATGCATCCTTTTTTCCTGAGCATATGTTTTGCGTGTCAGAACTTAGCATGAAAAATGTAAGATGAGTCTTTGTGGTGATATTTTTTCATTATGTATATCAATTAAGAAGAGTTGAGAGTAGAGGTGACTTAGAGAGAGTTGTGTGTGGGTGGCTTTGTTGTCTTTGATACGGTTACCATGCAAATAGACAGATCAAGGAGAGCATATGTGGTCCTTAGGATGTGGAATTTATCTTTGCAGAACAACATTTCCTCTGTTGGAAAAAAGATAATCATAAAGAGAGCTGGGCAAAAACCTTTCTAAAATACATGGGTGTATCATGATCAATAGCTGTCTGTGTTTGCATCTGTGGTTGGGTTCTGACTGTCTACCCAAGTGAGTCTGTCTGCAGGAATGATAAATGAAATTAAAAAAAAAAATAAATTGCAACAAAATGTTGTGCATAGTATATGTGTAGGCAAATTTCAAGCTCGTATCAGAGTAACCCTGACAACAAGTTAATTCTTTGCATTGCTGTTTGGGAGTTGGAAACTTGCAGTATGACTTCAGCTTTCCAATGAGACAGGGGATTGCCCTGGTGCATGGCACCAAACTGTCCCAAAGCTGCTAGTGAGAAAGATCTAGTACAATGATTACTGTGCCAACCACCCGTGTAAGGCAAGTGGACAAAGCTGCTTCGCCCAAAGGTGTTTTTCCTCATATGCAGTTGGAAACCAAACGCTTACGATCCAAGTCTTTGCACACCAACTTCCCCATGAGGGAGCAGGTGGTTTTTATACCTTTCTTTGGTAGTACTGTGGTGTTCCATCTGATTGTCTCTCTTAGTGTACAGCTTGCCAGTGCTGTAGAGGCTGGCTGATGCTTTACCTTCCTTGGATGTTTTAAATGTGTTCAGCACTAGAGTAGGAGAGGAAAAAGGAGCATAAATGAAATACAGTGTAAACATGCATAGCAGAGCACAAAATTAAGGCATTCATGCTAGTGTAAGCAATTTGTGTTTTCGGGGGATATCCTGGTCTGTATGTGTGCTCAGAGGTCCTGTGTGACAGCTCAGGAGTAACTTGCATTGGTCAGGATAACACTATCTCGAGACACAGCATCCTCTCCGTTTTCCAGTCATTGATCTGAACTAGACAAATTCTTGTCCCGTTTTCAGAAACTCACGCGTACACTTTTTTTAGACAACGTTGAGACATTTTTGTAAAAGCAACATCTTAAAAATAAGTTTTGTGTATTTCGGCTCAAAGGGGAATGGGTTGCAGCTGATACTTAGGTGTCATCTCCCTAGACAGAAGCCCCAAAAGAAGGGAAAGCCAGTAGGGAAAAAAGCTGGGCAAGTACCAAGGCTGGGGCTGGTTGCTCAGTGGCTGAGGGAAGGCTGCAAAGGGGAGAGATGAGGGCAAGCTGTGAGGGCTTAGATTGGGGCTGAGGGGGCAGAAATTTCAGACACAAAGCAGGTTAAAGGCAAAGTGTAGCTAAAGTAAAGTGCGCAGCTGGTGGTGTGCTTATTCGGGTGCAGGTTAAGATGATAAAATGTCTCCGCAACTTACGCTGATTTAAGGAAGTCCTAAATCAGCCCTCTGACAAGATTATGCTGCCCTCATTAAGTAGATTCTGTCCAGATGCTTGAGGATGTTTAAGTGTCTGATTCTCATTGATTTCAATGAGATAGTTACCACCAAAGCACTCCATCTTAAACTACTAATTAAACATCTGTGTGTAGACAGAGCCTGGAATGAAGGCATACGGATTCCTTCCTGTATGGAGAATACCTGACTGTTTCAGGGCATTGTTACTCTCTGTTTTGAGATACTTTTTTAATGAAAAAGATTCATGACTTTCCCATAAGCAGGTGAAATTTAATTCATCTGCTCTTCTAATTTTAAAGATCAGGATTTCTTTAAAATGCAGCTGTCTTTGAAGCACCTGTGAGAAATTGGTGTTCTGAGAAGATGTGTCTGAATGTGCATTCAGAGCCACGTCTGCTGATTTTAGCTTTTTCATGAAATTACTAGATAACTCGTGAGTGATGCCCAGTACTTATGAGTATGTGGAATCTATATTGTCTGGCGTTACAGCTCTATTTGCTGCATCTCTTTCAGAGATCCCTTTAAGTCAGAGTGGTGTCTTTGTGGTCAATAGCCCTGGATGGATTTCTTTTTTTTTTTTTTTTTTTTTTTTTTCTTTTCATAAATATGGGTAGTTGCTTTTTAAACCCATGCAAACAACTATTCATACTTTGACATCCTGCGTTAGAGGAATCAGTCACAGAATCACAGAATCTTAGTGGTTGGAAGGGACCTCTGAGATCATCGAGTCCAACCACCAAAAAAAAAAAAAAAAAAAAATAGCACCCACCTACTAAACTCCACACCCACAACCCCACACAAAACACCCCACCACAAACAATAATCTTGGGCACTAGAGCATGCCCTGAAGAGCCATGTCTACACGTTTCTTAAACACCTCCAGGGATGGTGACTCCACCACCTCCCTGGGCAGGCTGTTCCAGTGCCTGACCACTCTTTCAGTAAAGTAATTCTTCCTAATATCTAATCTAAATCTCCCTTGCCGCAGCTTCATACCATTTCCTCTGGTCCTGTCGTTATTCCATAGTTTAACTGCGGATTGTATAAAGCAGTGGTTGCTTTTGCTTTGAAACTGCTTAGTGGCTTAAACTTCTGTCTTATTGGCCTTCCCCAGTTGCTGGATAAGAGTACCAGCTTCAGCAGAAAGGGGTGGTAGGGAAGGTAAGGAGTGTGCAGGGGGGCTTTAGCTGGTATTTGGTAAAGGGGGTTGTGTTTGAGCCCATCTTATGCCAGGATGTTAATGAACCAGAGTTTTATGTTTGTGTGACATGCTAAATAGAAAAGTATCAAAAAATGAGAACTTAAACAAATGAAGAAGTAAGATTTAGCTAAAAAAAGCTCTAAGTTTGCCGTTCAGTGGCTTCCTGTCCTCGGGTATGCTATCAGTCAATATTTGCATTAATCCAAGTACTGCAATAATACAGCTGAGATTGCCAGCTCTTTCCAAACTGAAACAGCAAAAGTCCTTTTACTTTTACTTTTGTTGGGAGAGGAACCGGGTGCAGTGCATTATTATTTGGAGATGAGCCACATCCTTCAGGTCTTGCGCTTCCTAAATACCTGCCACATCTGTCGTAACTCTGTTTTTTTTTTATCAAGTGTTGCCATTTTTCCTCTTAAGTAGTTGACTTAGTGGCACATTTAGTGATTGTGTCTGTGTGTCTGTGGGGAAAAAAAAAACCAACCATCAAAAGCCAAAGTCCTCCTAGGGAAGGGCAAACTGGAAGTGGTCTGACAGTCGTACATTCAAAAAGTCCCTTGTTTGGACTTTGACTTTAGGATTCAGCAGAGGGCTCTATAAGGACCGTGGGCAGTCGGCCTCTAAAGTGAAGCCTGGGTCTCTCGTGTTGCTTTTCCTGTGGTGCAAAGCCCGTGGCTGGCGTTCAATACGCAAAAGAGCAAAGTGGCTGCAGTTCTGAAATAGCCTATTCATTACACTGCAGTAATGCAGTGTCTGCCATCACTAGAGACCTCTGTGTGCTTTGTCCGGAAGCTTTTTATTTTGCTTCAAGGGTTTGCATCCTTTCTCCCTTGTTTCATGGTAGAGCCGGAGCCTGTGCCCCGGCAGCAGCTGCGGAGCACCAGAGTGTGCCAATGGCGGCCTCGTTGCACAGGGGCGCACCTATGGCTTGCATCTAAAATAGGGTGTATAAGCTGTCAGTTATTTGCAATCACCTTAGGGTAAAAAAACCCCAAAAAACAAAAAACCAAACAAAACTCACAGAAAACCCCTTTCCACAGCAGCAAATTCAGGTGACTCATCTCTGTTCTTAAGACCTCTTCAGACATGTTGCCATCAAAGAAGGAAGGCTGCAGCCACCTTTGGTAGCACATCACCTTGCCTCAGCAACATTGAATAATGCAGGGACTACGTACTGTAATCCAACTGAACATTTTTGGGAAGGCAGGAGAACTAAAAGCAGCTGTGGACGAGCCTTGTCGTGGCAGGGAGACAAATGTGCTGGTTGCCTGGCTGCAGAGAAACGAGTTTCAGGGAGGAAGAGGAGCTGCTGAACTCCTGTCCATTGGGAAAATCTCAAATTCTGCAGCTGTGGTGTGGGGGAGTCTGGGGAAGCCCCTGCTGAGATAACCGAGGTGGAGCTCATCTCTTGGAGCTACGGTTACGAGCTGTCCGCAGACTCAGGCAGTCAGTGCTAAACTGTAGTGTGCCTGTATACACAGTATGCTGAGAGTACAGAAAAGTGATCATTTAAAAAAACCAAAAACAACACCCAAAACCCAAACAAAACCCGAACCCTAACAGATTAGGTAAGTGTTCCTAGAATTGCTAAACTGAGCCCATAGCCTCCAGTTGATTTTGAACATATTTCTTAGGCAGCAGCTCCTTTTTTTTTTCTCCTTACACTGTTCTATCTTTCTTGGCCTCCACACCTCACTCCTGAGCAAAGCCTCCTGCTTCTGATGAAATGCTGCTGCTCTCCCCAACTCTGTCGTTTGTGCTCCTCTGGGAGAGATTAGTAGGTTAATTTATGTGAGTTCCTTGCAGTTTCTGAGATATAAAATATCAAGGAATTTACAATATCACAATCCTTTATTTATCTTTCCATAATTTAAAAAAATACTCTCAGTCTGTTTCCGTTTGAGTTTATATCCGGAGAGGGGGTTGACCTGACTGTCGCTTTAATAGTATGTGTCTTTATAGTACTGTCTTTAAAAGGGCTGTGCATGTGTATATTTTTGTGCTCGCAGCACAGATCCGTCAGAAGAGAAACTATTTCCTGGTTACTCTGAAAATGAGCATTTCACGTGCTGTTTTTTTCGTTGCTGTTAGATTTTGAATGAGTGGTGCATGGGGACTAAAATCGTAACTGAGCTCCTTAAAGCACGTAAAGGAGTCTCCAAAGCTGCAGTTCGTAGGACTCCTCACGTGCATTTGGCTGTCGAGCAGCGTGCCATCAGAAGCATCCTTCGTGTCATGGGTGGCAGCCTGCGCCAGGCAGTGCAGTGCAGAGTTTTCCACGGCCCCTGGAGTCCCTCGTTATCCCTCTGCAATAGCCATCTTCAGGAGATACGTGCTTCTCCTTGAGTACTGGAAGTTAGGAAAGTAATAAATATCAAACTCTAAATGCAGCACTGCTAATGGCAGGGCAGGCTTTTGCACAACTGGTTTTACTCTGTTTCAGTTTAAAAAACGAGAGCAATATTACCCTTTTATGTCTTTCTGTGGTTAAGTATATGGGAAGGGAGCTGTGTTGACGGTTGGATTGAATTTTGAGCTTCCCAGTGGTTGGTACGCTTCCCAGGTCCTTTACTGGATAGGTGACACAACTGTGCTTGTCTTATGAATATATATTTTTTTTTAATGATGTTGAGATGCTCCCATGGGAAGCTCTGAGGTCCTAAGGCAGAAAAATGGGGTAGCACAAAGGGAAGAAGACAGAGGGTGTCTTGTCTGGGGAGGATAGGGTCAAATGTGGGGATTGTGAAGGGGATGATGCAAAGTTGCCAGGAAGGTTGGAAGTATGTGGAGGAGGTGATTTGTAGCTTAGGGGCTAGTCAGTGTGCATAGGACCAAGCCTTAAATGATATAAATTGACACATCTACATTGACTTCAGTGACTTAGAACAGCTAGAGATATGGCCCGACATGTACTCAAGTTTAAAGCCCTTGCTGTTTCACATTTCATTTCTTTTTATTCCAAGTAACTCCTGAGCATCAGGCGACTTGTGGTTTGTCTGGCAGCAATGCAGTGTTAATTTTTGGAGCAAGTGGGTCCTGGGAAGGTGTGAACCAGGCTTCACGCTGCTTATGTGCCTGCATGTGTGTGGCAGTTGTACTGAGCAATGTGTCCTGGTGAGACTGGTTTAGCTCTGGTTTTGCAGCGTGATATTATTCTTCATTATGAAGGGTAAGGCACCCCAATCTCTGCAGCACACCTGCACCTTGACTGATGTTGTCAGTCTCGTTGCCACAGAATCTCTGGCATTTTCACTTTAACTCAGTACCAGTAAGCAAGGCCCAGCTCTTCTGTCACCAGAAACAAAGCCACCTTTCCCAGTGAGACAAGCCTTTGACTCACACATGCATCCTCTGGTGGGATAACCTTCTAATATGGTCTTAGTAACTTTCTGAGTCATAGCATCACTTCTGAGCCTCTTACGTGAATTCTCAATGTCTGTGTTCCCATTTTTCCCCCGTTTCTGGCTCGTCTGGGCTCTGTTGGTGCATCTTTAGTTTAGAAAAGCTTCACTGGCCGTGAGAATTCATAGACAGTGAGAGATCTTGAAATCTCCAGCATGGGCTCTGTCTTGCCCTGAGACCTGCTGTTTTCCTAGTCACGCACACATGAAGGCTAAGATCTGAGCTGCCAGGTCAGGCAGTGTCATGAGATGCGGAAGATAAGTGAGAAGATACTTTATCTAGAAAGGGGGGGGTGTAAGGGGAGGACAATGGGGCAGTGAGGGGAAGGCGATGCTGAGAGGTCCTGTTCATGCGTGCTGTGCCTTGGTCGGAAGGCTCTCCTGTGACTCTGGGTCAATAACACATGTGATATGATCTGTTTTAGGCATGTGCGCACCGCTGGAAAAACATCTACTATGAGACAGAGTACATCCTGCCCCACGGCTTCTGCAATATCATTCCCCCCAACCTGCAGTCCAACGGGAAAAAGCTCTTGCCCTGCTACGAAGGTAAAGGGTGTTGGGACTGGGAGTGGGGCTCACCTCCATTGCTGCTCTCCCATTTTATAGCTGCTGTGTTTTCCCTTTATTTCCAAAGCCATCCACAGTAACCCTCAATATTGATATTTTTATTTCTTTTTTTTTGGTAACATACGGCTGACTTCCGGCACAGCTGGGGTAGAGGTTGGGTTTTGGATGAAGTCAAAATAGTAGCAGATAGACCGAATAAGTCCTGTGTCTTAGTGTGTGTGGTTGCACTTCAGTAAAGGAATAATACATTTCTGAACTGTGTTTTTGAGGCAGCAGCTCTCTCGCCCTTAAGTGAATAATCAGTAGATATTGATCTGAACTTGGCCTTTCATGCTTTGCTGTGGCACAGAGTAAAAATCCCGAGTTATGTTGCAGCTGGGAACCAACTTGCTCATCTTAAGAAAATATTTTCATTTTTGTGTTTTGATTTATCTGAGAACTGGCGGGGTGGGGAAAGGGCTGCTTAACACCTTACTTATTTCAGGGAACTTCTGCAGCAGTTCATATGAAATTGTTTTGGGTGCCATAAGGTGTCTTGGTCCCTGTTTGGATCCTACAAAGGTCTGGATTTGTGGGGGGCATGGAGAGGGAGGGCTCCGGCTCTGAGCAGTGGGTGGCTGCGCCTGTTGATTCTGCTCCAAATCTCAAGTGTCAGCGTTTTAATTTTCCAGCTCTCATGCATTTGAGACTCGTGTATCGTGTTTCCTTTCCTAAAGACTTCAGAAGAGAGCATCTCCTCAGCCAAGAGCAATTAACTAAACCAGAGGCCATGAGTGTGTTGTTAGGAAGAAGATAGGGTATCATCTCCTAAGATTTCTCAGTCTTCAGAGGAACGCTTGAGGGAAAACACCTTCTTGGTTTCTCCTGTCTGCCCCGGGCATCATCTTTCCCCTCTTGCCTGTAGGAGCCTCAGGAAGTGTGGAAGTTCAGAGGACAAGATGCACCAGGGTTTGTTGTAGGCAAGACCTCTAATTTTATTTATTTATTTGCCTTTATTCATTCTCCCCTTTGCAAGCTGGCAGCAGCCAGCAGCAGGCTTGCCGTTGACATTAGTAAGTGGGAGAGGGATAAGGCAGTGGATGCCCCAGTGAGTTTCTCTGCTGCTGGCAAGTGGCCGTGTCCCCGTTTCTCCGCTGCTGGCAAGTGGCCGTGTCCCAGCTCAGCGGCCCATGAAGCCAGCTCTGTGACAGCTGGGTGGTCCGTTCCATGCCCACTCTCTCCTGAGGCAACTCCTCACCTCCCTCCGGGCGGGCTTTGCTTGGGAAGCTGCCACTACAAATCCATGCAACTTCTGGAGACGGAATGCATTCCTGCATTGAGCATTTCCCAGCCCTGAAATTGGTCATTATTTGAAATGTGAAGGGGTTTGAGTCTCTTGACCCAGCCATGCCAGCTGCTCTGCAGCAGGATACAAGTAAATTACGTAAGCCTTCCTGTTGTGAGCACTGTCCTACTGTATTTGTCTTCCCCCCGCCTTGTTCCTTTTCAGCAAAATCAGGATAAGGCCTCATACTGAGGGAATGCACTGCAAATCGTCCAATATTAACTTTATGGTCAACGCGGGGACGCAGTCAGGGCTCCCTCTCAGCCTATGTCACCGCTCCTGTGCCGCCTTAAAGACAGCCTGCTTGAAGCTGTGGCAGGGAGGTGGTTTCGGGAAGAGACGAACCGCTTGTGTTTTTCTGTGCGTCATGTCTTTGGAGTAAAACTGCTGCTAATCTGACAGGATATTTGCCAGGAATTGCTAGAAAATAGAAATGTGTGGGCCTAGTACACGCAGAGCAGCCAGTGGAAAATTGGCAGGGCTGGTGCAGTACTATGTTGGCTTAATTTCACTTCATGGAGTGAAAATTGGAGGTTTGGGACTGATTTTTCTCCTCCCCCCAATCAGACATGAAATCACAAAGTATCACGAGGGATGGCTGCATTTGTTTACTCCTGTATCTTTTAGGTTTTAATAAAACAAGCTTAAAGAGAGATAGCTGTGCTACGTCATGCAGAGGGATTCATTGTTTGAGCTTTGCTGTGAAACAAGATTGCAGTCATCCTCGTAACGTTTTTCTTTCACTTTCTGGAAGCAGCAGCAGAAATTCTCCTCCACTGACACTGAGGAACAGCCCAAAGGGGAGAAGCGGCAAGTCTGAAAGGGATAATAAACGTGGTGCGTGATGCAGCTGAAGTGACACTGCACTGAGGGCCTCATGGCCGTCACTGGGAGGCTGCCAGACCCATGGCTGCAAGCCCTGTAACTGGGGACTGCACCTTCGGTCCTGGAATCTCGGCCTTCTCCGGGACTTGCTGTGTGTGAATGGGTGCAGGCAGTTGTGTCCTCATTTACAGAAGCCCTGTCCTTAGCACAGCTAAGGTGATAAGCCCGCTGGTGCGGCTGCATGGTCCACAACCGGAGCTGGCTCTCGCATAACTGGCAAAGGGTGCAGGACAGTTGAGTGCACGTCAGTCTCCATCCGTGTGTGTGTGTGTGCGTGTGCACCTCAAGATGAATTATTAGCTTGTATAACAAAAGTCTTGTGCCAGAAAGGGAGAGGAGTCTGACCTTGGGACAGATGTACTTAATGCATACGGTATGTTTTCTCTCCACATAAAGCAGGCTTAATAATTAAAGACAAAGGAGGAAATGGAAATTTCCTGACTGGATGGTAGTGGTGCAACAACATAGTAGTCTCAATCCGTCTTATTCTTGTCCGGCTTCCCTGAAAGGGCTGACAGAAGTCTGGAAGCGATTGGGAGCTAATGAGAACAGCAGCAAGCCTAATAGTTAAATGCAATCTTTCTGAGTAGGAACTAATCTGGTTTATATGAGCTGGATGTCCTTTGTGGTATAGCTGGCGTATGGAGCCATGGTCTTCCAGGCAGTGCTTTCACTTGTTTATTTTTCCTGTAGTTTTAATGGCCTTCCAAAAAAAGAAAGCTGCCTCCTCATTCCCTCCTGCCCCAATGCATTCAGTTTGCAAAGAAAAAGGGTGGCCACATCTACTGTGAGAAGCAGCCCAGCTGATGGGGAGAGCTGGGATGGTTTCCTAGTTCTCTGTGGTAGGAGCTGGTGGTGGAGTTGGGCAAGACTGATGGACCTGTGGGTTAGTAAATAAGGGGATGGGCACATGCTCACTTGCCTCACCTCCAAAGGGATAAGCAACTTTTCCCACAGGGTACAGACCACATTTGGTTTTCTGGGAGCCATCAAAACATCCCTGCTTTGTGGTGCAAACCCAATACCACAATGCTAGGTCAGAAAAATTGCTACTGTTTCTTCCTAGTGTAGTGAAACACTGTCAGATAGGAAGGAAGAGGCTTCCAGTGCAAATGATAGTTTACTGTAACTGTCCACTTTGCTTCCATCTGTGAAAATGGTAGATACAGGATTTTATTGCACTGTGAAGCTTATGGTATGTTATGGCATTGAAGTCTGCTTAGAGACTTTGAGAGGTTTTCTTGGAGAAGAAGCTGAGGAGCGTTTGCCTTCGGAATCGTCAAAGCTTATCCTATTTGTTTGTATATTGTTTTATCCAATTACTTCTTCCTCAGCCCTGCTTCTCTTATAACCTGAGATCATCATGGCTACAGACCCCTACCATCTTCTTCTCTTTATTTATTCATGGCACATCTTCAAAGTCTCAGAGGCAGCCATCTCTTCCAGGCTCAGCCTCATCTTACTGCGTTGCTATCAGCTGTTGCCACAGCAGTTAGTTTAGTGGCTTGCGGTCTGTGTAATTGGGGGCGCACAGCAGTCTGCGGGCAGATGAGAAAGAACAATAAAGAAGTGTAAAAACAAAGGATCTGTTCATGACAGCAGTTATTGCCTGGAGCTACGCAGAAACTATTGAATCTGCTGTATGCTATATCTAAACCTCATGCAAATGTTGCTGTTCAGGTGTGCAAAAGCTGTGAGTTCACACAGTAACTGCACAGTTTCCTGCTGCTTGAGCTTTTCACTGCATGGATGGGTGAATGGACGGATGGCAGTGTCATACGAGTGACAGGTGTCACTGCCATGCACCAAAGTGAAAGGGAGGTAGAAGCAATTTTGGCTTTCATGCCTTTTGGGCTTATCCGCTGCTTGGGAGAGGCAGACTGGCTCTAGGGAGGAGGCAGAAGTTTCTGGGGCTGGGATGTGACAATCCAGGATGTGGGGGGCTGCTCTGGGCTGTGAGCATGGGCACATGGGTGGAAGGAGACCCAGCTGGCTTGTGGGGAGGGAGGGGGGAACCGCATGCAGGTGGGAATTCGGTGGGCTGATGAGGAGGGTTATGCTGGAGACCAGGAGCTCAGTGTCCTGGGCTGGGCTGCTGGCTCCCTGGGGAGGACTACCTCTCTCTGGATCCCTCCAAAACATGGTGCTGATCTCTGCTCGGTGTCAGTGGAGGTTTAAACAATCAAATAGCCTCGGTATCTGAGGTGTTTGGGCCTTTATGCTTCCATTTCCCCTTGCAAAATGTCATTAAAGCTGTTTTCTCTCTCAGAGGTTTTAAGAAAAGAGGTTAATTGGCGTGTATCATGTGGTCATAACGCATAATGATAAAATGGAGTCTTGATACCTGTAGGGAGGAAGGACAGTCATTGCTTTGCATCATTGCTGTATGTCATGACACATAACTGTAATGAATCCATTTATTCTGCTTCTGTAAGCTCTTTTTTTTTTTTTTCTTTTCTGAGAAGCAGTGTCAGGTATTTATCTGTCAAAATGTTTTAATGTCTTTTCCTTAGTTCACAGAAGCACAGGTTATATCCCAGCTCTTAATTTAATTGAAATGCTGCAATCCCATCTATCCACTGTTACAACCACAATGTAACTAGTTATTTAGGTGAAATGTAGGGCCATTAGTTCGAGCAGACAGTATTGACAATGTAAGTGATTTAAAAAACACTGAACATCACAGAAAAACATGAAGGGTGTCTGCGAAAATATGTGCTTCAGTGGATCTACCAACTCCATTTTTCTCAGCCACACACAACATCTCTCCCATTCCTTATGCATTGCAGTTAATAATAATTTTGTTCGTTTAAAGAATAATTGATTATTCATTGCTTGACAATGAAAACAATCTATGTGTTTCTGTTCGTTTTCTAATATGTATATTGCTGATGAAAATCAGCTGTGTTGTGTCCTCTGATGTTTGGGCTTTTGTTTCAAAGTACTCCCTGATCTGAATTTGGTGTGTCTTTTTTTGTTTGTTTGTTTGTTTTGGTTTTAGGTAGGCAAAATTATATTATCATAGAATGGGTTGGAAGGGACCTTAAAGATCATGTCATTCCACCTCCCCTGCAGTGGGCAAGGACACCTCCCACTAGACCAGGTTGCTCAAAGCCTCATCCAGCCTGGGCTTGAACACTTCCAGGGATGGGGCATCCACAGCTTCCCTGGGCAACCTGTTCTAGTGCCTCACCACCCTCACAGTAAAGAATTTCTTCCTATTATCTTATCTAAATGTAGCTTCTTTTAGTTTAAAACCATTACTCCTCTTCCTGTCACTACACTCCCTGATAAAGGGTCCCTCCCCATCTTTCCTGTAGGCCCCCTTTAGGTACTGGAAGGCTGCTATAGGGTCTCCCTGGAGCCTTCTCTTCTCCAGGCTGAAGAACCCCATTCCTTCTGCTGTCCACCTAGGGTTTTGCATGCCCTTGGTTTTTCTCTGCAGCTGAGTTGAGGGGACAGCTGGATGCGAGCTGGATCACGGGCACCCGCAGGCATGCGTGGATGGGGCCTCTCAGGCAGCTGGCATTTCATGGGGCAACAGTTTGGAGGACATTCAGGCCTCACTCAAGTCTACTTGGGAAGCCGCCATTGTGTTTGAGGCTTTGTGACATGCTGCTGAACTGTGGAAAAAAGTTCTGGAAAGCCTGCTTATATTAAAAAAAAAAAAAAAAAAAAAAAAAAAAAAAAAAAAAAAAAAAAAAAAGGAGGAGAATTTTGGAAATCCAAAATAAGAAACAAGTTTTGATTGCCTCCTGTCCCATCCTGAGGCATCCCCTGCCCTTATGTTGTCATTTGCTTGACCTAAATCTTTCGCTGTGCAAGTTAAATATGTTATGGCAATTTTCTTCTTTTATTTTAAAGCAAATTGAGCCGTGTGCTTTTTGAAGGAGACACTTAAAGAAACCGTGAGCCAAGTGTAATACAATTTCATAGGGAAATACAGCATTTTAAATCCATCAAATTGTCAGCAGCGGCCCGCTTGCAGCGGTTGGTTGTGGGCCTGACGCAGAGGGCCATTGAGGCCTGCTCTCGAAACAAATATATACGTAAGAAATCCTGTCTCATCTTGTCCCAGGTGAGGGACTCATTTGTCTTTTAAGAAGCTGTGCCCTGGCCTGGTAATTAAGATCTAGCAGGGACCGCGGCCTCTAGTGCCTAAAGGGACAGTGGGCGCTGTGTCTCGTGGTGGGCAGGCCGGGTCGGCCGTGGCTGTGCGGCCCCTGGGGTGGCTTTTCAGGCAGGGCACGGTGCTCGCTTGGGCTGCCTGAGCATTGGCCTGAGTTCCTCTAGCCCTCTACCAAAAAAAAAAAAAAAAAAAAAAAAAATCCTGTAAAGTGGGATTTTAGAAGGCATTCTCTAAAGCCTTGAGCTTTGGCATTATAAAAGCCTCCTGCCAAGTTTTCCAGACCTCCAGGGCTATGCTGGCTAGTGGCATTTTGTTCCGAATTACAGTAGGTCAAGTGCAAAATTAGGAAGAGGTAAGGTCTGTTCATGCTTCGGTACATCCTGTAAAGGGAAAACCTTCGCTGGAAGTGAAAACATCCGAATGGGACGGATGTGGAACTTGCTGGATTTTATTCTATGCAAGGGTGGGAATCCAGCCGTAGCAAAGGCGGGGCCTTTAGGACATTATTTTTCAGGAAAAGCCAGAGGGAGAAATTTGATCTCCTTGGTTCTCTGAATAAAAAAATGTTCATATCAATAAACAAATATTTTTTTTCCCAGGCAAGGAGTGCCTGGCTCTGTGAGAGAGTATATGTGGAGAGCTAGCGATTTAGAGCCTTTCTGAATAGCCATGAGCAAATGTGGGCTTCATTTCTCAGTGGAATTGTTGTCATGCATTCCCACTAGGAAACCCAAGTGTACTTCTGGCCCTTCTGGTCTGCTGGGACACACATCTGCTTTGGCAGGACCCTGCCTTGGCCAAGGGCGTTAGGCATTTGAACTGTAATTTGTGGATCAAGTCACTGTCCAGCGTGGTCTATCCAATTAAACCTCTCCCTGTGCAACCGGTGTGACCTCAGCAAATTCCTTAAAATCTGAGCATCTTTATGATGTTAGGAAGAGGCTATATATAATATATAAAGGGGGAATGGTGTGTGTGTTTGTATATATATGCACATACCACACACACAATGTTTTGAAAAAATTCTGTGAGACGGCAGGCGGTTTAAAATTAATTCCTTTTGTTCTTCAGTAAGATGAAATGCAACTCAAAAGGAACTTGCTTGGTTCCAAAGAGGCAATTTGGTCATTGATTTCATTAAATTTTTTTGTCATTTAGCGATGAGTTAATGGTGCTTACTTAAAAAAAAAAAAATAAAAAATAATCACAATTACCAGGCTATATGGTGAGAGTGTGTGCCATGCCAGGGATGACCATGGTTTGTTTTCTTCCCTTCTCACATCCAGAGTACAAGAAGAAGTATGGGGAGGAGCACGGTTCATGCCAAGCGGGGATTGCAGGCTTCTTCACCGAGGTGAGCAGGGACGCATCCATGGAAGGGATGGGGTTGGTGAAAGGTTCTCCTGCTGCGTGACCCAGGAAGGGGGCTCTGAGCACTGCTTGGACAGCAGGCTGAGCACTGACTATGGTCCCTTCCTGCCAGCAAACAGCCTCCTGCCTCATCTGCCTCCCAGGCACCTGCATCTTGCACAACGGCTGCCCAGTGGTTTGTATGTAGGTGTATGTGCAAGGGCTGTGGACAAGAATTTGTTTTGTTTAATATCTTTATCAATGATCTGGATGAGGGGATTGAATGCACCCTCAGTAAGTTTGCAGATGACACCAAACTAGGTGGGAGTGTTGATCTGCTTGAGGGTAGGAAGGCTCTACAGAGGGACCTGGACAGGCTGGATCGATAGGCCAAGGCCAATTGTATGAGATTTAATAAGTCCAAGTGCCGGGTCCTGCACTGTGGTCACAACAACCCCAAGCAATGCTAAAGGCTTGGGGAAGAGTGGCTGGAAAGCTGCCCAGCAGAGAAGGACCTGGGGGTGCTGGTGGACGGCCAGCTTAACATGAGGTGGCAGTGTGCCCAGGTGGCCAAGAAGGCCAACAGCATTCTGGCTTGTAGCAGGAATAGCATGGTCAGCAGGAGCAGGGAAGTGATCGTGCCTCTGTACTCAGCACTGGTGAGGCCTCACCTCGAGTACTGTGCTCAGTTCTGGGCCCCGCTGTGCAAGAGGGACATAGAAGTGCTGGAGCATGTCCAAAGGAGAGCTACCAGGCTGGTGAGGGGTCTGGAGACGAGGTCATATGAGGAGAGGCTGAGGGAGCTGGGCATGTTTAGCTTTAGGGCATGTTTAGCTTGGAGAAGAGGAGGCTGAGGGGAGACCTCATTGCCCTACCTGAAAGGATGCTGTAGAGAGGTGGGTATTGGCCTTTTCTCCCAAGTGAATAATGACAGGACCAGAGGAAATGGTCTGAAGTTGCGGCAGGGGAGGTTTAGATTAGATATTAGGAAGAATGACTTTACTGAAAAAGTGGTCAGGCACTGGAACAGCCTGCCCAGGGAGGTGGTTGGGTCACCATCCCTAGAGGTGTCTAAGAAACGTCTAGATATGGCATTTCAGGGCATGCTCTAGTGGCAGAGATTGTAGCTTGTTTGGTTGGACTCGATGATCTCAAAGGTCCTTTCCAACCATGAAGATTCTATGAATGAATGAATTGACTCTGAGAAACGTCCTTAGGGAATGTTTTTATTGTGTACATCCCAAAACTTGCATAGAGATATCTCTGTGTCTAACATTAACTCTGTACTTAAAGTGATCATGTAAAACAGTCCTCCCTGAATGGCTTTGTTTATATGCATCTATATGAATATATAAAGGTAGATACACATACATATACATCCATCAGTTAACCACACTTTTTTTAGTTCTGCTTTAGTTCTTTATTTCAAAAAGATGGAGGAAAAACAGCATGGTAAAATGTATGCTCCGGAGCTGTTCTGAATACCAGACGATATTCTTTCCTGGACAGAAGTCTATCAGCCATGTTTAAATTATGTCAAAGATCAATTTGTTACTTTATGTATGTATTGATGGTTTTTTGTAATGTTTCAGGGTTAGGTGTTTTTTTTTTTTTTCCTGTGGGGTGGGTGGGTGGGGTTGTTTGGTTTTGTGGTGTTTTTTTATTGTTGTTGTTTTTTAAGGGGAAAAAAAAAAGCTATTTCAGTGTCAGGCTCCTTGTTACTGTCATGTCAGGTATATACTTAATCCTAATTATGTATGCACTGGTCTGCAGAATTTATTGTCCAGGCTGATATAAGCAGAATAAAGGTGTCCTCTCTGAAACGGCAGAAGGTGATTTCCGAGTAAACTGGGATGGCAGGTGATGTTGCTACAGTGGCACTGTCTGATAACTGGAAGTTCAGCCAGCAGCAGCTGTTTCCGGGCTTGTCTGCTCTCTCCAGTCTGTTTCTGTTCCCATGCTTTAAATCCTCCTTTGCTACCCTAGTTCAAAAGATATCTTTGAACTTTCATTGCTTCAGCCTGATGGCAGCTCACTGAGCAGGAAACGCAGATAAATGGCTTTTTGGGTCAAACAGGCAAGACCCTACCATATATTCAGCGCTGCTGATGGTAGTCGTTCCTGCTGGTAAATGATCCCTTGACCTCAAGGGCACGGCTCCTCCCAAGGAAAAAAGCTGTTGCCAAGCACGTCCTTCTCTTTGGTTGGGTTTGCAGTCCTGACCCTGTAGTCTTATTAGGAAAATCCCTTGTTTAGTGTCTCCCCCTGACTGGAACTGGTCACCCAAAGGGGTCCCAAGCGTGGGAGCGTTTTCCCATAAGAATGGAGTTCACCCATGGCTTTGCACTGAATGGAGATGTGAGGCAAAGCAGCTGTCCTCGTGTCTCCTCCAGGGATGGAGAACTTACCTAGGCTTAATACGTCCCTGGCTTCATTTGGTCCCTTGCTGGAGATATTTAAAAACCACATCCAGGACTAAGGTTTCCCTGCCAGGATGCTGGACGCTTTGGGGCAACCTCTTTGCAATCTCTCTTTCATGTGACTGTACCTTTGATTTTGATTCAAAAGCATTATCCGTGAGCATCTACCTTTGGATGCTGGATCAAACTTTGCCTGATATCTCGTCTTTTAAAATCGTGAATCATGCTGTGGGTCTATAATGAACTATAGCCAGGTTGTCTCTTGAAGGGCAGATTGTACCTGAGGACAGAGCGAGCAAGGCAAAATGTTCTAACCATGACATAATGCACACTGTGCTTCTTGTTGAGTGCAGGGCAGCTCTTTAGCTTCATATTTCTAAAATCAGAATTCTTTGTGCTCTATCTGTCATGATTGGTTGGTATAGCATGTCAGCCAGCATTGAGGCACAGTCTGTAGCTGAATAGTGGGTCTGGGTGGGCTGGGGCACTTCTGTCACTTGGTGGAGGTCGTTAGGTCTTCTGGGAGATGTTTAGGAAAGACAGCAGGTGGAGAGAGATTTTGGGGAGGACTGTGTTAGCAGGGGTAAGTTTGATGGTTAGTAAGACTGAGGAAGGTCTTTTATTGAAGCAGCAGAAAGGCTGAGTAGAAGTGGGCCATAAAAGGAAAGACTGTGTGTCTCTAGGGTGTGTGCAGTGACCTCCATGTTTGGGAAGAAGGATATCCTCTACACGCACACAGAATGGAGATTGTTATAGATGGGCTGATAATTGGTATTTTAAGTTAGTATCCTCTCCCTTCGCTAGTACTGTGTAAAGGATGAATTTTTTTCCAGTTTTGATTGTTATTTATTTTTTTCCCCGTCCTTTCCCCCACACCCTTCTGTTTTTCCTGTTGTAGGAGCTGGTCATCATGGGCGCACCGGGATCTTATTATTGGACAGGAACTGTCAAAGTACTGAATCTCACTGACAACACATATTACAAGCTGAACGATGATGCTGTGATAGCCAGGCGGTACACGTATCTTGGTAAGCGGCTCTCTGGTGCTCACTGTGAGAACGGATTTGTCCAACAACATATTTCAAGGCTTTGATGCTATAAAAATTTAAAGGCTTCCACCTAATCCTAAGACTGTTGAAACCTAAAAGGCATTTCAAACAGTCAGTAGTGACTAAAGACTTGCACTGACCTCTCTTTTTCCCCTTAACCTTTAGTCTTTATAAAAATACCACTTGAAACATGCTGCTTGGCAATAGCTGAATTAGGAGTGCATATATACATTTTTAAGGACATAAATAGGTTTTGCCACTGATAGACCTGAATTATAGTGTTTACCATGTAGACAAGAGCCTCATAATTTACAGCAGAAGAGCAAGGCAAATACAAGACAGCCTTAGAAGGAAAGCACTCTACTCTTCTTTAGTTATTATATATCATTTTAATATATCAAATAAGACTGAATCTTTGATCTCCTTCTTTCAAATACACTCCTTCTTTCTTTGATCTATCCTCCCATTTTTCTTCCTGCCTAAACAAAGATCTTTTTAAGCCATTAACTTCTCTGACCTCTTTGCCTACTGTCCTCCGCTCTCCCCCCCCGCTGACCAAAAAGGCACGTAATTTTCCAAGCCTTCCTGGGCAGTGATTTTAGCCAAAAGAGGACACTTCAGTCTGGTCAATGTAGGGCTGTTGCTCTCTGATGTGATACTTTCCCTGTGACAATGTGGTCTCTTTGCTCTGTTTGTTCATGCCCGTTCCTGTTTTATCGGATCCCTTTCTGGACTCGCAGTTACCGAACTGCTCCCCGTACCTGCTTTGTGTGTCCCTCGCCCAGCTCCACACACACCTTTCTTCTCTCAGCTGTACTGGAGGGCATACTGTCACTTCCCAACTCTGTGAGCTTGTGTGCAGAATATTCGCGCATCCTGAGCAGAGTGGCTGTTGAATGTGTAACCCAGGAGGAGCAGTTAAACCCAATGAGTGTGATCCAGCTGGCTGACCTGTCTCTCAGGGTCTTCCCCTTCATGATTATTTATTTATTTATTATTTATTTCCTCTCTCCTCTCCCACCCGACCCCATCTCCTGCTCAGGATATGCGGTGACAGCAGGTCATTTCTCTCAGCGGACTACCACGGACGTTGTAGGAGGAGCTCCCCAGGATGGAGGCATCGGAAAGGTGCGGCTTTTTGTCAAAAAATAATGTAGTTGGATGCAACAGGGCAAAAAAAGTAATACTGATGCAATTCCCATGTGTCTGAGAAGCCAAGAGGTTTTTGCCTACAGGATAGTTTTGGAGCACTGAGCAGGGAAGAGGTGAGGCAGTTTGAAGTCATCAAATTTTCTCGACCCATCCCTCCTGGTGCCTCACTTCCCTCACCCCTCACTTTCCTCTCTCTCACACCCAATCCTTACAATAGTTATTTTAACGAGACAAAGGCAGCATTTCTTTCACACTGCTTTTATTTAGGATTTGTAGCATATAGGTATCGCTTAAACCTTGCCTGGAAATGAGAAAACTTGAAAAAGAGAGTTTGTCTTCTGCTTGTTTTCTTCATACATTTGAGTATTTCAGTATTTACTTCAGGGTAGCATCTTTAATGAGAAGCCATTTAATAGGTGATTTGATGTCCCTCTCAAAACTTCTTAGTACATTATTTAGTGGATTGGAATCTGGGTTTCTGCCAGCTGTACTTTGAAATCTTGGTGATAGTCTTTTGAGAAGAAAAACAGAAAACAGCATAAAAAAATATTTTCCTGTAGGCATACACATGTTCAATGTCCCAAAGATGTAAGCAAGTGAATGGCTTGGTGGAAATGGCTGGTGAGTTAGGTGTGCCTCGTGTTCCTGTGCTGAGTACTCGGCTGGTATTGGGGGAGCTGGTTGAAGGTGAGCACCCTTATACACTTCTGAACCAAAGGTGGAGAAGTGGGAGTGGGGAGAGAGAGGGAAAGGATGTAAAGCATCTGATTTTGTCCCTTTTTCTTCAAAATCTAATCTTTTCAGGACCTGCTGCCACCATGTGCTTGACAGAGATGTCCTGAAGCCCCCTTCCATCTTCCTCCCTCTGGCTCTCTTGCTCTATAGGGAGATGAGTTGTAGCCGAGTCATAACAATAAGGAGTGATTGTTCTCTGCTGCCAGGAACACTATACCTTGGTTTAGGCATATTATTTTTGATAGTAAACATGTCCCAGGGGATAGCAGTGCAAGTGGGGAAAATGTAATAAAAGTAGAGGATGAACTTGGTACGTATACCTGATCTGGTGTGAGTAGGACATATGGGGTATCGTAGCAGCGCAGTTGCTACTGAGAGGACACGTGCATGGGAAAGACATAATTTCCTTATCCCAGGTGCTCTGTTAGGGCTGTTTCAATGCACCTTCCTTTCAACCTGTTTTCTCTGTGGAACAGATTTAATTTCTGTACAAGGAGGGGGAAAAAATCCAGCTGCTAACATGAGGCCTATAAGAAGGCAGCTGGCCCTGTAGTTTAAAAACTACTGCTCTAGTTGCAAAAGCTCCCGTTATTCTCCCTTGGCATGGGATGTGGGTAGCAGGAATGCATGGCCAAGGGGCGGTAAGAAGTGTTGAGTACAGGACATTATGCTGAGCAGTCCTGTGTGCTTTCCACACTCTCTAATAAGCTAATCCTTTCCACTTCCCTGATCGAAAGTGATTAGCATTGTCACACCCTTTTCACTGAAGGTAAAGCCAAAATACTTAACGAGACTGAGTCATTTGTCCAGAGTCGCCAAGAGTGTCATTAGTTAAGACTGGGTTTGGAGTTGTGACACCTGGCAATATGCTCTCGCTGCTAAACATGCCACTGCAAAACCTAGGGAGTCCTTTATATCTAGAGCAATTGTCCACAGTAAATCTGTGCTGTGTTCTCGGCTGAAAACAGCTTTGAACTTTGTCTCACCACCTATTAATAACTTGCCACATATTCAGCTATGTCAAGTGCTTGGCTCCGCCACGTGGCCTTGGAAGTAAGGGGTCCTCTGTCCTGCAAACTGTGTGAGCACCTGCTAGGAGGGAGCCTGACAAATGCTGGAGGAGTCTCAAATGCTGACTGAGCCAGCCTTTCTGTCGAAGAGAGTCTCCTTCTACAAGCCACGTCTCTTGAATTTTGGTATAAGATCTGTTACTGAACTTGCATCAATACTATTAGCCCCGAGAGTTCTTGGTAAAAACAGTTTCTCCTGTGGAAACAAGCAATTACTGGACTATGCTTTAATAGTTTTCTGATTTACAGATTGTTTCAGACAGAAAGAGCACAAATGCCTTGGGTGGTCCGATTGGGATTTCTACTCTGACCTTTGCTAAAGCATCGTGAAGTTTGCAGTGCAGTACGTGCAGGCATGTGTCCTTGTGAAGGAAAGGCTGTATAAGGGAAGGGGAGCAGGGTTGTGCCTTCGCAGCCTTTTCCCCTGCTCGAGATGCCACTTGTTTGAGAGTTGGAAAGTTCCTTTACTAGTAATACTTACATGTGCACATACACACATGCACACCAAATATGTAGGCAACAAGATACTGTTCAAGCATTTCTCATGAGAAGCCTGTGATTCATCAGGAAAAAGGGAACTGTGTGTTTTGTCTTTTAAAAGAAGACTGATCCATAAAGTGATCATGAAATTGGATCTTAGCGATAGCCATGGCCATGATCATGATTTAGATATTATTTAGAAAGCACCAATGCTGTACCATTATGTGCTTCATAGTTATTATTTGTTAACTTTTTTATTTTTTCACTTTTCAGGTTTATATTTTCAGAACAGACAGGCGATCAGGCTCTCTAATAAAGATTTTTCAGGCTTCAGGAAAAAAGGTGAGCTTTTATGTAGGTGTGTTTTCTTTTTAAGGGGTGGAGAAGGTGGAAATAATGGCAGAGTAATCTCAGAGCATCATTTTCATTCCATTGCTTCATGACTTGTCAAGCAAATTCTGTTTCTGCTTGTCCTCCCAGAAGAGCTAAACCTATTGTACAGACAAGCTGTATGCCCTTTCTCCTGTAGCAGTCATGACTGCAATGTCGGCTCAATGCCCATGTAACTGAAAGGTCTTTCTGAAAATTGTACTAGTGGTTCTTTTTAGTCTTACGCAACTGTAGCAGGGCTTTCTGAGATGTGGGGCATGAGGCGCCAGGTGAGCCTAGACACAGAGATTTCCTCTTAGTAGATGTTACTGGGAGATATGGGTAGCCTGGAGCTTAGTTTAATACACAAAGCCTCAATCTGTTTTTCTGTGTTGTGCTGTGACAGGGGGTATATTAGAGTTATGCTGTTTTGTGGAGGAGCAGCTTCATTGCCTCAAGAGGTGATGATTTCCCCCTTTCCACCATGAGTCAGCCCTGCATTTTTATCTTAGGACTGGTGTCTTAGAGCTGAACCGTGCACCCCCCAGCCCCACAACATTTAGTGAATGCTAGTGAGATCCATCTCCCCCAGCGTGGAGTTGTGTTTGAGTGGGGAACAGCTTGTATTCTTTACTGGGGGCTTGCTGGAGATGTGTTGCAGGGGAAATGAAGTGGGTGGTATATCTAACTATAGGTAACAACAAAAAGCTGTCTTATTTGGGAATAATGCAGTGAAGAAACGATACCCCGTACCTGCTGTTGCCTGTGCTTTCCTGAAAGGAGAGGAAATACAGAAGAAAAAGGTTACTGGTGGCATCTGGCTCTAGAAAGACTGCCACCCTCAGAAGGATCTGAAGTGTTTGACTGTATCATCGAGTTGGGAGCATTAGCATGTTTTGTTATTTTTTTCCCAACAAAAGACAGTTGCAGTCTTTAAAAACAAGCCTGGAATAGGGGAAAACTGCAAGGATGTGTAGGTGGATGGTGTGCCTTGTATTTTAGGGTTTCTCCAAAATTTGTCTTTCTCTGCACTAGCAGAATTGCAGACATCTTGAAAGGAAAAGATCTCCCAGTTCATCTAGGCCATCTCCTGTGTTTGATTGCTTCCTGTTAATTTCTTTCCCTGTTGACTTTTAAATGTCCCTAAGGATGTGCTCCTGGAGAACTACTTCTCGGCCTAATAAACAGAGCTATCAGGAAGTTTCCAGGTCTCAGCCAAAAACTTCCCTTTTCCAGTTTAATTGTGTTATTCTTATATGTAACTTAACTAATCAAGTATTTACATCCTTTGAGTACTCCTAGGCTGTCATCTTCTCCTTCCCCATTAGCATCTGTCTTCTACAAATTCTCTAAAATCCAAATGAGAATTTTACTTTAAAGAGAAGGCTGTCCTAAATCACCCTTACTTTGTTTTGTGATTGAAATATAACCAGAAGTTCTCAGCAAGGAGCGCTGCCTGGAAATAAGTTCTCACAAAATGTTGCGTCTCTCCCAGTGGTGTGAAAGTTCATTGCTCTGACATTCTTGTTAGACAGACATTAAAAGCAGGCCAGTTTCTTCCTTCCCTTTTTTATTGCTGGAGGCTGAACTAGGAAATCAAATGCAGACAAGAAAAAAGAAAATGCAGTGCCTTGTTACAAATGTTAAGTGCACAAACTTCAGCTTCTCACAGCACTGTGAACTCACCCACGCTGCAGACGTACCATGTTGCAGTTAAGTAAATAATAGCCTTTCCCTGAAAACTGCCTGAATACATAGTGAAATGCTTTTCATAACTTTCGCTCCTTACCCATGAGAAATTTGTTTTAAAACCTTAGTGGATTAAAAAAAAATAAACAAATAAAAAATCCACAAGGGAACTTAAGCTACAAAATAACTGGAATCAAATGATGTTTGAGGTCTGACCTTAAACCCACACAAACACAAAAATCTGAATTACAAACTGAAACTCTATCCTTACCTCACCCCACTATATATATTTAGCAGCTTTTAAATCTTACGGACTGCACAGAATCGAGTTGCTGCTGCCCATCTCCTGGCATGCCCAGTAGCTCTGGCTCATGCATCTCAACTTATCAGGCGTGGAAGGCTGTGGGTCAGAGATCTGCAACGAGGAATGTAAAAGCACGCAAGAAGTGTGATTCTTTATTTTTAACCTAAATAACTATTTCTGTGACCTCAATTTTTCCTACTAGGTAAACAGCTCTCAATTTCAAATACAAAGTGATATCTCTTAATTTTTCCTTTGGAGGTTGCTTTTAATTTTGAGGCTATGGTTTGTAGTAGGTCTCAAAGAGTATGCCTTGTGGTACCTTAGCAGAAGTGGATGAAATAAGTGTGGAATACCATTTTTGCTTCTGGTTTCCTCCTTGTGTTTAAATGTGTTTTGAAATTCGTAATATGGATGCCTGTTTGGAGATTGTTAGCATTTAATGTTAACGCCTATCAAAAATTATGTAATTTAATTATTTATTTTTTTTAATTTAAGCAATTAAGTTTTATCAAGGAGTAATAATGGGGGATAGAAAGTGACTGGGGTTTTTTGTTTATCAACTGAAAAGCTTTTATTGAAAGTCTTCTTTCTGTGTCAACTCACCTGCCTGTACATGAGAGGAAAGACTATGATCAAAACCCACAACCAGTACTGCTATATGAAGGTGACTGATACAAATAGATACAAATAGAGCAGGGGAAGACAGTCCACACTCAAGAGGTAATTTTAGATGCCTCTTTTCATGGATACCCTACCCCATGCCTATTTTTCTTTTTTCTTTTCTTTATTTCTTTAAGGTATCCCTAGAAGGTCTGGGGTACCCAAATTCAGGTCTCTTTGGGGAGTCTGACACTGGGCATGAATAATCACTGGCCAGGTCTTGGTTTGGGAAACTTATTTCATCCTTTCCTGGCTTTAAGCATTTCACAAGTGAAAGCAAGTCTAAGAAAGCTCTTTATGCGTCTCACTTAAGCGTGTCCCAGGGTATAAATTTTCTTGTGTTGGTAAAACATCCAAGCTGATGCACTGTTACAGTAAAGTGTTTAATTCCTGCCAGAATTATCCCCTAAGCTTTCTCTGTAGGAGTGCTTGTGAGTGATAAAGCAGCAAGTCATTATTTGAAATTAAAAACAAAAAAACCACGAACGCCTAAATGACTTCCTCCTGTGTGTGGGCAGATACTGAATGCTTTGTTGTGACTCGGCTTGGTTACAGATGGGCTCTTACTTTGGCTCCTCCTTATGTGCAGTTGATCTGAATTCTGACGGGTTGTCAGACCTGCTGGTCGGAGCACCTATGTTTTCTGAGATCAGAGATGAGGGTCAAGTCACAGTCTATATCAACAGAGGAAACGTGAGTATGTACAGGAGATGACTTGGTAAGGGATGAGGGTGTGGGTCCGGGCAGGGTAACGCTAATATCCTTCCAGCACTGCATGGTGAAACTCTGTTTCTCAAATAACGGGGCTTTGGATGTCTCTAGCAGAGCATAAAGTCACGGAAAGCTCATCTGGTATCATGGTTTCCCAGACAGCAGCCCACATTCATCACAGAGCTGTGAATCTTTCGAGGAGGTCTGGGAAAGTTTCTGGTTTTATGTTGAAACTTGGTGGTACTTGTGGCTTTACATGGATTTGATGCCAAAACCAAGTAAGAGTCAGCAGCTTTGACTGATTTTCCTTTGTCTTTTGGGTGGTCACTAAAATACAAATTAGAGCACAAATGTCTGGGGATTTAGGAGACCTTGTGAAGAGAAACCAGAGCTTGAATTCACGTTATCTTTACATTATGCCCCACATATAGACTTTAGGGGAAGTGTTTATCAGCTGGCACTGCTGGATTTCACATGACCCAACAACAGTCTTGGAAAAGGCTGAACTTTCTTGCATCAGCAAAACAAGATCATTCTTATGTTGTATTTATAGCAAAATAATAGCTTTTTACGTATTATTAAATATTTAATATTCAGGTCCCAAACCTACTGTCTCAAAGGAGGAGTTGTTATGGACTAAAATGAAATTGGTTTGCTTCATCAGTAGTTTGTGAATGGAGTTTGTTTACGTTAGACTTGACATTCACCACAAGTCCTATTGGTAGCATTTGGGAGAGTTCAGAATTGCCTTTGGTGTAATTCTATTTTCTGTTATCACTCCTCCTTTAAATGAGCTTTACTTTTTCAGTCTGATCCACAGGCTGTCCCACTTCTTATACTGCAGTGTTGCTGTTGCATCCTCAGGACAGGGTCCAGAAAGCCAAGCAGATAATAGGCAACGTGTTCTGCTTGCAGTGAGAGCATGCATGAGTTAGTTTTTATCTTTTATAAAACAGTCAAGAAGCTAGTAGGAGTTTCTTATACTCCTACAGCAAGAATTACTTGCAGGAGCAGTGGCTTGCAGGATTGTGGGTTTTATCTTGGGGTTTAGAGTTTTTAAACTGTGTTTCATTCTGCAAGCACCACTGCCTAAGAGGTTGTTGCAGCGGATGAAAGAAGACTGCGTTATAATACAAGCACGCATAGTGATGCTAGATTTAACACGCTTGTATTTTGCCCTTTCCTGTGAGGGCTGCAAAGAAATGAGTCGCACATACAGGCCTGCCTGTCTCCTCTTTGTTGTGTTTCAATTTCATTATGTGGGATTTTCTTAAAGTCAGCAACTCCCCACAGCCAAGAAAAAGCTTTTATTACATGTTCCAGAGGGCAGTTTACTCTCATTCACAAAGGAAGCAAAAACAAAACAAAACAACCCTTGAGGTGGGTACAGAGTTGGATTGCGTAACTAAATTTTGTTTTCTTGTGGAAATGTTCCTTTCCCCTTGAGGGAAGACTGCAAGAAACTAAAGCTTATGAATCTGACCAGAAAGTGGGTGGGCAAGAAATACCAGATCCATATAAGGCTTCTCATGGCATAGGAGTACAAAGCTACTTTATTCTAAACGTTCCTCTGTCTCTTTATTGCGTTAAGTCCCTTTCCTTATTCTTCATTTCAGAAGGCTTTTTGGTGACTTTGCTTTAATCCTTTTGTCCAATACTTAAAAAGTTTTCAAATCCAATTGCCCAAATGTTCTTTGCTTAGGGGAGAGTTCTCCTTAACTCGATGGGGTTTAGCTGAATAAGCCTGGACTGAGGATTTCACTCCTCAGATGTAATCTGCCAGCAGAGCAAGTTCTGGGCTGTTATATTTTAGGCATCTGGAAACCTTCATGAGCTCACCAAGCCCTGTGACTGCATTTAGTTAAATCACTGAGTTATCATTTAGTTAATTTATCATTTTAGTTATATCACTCATATGCTCCTTTTCTTCCCCCTCTTAGTCTTAAAACTAAAAGACAGAAGATGGTTAAAACCCTCAAATAAGTAGTAAGACAATTAATAATAAAGAAATTAGATTTTTAGTGCCCAGGTGATCTGTGTGCATTGAGGGCAGGAGTCAGAATGCAGCCCTGCCCCAGCTGTTTCCCACAGTGCGTAGGCAGCTCCCACGGGGAGGGTTCACGTCATCCAGGACTCACACTGGATCCCTGACCCTGTTTAATTGCCTGCTTGCTAGGGAGTACTGGAAGAGCAGCTCGTCCTGGATGGTGATGGCGCCTACAATGCACACTTCGGAGAGAGCATGGCCACCCTCGGCGACATCGATGATGATGGCTTCCCAGGTTGGTGTGATTTCTTCCTGGGCCATTTGCCTGGAAATGCCAGCAGGGCTGGTGGCACTTCCAGTCTCCTCGCATCACTGGGTGCCGCGTGGCATCCATTGTTCCTCTGGCCCTGACGAGCACCTGGGCTCGCGCTAAGGATAAATGTGCTTGTGTTGGATTTGTCTGCTAAAGCCTTTTGTAGCTGATTGTCCTTCATGTGGGTTTAGTCCCCGTTCATGCAACTCGCACCCCAATCTCATTAGCATTGCTTTGCTTTCCATGCTGTTGCATTTTCTTCTTCCCTGTATGGTTTGTAAAAAGCTTTAGATACCCATGCCCCAAACAAAACAGAAACCTATGTCTGACTTCTTTTTTCTTTCCCATTTCTTTACGTCTTCAAGCTTTTCCAGTTTTGTTGACATAATCGCATTTCTTATCATGAAATGTAAAGAAGAAGTAGCTTCTCACTCCTGATAGCATGTACTATATTAATAATTTCTCTCCTTTGCTTTATTCTACCCCTGCTCCTTTCGCAGACCACTCAGTGTGAGGCCCTGTGCTGTGATAGCAGTAGGAGAGAGCAAAGTGTTGGTGCTGGCACCTTTTCTGCCCTGATTTCTGGCAGTGCAGATTAAGGACTTCCAAACAAAGGATGACTTACTCCGTGTGCACCTGGATTTATTTCTTCCAGTCCACTCGGGGCACAGTATCTCATTAAGCCTAACCCAACCTCATTGCAGGTTGCCCAAAGGTGGACTTGCTCTTCTTCTGCACCTGGACATGCATTTGTGTGTTCTTGCTGCTGCTTGTGGGACAGTTGTGGTGATGGTGAGACTGCAGAGTGAGTTGCATCAGTCCACGGGTATGAAGCCATCGGGAAGAGTTTAATTTTAGCAACTGTGTTGTCACTAGATCCAACTAGGAGAGGAGAATGGGAGGTGGGATCACTCTTTCTGCAGGAGTTTGCAGTTAAAATGGATCAAATGTAATTTGAAAGTGTACCCTCAGCAGCCTTTTTTTCTTCCTGCCTATCCATTTAATATACCCAGCCTCATTTCGGAGCCTTGGATTTTCAAGGAAACTTAATGTAGTGCTACAATAGATGTTTTGCCAATGCTGTCTTGGTTCACAAAGCTGATGTTCCCCTGTGTTGGAGATTTTTGTATGAAAGAATTCTAAATTAACTTTTTGAGTGTGTCTTCTGGTTAATAAACGCACATTTTCATAACAAGCACATGTTTCTAATTAGGCACAATATAGCCACATGCGTGTACAAATTCATGTACATTTGTGTATTTTTTTAAGTTTATCTTAACATAAGCTCTTTACTAAATCAAACAAGTTCCGTCTCTCCAGGTTCACATGAGCTGCTGATCATCTTCGTCGTGGGGAGCTAGTTTCCTATGGATAGCTGGCTTCTAAAATTGGGAAAAAGTTGGACTAATGGAATAGATTGTGAAATGTTTGTACTGTTTTACAGATGTTGCTATTGGAGCGCCTAAGGAGGATAACTACATAGGAGCAGTGTACATTTACCATGGGGACGCCAATGGTATTGTACCTCAGTACTCTATGGTATGTGACACTGTCATTTATGATACCTATCTGAAGTCACTTTCCCAGGGCCTGCAGAAATAAAGCATACTTAGGGGTTCCTTTATAGGTAGTCTCATCATAGCTCTACACCCTTTTCTGAGTCCTGGTTTGAAGATGGCTTCTCCCAAAGTTTGTCCATATGCTGTAGGGCAAAATTATGTTAGTCGGGAGATATCTTTCACTGTCTTTTGTTTCAGTTATCAGCTGTAGCTTCCTTCTTGAAGCAAACGAAGTCTTGGTGTTTGAATGTCAGTTTTTCGAGATAGTACTGCTGCAGAGGAGAAATGAAAACCCTGGAGAGGTTGAGCATACAAATTATGGAGAGGCCAATGGGCAGCTGGGAGGTTGCACTTTCTTTCTGTAGAAGCAGGCTTAGTGAGAAAGAAGAGGTACTAAAATTGTTGTGTCCCGCAGAAGCCTCTTTACCCATCTTGTTGGCCCTCTCCTTGCAATGTGACGATATATCACGAGGTTGTTCTTGGGTGCCATTCCCCTGACCATTATTATGAAGTAAAATCTTGGCTGGGGTATGCTGTAGCATCTTGTGCAGAGATGACACAGTGCAATTTAGCTACTGTAGCCAGGATGTGGAGAAGATAAATTTATGCTCAAGCTGCCCAACATGTATCCCCTAGTCTCTGTCTAGCCCATTTCTTTTTTCAGAGAGCCTGAATCTTCCCTCCCTCCGTGTGTTTGAAGTTTGGCTTGTTTTGTTTTGTTGCTGGGTGGGATCCTTCACAGTAAATCAGTTTAAGCAGAATTAAAGAGTTTAGTGGTTGTATTGGAGACTCTTCTAACAGACCGTAGAAGTTTAGTCCTTCTTCCTTTTACCATGTGTATGCCAGGCGCTGCTTTTTAGAAAAAAGGAAGTTAAATGACTCTTTATGGATACTTGTAAAATGCACTAATGCACTAATGTGTGGCATGTGCAGGGTTCTGCCCGTTTCTTGCTGAGAGCCACTGGCTGGGCGGTTCTTCTCTGGCTGCTGAGAAGCCTGAAGATTTCCAGCTCTTGCTGAAAAGGATCAGATTATTTTTATTTTTTTTGTCATTCATGGGAAAATTTTACATTTTTTGAAAGAGGCCAGATCAGCAGGGTGGGAAGCGAAACATCCTGCTTGCAATCTCTCCCTCCCCATTGGAGCAAGGCCGGCAGACATAGCGCGTGTCTCTCTCCTTGGTCAGTGGGACAAAGCCCAGCTCAAGAGGGTGGCAGGGTATCACAGTCATTGTCTCTTGATACCATTCCTATTGTTGTCCCGTGTCCTGAGGCAGACGAGGGGGCACCACATATGGGCATTGTGTCTCTGTGCTGTTTCCCAGTGTCTGCTGCAGGGCACCAGACACACCACCATCTCCCATGTGCAACCAAAAAAGCTGTGTAACAACTTCAGCTCTTTACCTACCTGCCCTGGATTTGAACTTGAAGGTGAAAGACTTTTTGTATCTTATTACTATACCCCTGAGCCATCTTAATGCCCTGGATTTCCTTTTTTTAAATAAGCTGAGAGAGGTGGAGGCAGGGCCTGCAGGGTATGTGTTTTCACCCTTTTCATTTTGTTAGCTTTTTTCCCTTTTCTTCGTTTAAATTGCTGGTCAGTGTTTTTCCCTCATGTCCCTTCAGCAGCTTTAGTGGTGGCTATGAGCAGAAGCAGCTTAATTGGCTTTGCGGCCTGCTGTTTTCATTCATGGCACTTAAAAGCAGAGCAGAATTATACCTCTGCCTTCTAGGCTGTAACAGCCTGCAGATGTCCACTGGGGTGTTTGCAGGCGGGATTTACCACCCTAACCGGGACCCCCCAAAAATGTGATGTAAGTGTAATGTGGGGAGGAAGTTACTTCCAGTTGTCTTAATCTTATCTGCCCGCAAGTAGGAAAAGGAGATCTGTACAGGCAGAGCACTGTTTCTCCTTTAAACTCTGTCAGGACTGCAGGATATCTTTCTTCCCCTCAACTTGTCTTTTTTTCCATGAATTTCCTGCCTGACCTTTTGTCCAATATTATGTCCTTTTATGGGAGGGCCAGGAAAAGCTGGTCGCATGTCACAAGCTGTGAAGCACCACCAATAGCCTTGAAATTACTTCATGGGGTAGGTTTCCTCTGTCTGTAACTTCTGCAGTCAGATGTTAGTTTGAGTTCAGGTCTCGCATTGGTGGCCCAGCATAATGAATGAGAGCTGGGAGACATCTGATTGCCTTCTTAGAAAATGAGATTGTGATAGATTGTGATATATTAATTTGCTTCAGACAAAGGCATTTACAATTCAAAACGTTTAGAGAAAGTTTTTGTGTTAGTAATCAAAAAAAAAGAAGCTGTGTTAGAAGTTAATTAATCTTCGCGTTGGGGAGGCAGAAATGAGATACAGCTTCCAAACTGACACAAAACACTACATAATAGCTGATGGAAACCAGAATTTCCAAGTGGGATGAAAATTAATCATTTTGACTTTGGGTATGCTGGCAAGCTTTGTGAAAAGGAATGGTTGGGCAGGATTTTCTGTTTCAATTAATCATTAATTTTGTTAAGATGCTTAACTTATTTACTGAAATAAAGGTAATGAAAAAAAGAAGAGAAAATCTCTAGGGTGCAGTTAAATTTCCTCCCACTCCCCGAGAAATCTGTTTGATGTGTTCTTTATTTTGCTTGGGACTGCATGAGGCTTGTAACACAGGTGTGTTTTTTAATCCAAGTCAACACTGGCCTCCTCCTAGCCCAGAGCAGAAGGGCTTCCTGCAGTCAGCAGCCTTCCTGCTCTGGGCTGCGTGGGTGAAGTGTGAGTCTGCAGATGTGCAGCACTCCCAGTCCATGGAAAAGAACCCCGGTGACCATGAAAATAAGGCTTGAAGGGTTTTTTCATTTGGGTGGGTTTGGTTTTGTTTGGGGTTTTTTTTGTTTGTTTGTTTTTTTTAAAGGATTCTTTATGTTACTGACTGATTTCACTTATGTGTTTTCTGCTGCAGAAGCTGTCTGGGCAAACAATAAACCCGATGCTGCGGATGTTTGGCCAGTCCATATCAGGGGGAGTCGATATGGATGGCAATGGTTATCCAGGTGTGTCTGCTACGCTGGCAGCGAGAGCACTGGGGAAACACAGCAGCAGGCTGAGAAAACAGTGGAGCTGGTGATTTCCAGGTTGCTGGTTCCTGCAATGGCCAGAGGCTGATGAAGCTGAGCATTTTCTTCCCTTTTCCCTGTTATTCAAAGCTCCTGATAAGAATTTGAGCCAATTGCTTGCTTCAGATGTTTGGACAGTCATGACGAATGATTGAGATATTAAAGCAAAGGATTTCAGTATCTGGCCAAGGTTGTAAGTTGCCTGGAAGCTGCCCAGTCATGATGACAATTAAAAAAAAAAAAAAAATAGTAGACAATAGCATAATGGTAATAATAAAAACCAAATAATGAAGTAGAAGTGAAATAACATCACAGACATGATCCTCTGGTTGCACTACTTCTGACATAATTATATTTGAAGAGACCAGCCAGCTGATTTAAGTAAAAATGCTTTTTTTGGATATATGCTCCATAATTTACCAACTGACATGAAAAAATTGAATTCTGTGCCTCCTTTGTAACTGTCTCAATGTTACAATAATTTCAGATATGACCGTTGGAGCTTTCTTGTCAGACAATGTGGTACTTCTGAGGTGAGATCAAAGTCTTTTTCATCCGCTGTTGTCTTCTTTTTGTGTCTGTTTTCTGTTTATATCTTACGTGTTCTAAGTCCTCCACCACTCTGATTTTCTCCCTAGTTTACTGTGGTCAGAAGAAGCAACCTGGGTTACCTTTTGAGCAGAACCTTAAACATGGATAGTGTCAACAAATGCACAGTCTGATTTAAACAGTGTAGTGAGGGATGACAATACATAGGACTCCCAGGGCTAGGAACAAAATGAAGGATTAGAGCCTGAAGGAGATGTGTTGCTTCTTAATGCCTTTTCTAAAAAGGTTGCTCTGAATTTGTGAGAAGGCTTTTTTATTGTTCTTACATTTGCATAAAGTAAATAAAATATGATTTAAGGGAATGCGGTTGAGCAAAAAGCCAGCTGCATATGATGCCAGGATGTAATTTTGCAAGTTATAATGGGACACAGAATGAAATAAGAGTCTTCAGGGAAATGAAATATGGAGATGTTTGTAATGCACACAGGATTTGGGCTGCTGTTTCAAGTGTATGAATTAAGTGCAATTGCTTGTTTCATCTGATGGAGAGAGGTGTGACAGCTTGGTCCACTAAATTATGCAGGTGGAGATTTAAGAGTAGGAGCAGGCTTGAGATGCACAGACATGGGGAAGAGAATGGGAAATCTGAATTTTACCAGTAGCTCTGTTGTTACACTTGTAAATATTTAATAGAAAAATCCTGTCAATACCTAGATGTCATTAGAATTAGTCACTAGGGATTCCTGCATCTTAATGGAACATAGAGATGTGGTGAAACTGGCAAGACAAATAGTGGAGCTGCAGAACGGATGTGCCAGCCTGCTTCTTTTTCAAGGCAGGAAAAACTTGGCTCTGTTTCCATTTGAATCAGTTAAACAAAACAAAAAGAAAAAGGAGAAGAGGGGAAGAAATGCTCTTGATGATCAATGTGGCAGCTAGTCAAGTCTTCTGAAGAGCTTTCTGTTCCTTCATCATGCACACAGAAGATGCCAATTGCTGTTTCTGTGAAAAGGTGTGCCATGCCCCAGATGGAATCTCACAGCCCCACATCTCCAAACCTGCTAGAAAGAAAACTGTGCATTTTTATTCTGCATTGTTGTTACTTGCAGGGTGGGAAATGGCAATCTGAAAGGCTTGCTGTGATGTTTAAAACAACATACATTGCAAAAGCATGGTGACCTCTGTCCATGCATTCAGTCACTGCTTGTGCATTTCGGAGAAGATTAAGACATTACCAGCTGACTTTGTGGGCAGCCTGATTTAATTGTGGCTACTGCCAATTTACAGCGTGTCCATCTTGCTGTTTAGATTCAGATTAGGATAAAGAAATGAGCTGCCTTTCCCCCCCACCCCTCCAGAAGCCTTTGTGAAATTCTTTGGCCAAAACCAACAAATGTTTTGCCAAGTGATATTAAAAGCTTTGGTGGAAGCCGCAGTGACTTGGGGCAGATCGTCATTGCTGTATTACTCGCGTGTGTGTATGGCTGTTTGACAGATGCATTGTGTTTTTTTTTTTTTTCCCCCAGTGAATAACTAAGTGAGCTAACATTAAGGAAAAATCACACAGTGCATCATGGCTGGAGAAATATTTTTTTTCTAGGAGAAATATTTTTCTAGGTCAATTATAGCATTTCCTCTTTTATGTTTCCTCAAGCATTTGAAAAGAGTTTTTTCCAAGGTGTGAAATCATACTAGGAAGCTCACTCTTCTTCCTCCTTCTTCCCCCTTTTTACTGTATATATTTCTAGGGTTAGCATTTATCTTCATCCTCCATCTCAAAAGGTGAACTTGCACTGTTATTTCAGGCTGTGGTAAAAGAGCCTGAGCAGCTGTCTCAGAGATTGATGTGAAGCTTGTTCCCGTTGATATGAATTAGGTGTAACCACAATCCCTGCTCTCTTCTCCCCGCTCCCCTCCACCTCTAAATTAAGTGGCTTGTGGAGTGAGAGTCCTGAAGTGGTTTGCTTGCGTGGTCTGGCCTTGCACAGCTGCTGGGACTACCTTAGAAGTGAATTTGCTGGTTGCTGCACATTTTTTTTTACTACTAGAGTTGGTTTTGGAAGAACGTGTTCATGTTGAACACGTACAGAATTGAAACCACAAAGAATAACACTCGATGAATTTTTGGGCTGGAGTCCTGTGCTAGGGGTGGCTCAGGAGAAACCTGAGTTTCTGGGCTGCTTTTCCCAACCAAGCTGGTGGGGCTTCTGTGTTGTCTGAGAGAGGAGACCCACCTGGGCCCTGATGTCACTCAGCTTGCTCTGTGATCCTGACCGAGGTCATCTTCAGCAAAGAATAGTTGTAGCAATAACCTGGTGCTGAAGTTTCAAGGGCAGAAAGCTTTTGTTCACAGTGCACCAGGTAACTCCTGAAACAGAGCTTAGCAGCGTGAAAAGAGTATTCAATCCTTACCACTTTCCAGGAGCAAATTAGCCAAACATTCCCTCCCCCAGAAAACATGAATATGGTGCCTGTTGTCCCTCTTAAATTGTCAGAAAAATTATGTATGAATCCATCTCCTACCCCTGTGCTCCCTCCTTGACTTGCAGGTCACAAACTTGACCGTAGACCATTCTCTGGAAACCTAAGGTCTCTGCCTACCTGTTCCTGACCATCCGGGCTGCTTAGCAAGCAGCCTCACTTGAATGAGCTTGTTGTCCTTGGTTGCCATTCTGCTAATTTTGTTATCCTCTTCAATCATCGGAAAGGCTTTCTGCAACTTTTATTTGAGATGGTTATTATTATGTGTTACCAGTTTCCCCAGCTGCCTGCCTGCAGTCTGTATCAGCATGAACTTCAAGTTGACACTATGGTTTTCATTCAGATGCAAGTAGTCCTTGCCAGCTAGGTCAAGTGCTAATCTATCTTACAGTTACAAGTGCACTCTCCAATTTTTCATGTCTGCTTGAAATTGTGCAGTTTACCAAATGTACTTTATTTTCCTTTGGCTGAGAACTTCCCTCTGAATGATCACTCAATTTCGCTCTCTATTGATCTCCAGATCCAGGCCTGTCATTACTATGGACATCTCTATTTTTCTGCCCGTGTCCATCAACATCACAGCTCCTCAGTGCCATGATGGCTTGCAGCCGGTGAACTGCCTCAATGTCACAGCATGCTTTCGCTTCAGTGGCAAGCGTGTTCCTGGAGAAATAGGTAAGGTACCTGCGCCAGCCCTGGGCAGGGGCACACTAGCAGACTAAGCTGGAGTCAAGGGCTCTCTTTGGATTCAGTAACAGAGCTTTTACATGAAATACATTGTTTCAAGGTGAGCAGAGCTATACAATTCCAGAAAGTTGGAGCCTGCCTGGGAACTTTCTTGGGCATGTTTTTACCTTCTGGTGAGGCTGAGTTAATACTGGGGCAGTTTCTTCCTTAGTGAAAGGAGGGAAACGTGTCCTTGGACTTACTGCAAGGACAGAACACAGAAACAACTGATGCTTTAGAAGTTCATATTCCCTGTGTATCTCTTGATAACGCATATCTGTATCCATATCCTCTATCAGTGTTATCAGAAAGCAGGTGTGATTTGCTCTGGATTAATAGTTTTAGAAAGTCTACAAGGAGCTCTTGAAACAGAGCCCTATAATTCTGAATTCCTAGCAGACGTGAGCAATTCCTTTTCTGTGCATCAGTTTACCTGTCTGTAAAATGATTATAAATAGCCCAGTATTTTACTGATAGCAAGAATATCTTCCAGGTTAGTTAACCTCTGTAAAACACCTGGAGTTTCTCATGTGAATGAAATTGTGTAAGGTGTGTAATTGTGCAAGCCTTTACGTCTTGGCTGCATTAAAATATTACTTATGTCTTTTACATCCCAGTGTTTACAAGTCTTAGATATTGTGTGAAGTGGTATGGGATAGATAGAGCATTTCTAAATATTGTAAGGTCTGGGTTTGTTTAGTTCAGCCACAATGTTTTACCTTCAATGTGCTTTAGGAATGGCAGAGGACTTGCAGTGTGCTGCTCATGGGAGATACCTCAGCCTCACAGTGTGCTGCGTCTCTGCTGTGGGTCTGGTGAGGAGCTGGAGGAAGCAGTGCCTCCTCCTACTCTGTGCCTCAGCCTTTCTGAGTCACTAATCAAGAAGGGTGAGAGTTGCATCTGTGCATCCCAGTATGCAGAGCCTGCTGCAGTATTTGGATTTTAAATGAGTCAGAGAAGAAAAAGGCTTCTTGCTACTTCTCCTGCCCTTCACATGGAGCGAGAACTACAAGCTGCTTGTTGAAGTTGTTCTCTGCAGCTTGTCACTTTTTGTCACCTGAACAGCTCAAAAAAGTGGAGTTACTACATTTAAGATTCCTCTGGATTCTAACATATTGGTGCAACTGAGATTTCAGTTTCTATTTTTGCACTTTTTCCTTCCCTGTAAATGATGACTCTCAGCAGACGAACACATGCTTTGATAAAGTATTTTTTGTAATGCCTGCTCCCCTGTCAGTTGAGAAAACTCTTATCTCCGAGCGCTCCGAGGGTGATAATTCCTTTCTGACAATCAGTGCATAGATTTTCTGAATATATAGGTTTTCATGTGTTCCTGGGGGTACTGTTTAATATGTTTCCTTTGCTTTAATTTCATACCTCTGGACCTGTGGCTAAGAAGTGAGCTGTCTTTTTTTCCAATCTAAATATCTGTTCCCCTTGTTTGCAAAAGACCTATCTTCCCGCTTCATCGTGTCTTGTAAGAGCCAGTTGAATTCCTCTGTGTTGTCATACAAACTGTTCTCCCGATGATTTATTGTGTGAAAGCACATGTGCATCTTCTTTGGCAAGTAACATATATTTCATTACAAGGAATTTTTTTACTATTAAGTAGATGATTATAAAACTTCCAACCATTGTCCTTTTATACAATGCTTCTTGCAAAGTGATTTGTCTTGAAAACATTGCAGCCAGAACTATCTGACTGTATAAAACCCCTTGGGGATATGATTTGGATAAAATATCTCAAATAAGCTTTCAGTTTGTAATCTAACAGTCAGATCATTTTAATTATGTTGCATTTGAAGAGTATCAATTAGCAAAGGGTAGAACAATTCCTGGAAATATTGCAATGGTTCCTCTCCTGCATGGTTAAATGTAGAGGGAAAAAAATAGAATTGTTGTCCAGTTCGGACTTTGACAGACATATGGAGGTGTTGAAATGCTATGTGAAGTTTTGTGGCTAAAAGTGTTGGGATTGTCTCCTCTTCGGATATCTGGGGCCTGTCTGTTAAGTCAGACGATGAGAACACAGTGCTGACTGGGAAAATCGCTCCCCTAAGGCTTGTCAGCATGGACGCTCAAGATGATTGCTGCTTACTGGTGAAAAGCTGGGTGTTGCTTTTGTTTTTGGGTGGCTGAAGTTGGTCACCTACTACACAATGTTTAGAAAGTCAAGCTGAACACGCAGGCACCATTCTTCTGTGGCAAATGTGTGTCTTCAGTGCTTATTTGAACGTGTGGTTATTTTTAGCGTTACATTAACTGGCATGTGAAGGAAAGTTGTCTTCATCTAGCACTGCCTCACGCTTGCATATAAACCTTCCCCACCTTCCTCTTGTTTTTTGAGGATCTGTGTTCATTGACACTGCTTGATACTGCCAATGACAGTATAATTCCCATCCATTTTGTGGATACTGAATGCAGGCTATGGTTTTTAGAAGTATGAATTTATTGCTGAAATGGTTTCATCTAAACAAAGAGCCATGCCCAAGTGAAACATGTGCTCTGCACTGTGTGCCAGGCATTGTCTGACCCTTCGCTCTGCCTCTGTGCTTGCTGCAGAGCTGAGCGTCTAGTTGTACGGCCACTGAGAGAGACAGCCTCTGGTACATCTTGGAGGTGTGAGAAATATGGCATTTTAAGTTTTCCCTCTTTCACCTCAGAATCTCACTCAGACTGTTCCTCCCTCACCTGAGGGGCCATTGCTTTGTCTCTCCTGGGGTGTCTGTACCTGCAGGAAAGGCAGGGATGAGAGAAAGGCCTTTCCTAGCCTGGGTGAGCAGACTTCAGCCTGTTCAGACCATCCACTTCTGGGTGACCAGCACAAGAAAACAGAGGCTGTTTGCATCTCGGTGCATCAAGCACTGTTTCTGCATTCATCTCCACAGAAGAATGGAAATAAACTTGTGCCCACAGTCTGGGTAATTTCCTCAACAACAGCAGCAACAATAGTGCCAGTGTAAGAATTAGGTGAATTTTAAGTGGCTATGAAATTAAGGGTTTTGGGCATTTGGCTAGGGCTAGGCAGATGCGTTAGAAACTTCTTCAAAGTTTCTCTTGTACTGTTCACTTCAGGTGTGCATGGCTTGTGTGCTGATCCGTTTCTAGGGTAGTCTTCATGTCCCAAATACTGTTGCCTGAAAGACGGGTGTGAGATTTAGTGTGGGATAATGGGTCACTTGACATTTTCATTCTGTTCGTATACATTTCTAGGACTGAAGAAACATGCCTGATCCAAAATCTGACAAAAGTGGACACTCCTTATCTAGTTTGGTGCAGGAATAGTACTTCTGTCTGTCTCTCATTTTTCCAGTCCGCTTGGATGCAGGCCTAAGACCGTGCTACCCTCTGAATGCCTCAGAGGCAGGGATGCTGTAGGGTTGTGTTGTTTAGTGTATGCCTGGAGCAGTGAGGATGGCTCCCTACTTGGAAGCTAGGGACAACACTATGAGAAAGAATTTGAAACAAAGTTTGAAGTAAGGGGAAAGGGAAAGAGTTTTGAGAGAGGATGGGGAGAATGTCCTATGTAGTCATTCGCTAGGACAAATTTTTTTTAATACTTTTTTTACTTAAGAATTTTCTCTGCAAGCAAAGGTCATGAATCATTTTCTCCTTGTAATTACTGGTAAAGAAGGCAAAGAAATGCATTCCTCTTCCAATGGCTTTTTGTTATTGTTTACTAAGTTCTTAATTTTCTCCATGTGGTGCCCTGCTTCACCCCCCACAAATCAGTACTATAGCTAGTAGTTTAACAAGAACTTATGGACGTGCTTATTCCTGCTGAGCATTTTGCCGCCTGCTTTTTGTGTGCTGTAGCATCATCTGAGTGGGCAACAAAGGCATGCGCAGGGTGGCTCAGGGTGTGTAACCTCTCCATTAGCACAGCCAGCTGCTATTCCTGTTTTAGCTCACAGGATACCACTACCTGAGTTCAATCCCTCCTCACTCCTCTCTGCTTCAGGGCTGCCTGCAGCCCTGTAAGGGGGGGACTCTTGCATCATGAGTACGCATGTGCCGCTTAGGTTGAAAATCCATTATAAAATGCCTTCTGCCGTTTACTTTGTTTGTCTGTTACTGGCTGGAGTAACTCTCCTGGTCTGCTGGCTGATGGTTCTCTTGCAGGTATGATCAAAAATTTCTCAGTGAGCTGTTATCAAAGCTTTCAGGCATTTAACTTTAGTTATGGAGAAGGAATAGCTGTTAGAAAAATCAAGCCCTGGATCTGAGCTCATCAAATCCATGCCAGAGTTTTGTTTTGATTGTGTGAAGTTAGGATGGGCCAGATCCCCAGAAACATTTCAAACTAGACCTCCTTAAAGCTGCTGGACAAATATTTAAAGGCATTACCTGCAAGAGTTAATTTGCTAATGAAAACTTGCCTTGCGATCTCCTACTGGAGTGAGCAGGAGGAACTTACACCACCAGCAGTGCGAAATTTGGCCAGTTATCTCCCCACCCTGGTTGCTTTTTGGAAGCAATGAAGCTGGGGAGAGGAAAAAAAAAAAAACCTTACTCATGGTATTTCAGTTTTTCCACTGATGTGACATCATTGGATATAACATAGAAACAAGTTGTCAAAATAAAGGGGAGGCGGGGGGGAGGATGGGAACTGTGCTGCTTGATTGAAAACATCCACTGCTGTTTCAGAGAGACGGTAGCTGGGATCACTTTGCTTGGAGGCCTGGTACGGGGCTTGCCTTGGGACGCGTCTCCGCGCCTGCAGCGAGGAATTGTTCAGTGTCAGTAATATGTTGCGCATCCTTTGGAGAGCCTCCGAGCCTCCCCAGGCACCCCTGCAAGCTATGCAGCCCTGCCTTCCTTTGGTGTTTCTCTTTTGAAGAGGGCTGTGTCTCCCCGTGGGGCTTTTTGCCTCTGCCTACGCAGGGCCTGGGTTTGCTATGGCTTTTCTTGTCTTTAATCTTGGGATGCCGGTGCACATCTCAGCATGCAAGCGTGCATGTGACATCTTGAAAGCAAAAGGGAGACAACTGGGGATGGGTGTGGGATGTGCACACTTTAAAAAAGAAAAAAAAGGTTAAGAAAGAGACTGCTGGCTAAACAGGCTAAGCCCTGCGTTTCTGTTTAGGTGGCGCTCTTCAGCGGGACTGAGCAAACACCACTTCAGGGAGAGTTTTTGGTGCTGAGCCTGTCAGAGTTTGAAACGCTTTCAAGGCATTATCCTTCTAAACAAGTTATTCTTCCAAAAGCAAGCAAAAAAAGTTCAGGTGGAGCCCTATGATGGTAGTTAGGCTGATTCCTCAGCTGTTGCTTTTCTTACTACCTAGGGTATGTCTCTGGTTGCTTTGCATGAACTTGTGAGCAAACTTTTCATCAGAATGCAACACACTACAAATGGAAGCAAGGTCCGTTTGAATTATATATGTTCACAGGGACTTTTGCACCAAGTTTTATAATATCATTAAATAAATTCTTCAAAGTAGTGAAACTTTGGTGGAGAAATGATTGGAGGGGATACCACTGTCAGCAGTGTTGATTTAGAGAGATAAGGATTTTCATTGACTTTAAAAAAAAAAAAACCTACCGCAGTGAAACCAAATTAAAACGTGACAAATCCTAGCAAAGACCCCTTGCTGAAATTTGGTATAGAAGACCTCAGTCCAGGAATGTGTTACATTTACATTGATTGTGTATAAAATTCTGCTTTAAAAAAAGTTTACATTTATGTGGAGCGTATTATCTGGCATCAATCATTTAGGACTTAAATAAAACCAAAGCAATAATTTGGCAAGCATGCTACACATGTAACAAATCAGCACAGGAGCTGGTGCTGGCTGTCATTTAGGGAGATTATCAACTAATTAAGCCATTTATAGTGAGCCAATCTCGTGGTATTTACGTTATTGCCTTGATAACAGCTGAAATCAGTGGAGGCTGTGGTCTGTGATGAGTGAAAGGACCTCACAGCCAGTGTTTCCCTTGTCTGTAGAGAGCAGCAAAATAAGCGTTTATGCTTCTGTTGCAATTTCATTGCTCCTGTTGTTGCGTTTACCAAAAGGAAAGGTATAGACAGCTTGGATTATTCAATCACTGTACAACTGCTTCAGGTAACAACTAAGTTTTCTGTTGGACACAGACTCATCCAGTCACAAACTGACCGATTGTGTTAAGCTGCTTATCCTGTAGAACAGCAGGAAACAGGATTTGCAGAGATACAGCTCATTAGTCTCTGGGTATTTCTTCTATAAGCTGCTAGGGATGTATAACATCTAAGGGAGGGATACTGAGTGCAAGACAGTGATCTCTAATTAAGGTCTAAACGCTAAGATGACCGCAAATCAACAGAAGTAATTGTCAGGAAGTGCCACATCCTTGTTGACATTTGCATGGTTTGTGCTGTTCTAGAAGGGAGACAAAGCTCGAGGCTGCCGCTGTTGTTGTGTTGTGGTTTTGCTTTTTATGTTAGCAACTTAATTTAAGCATCTTTTGTTTCTTTTTTTTTTTTGATTAGGTGTGCATGTCTAGATTTGTATTTACACATCATTTCCTATGGGAAAGGATGGGCTGGGGAACCAACACGAAACCCGGGAGTACATTAGTAATTGGATTTGGGTTTGTGCAGCCACAGGAAACTTAGTGATTGATTGAGGGCTGGCAAGGGTTGACCTTTTTTCAAGCACACATGTCCCGGGGGCGACAGGATCTATTGATAGGTGGCTAGAAAATAACTATTGTTCACTGACATCCTTTGTTTTCTTCTTCTTCCTTTTTAAAACAGGTTTGAATTATAACTTGACTGCTGATGTGGCAAAGAAGGAAAAGAGCCAGCAACCCAGAGTTTACTTTGTGACTTCTGGAGAGACGGTGGGGCAGATCACAGAGAAGTTGCAACTGTCATACATGCAGGAAAAGTGCGAGCATTACCTAGCATATGTCAAGGTCAGTTCATTCCTGTCCTTACTAACATTGGCCTCATTGCAATTCCACTTTTTTTTTCTTTTAAATATTCAAACAATTAAAATGGTGCTGCTTGGGTTCAGATGTTCTTTGTTTTCCTGACAGATGGATGAAGTTTTGTGAGTGGAAGCTCAGAACTTCTTGCTTAGTATGATTTGTCAGTCTGAGTACCATCAGGCCTTCAAGACCTGATGCCAGAAATATGTATTTTATTTACTTTTGATCAGGTGCATTTGCAGGTGATTTCTTTCTTCTTTTGGCTTAGTTTCTTGCTACACTTGTTATACTCAAAATATGGAGGCAAAGTTGGTTTGGGTTTTGTTTTTTTTTTTTTTTTGGCAGGAGCAGCAGGTTTAGTATTTAGTTTTGTGTAAGGTCTGATTGCACAAGGGGCTGGTGATGCAATCTTCATGGTAATGGCAAGATAATGTGGTGTCTGTCCTGAAGCAATTGGGCTCATGGGTTTGAAGAGCACCCTGGATTTCATTGGGGCTTGAAAATAGCAGTGGGATAACTTTATTTCACATTCAGAGAGTGCTTTACAGACATGCTGGGATGTAGAAAGGGTCTGTTCTTCCTGTAATAAATTCTTCATATGGGGTCTGCTGTTGTTGAAGAAATGTCACCCAAGTGCCATTCTGTTTGCAAAGGAAGCACAATAGTTTTCTTCTCAGCTAAGAAATTTATAGAATGGATTTTAAAATGATACAGGAAGGAGATCTATCTTTTAAACCAACTATGTCTTATAAGCTCCAGTCTGTATCACCAGTCTAGTGGGAAGTATGGTTGTATGGTGAGTTGCATATCCTCCTTACTGAAGGACATATTCCTGTAGAGGAGTGTGACCTAAATTCAATGGATATCACTTGGCACTGTCTTGTTTTGAGAATCCAGCAGGTCCAGACATCCCTAAATGTATAAACTTTTCCAGGAAGCTTCTTTGTACCTAAAAACTGTGAGAACGGGAGATAAAATTCATCCTTTGACTTTATCAACATTTTGTGCATGGCTGCTGAGAGATAAAAATAAATAAAGGGACCACCAAGGAGGAAACGCTGTCCTGTTAAGTTGTGTGGATCTCTGGGAAGAGACTAGGTAGCTTCCATAGTTTTTTGTTTCTAGAACAACCTTTGCTTTCTGCTGTGGAGAAGCTTCTTAAAGAAAATGTAGACCTATGACATTGCCATTACTTAGAAAATATGGCTGTGAGTTCACTAATTCTGGTACTCCTCAAATGAGCGTATCTGATTAGCTTTAATGTACTGAGTTTGGATGAAAAGGAGCCCTATACCTTTCTATCTTAACCCAATAATGATTTCTTTCATGCTAACCCTATTGTAGTTTTTGGGTACTACATAGGATTCCTTAAAGAGCTACATATGCCCAGGAAACTGTTTAATTTATTGTAGCATTTATAGATGATGTTGGGAATGCAAAGGTAAGAACTATTTTTCTGGAAAATTCCTGGGAAATTTCATTTTTATAGGCAAGGGAAATGCCAACAACTTAAAGCAAAATGGCTGGTTAACAAACAAGGCTACTGGCTTTCTGTATGGTATAAGCAGTTATTTTTCACAGTTGGAAGAATAGAAGGAAGTGTTGTTTTTTCGTGGAAGGGAGAATGCAAAGCAGTGGAGAAAGGTAATCCCTGTGCTTTCATGGGAAAGGTGATATGATCCACGAGGCTACATTTGAAACATCAAAGAGAGCCCTGCAGACTCTGGAGGAGTGGAAATGGGGTCATGATCTTTCACTGCTATCCTTAAGTAACAGCTAGTAAAACAAAACCAAAAACCCTGAAAAACAAAAAAACTCTCCAAACTCCAACCGGAAACCTCCTTGATTGCATAGTTTTATGATGGAATGGGTGATAAAAGATGTGGACTTAAAATATACAAAGTATTTCACTTGGACTTTCCTCTTTGCTTTTATTTACTGTATGCCTGATGAATTCGCCTCCATGGCAAATTGAGTTATTTGCAGTTGCATCCTTAATCTGTTCACTTTATTATTATTCATTTGAATCCCTGGTGACAAATAGGTTTATATGGTAACATAAGGAAGTCAATTCTGGACTGGCTAGGATCAAGGATAGAGAAGCTCTTTGGACTTGTGCATGACCTCACGTGCTAGCTTCACAAGCCCTACTAAGGAAACAAGGCACCTGGTCCAAATGGCATACAGCAGAGCTCCATAGGTTACGTTAGTGAAGTGAAAGCCTGTGCCAGGCCTTGCTGATGACATTGTCTTGCCAACGTGCAGTTCTAGCATGCTGGAGGCATAAAACAGAAGGACTGAGGAAAGCTGTGAAAAAACTAGACCTATACAAGCTTGCTGCAATTTCTTTTGACAGATTAGATCTCAGGAGACTCCAGTGAAACTGAGCACTAAAAGAATTGCAGTCTGCAAATAACCTGACAGGGAGACTCAATAAATCATTTTGCAACTGATAAGCGTCAATGTTTTGAGCATGATTCCTTTCCTATTTGTGGTTCCCTCTCAGGACAGGAGCTACTATTCTTATTGCTGCTGCTGAAATTGAGTATTAGAGTCTGTCTTTCCTCATAACTGTGTGACTGAGTTAAGTGTATCTATCTCACAAGGTTGGTAGGATATGTGTAGTTCAGAACTTGACCTTGTACAAGGCAAGCTACCAAATTACAGCTGAAATTGCTAGAATTATGGTAGTTCATGAGAAAACATGTTTTTCTGGTTGAGAACAGAGAATGAAATATAAATGCTTTGGGACATGAAGATGCTTTGAGTTTGGTTTTGTAGTGGGCATGGGGAAGTAGAGGAGAGAGGCAGTTTTCTGAATTAATTTTTTTTTTTTTTTTTTTTTTTCCCCTCCATTAGAGTCTGTTTGATTTCTAGTTAGGAAACTTTAAATCTTTGGTATACATAGTCAGTAATTCCAATACTCGCAGCGCCTCGTGTCATCTGCAAAAGCTGTTGTTTGTTTTAATTTAAACAACCTTTGGAGGTTTGACTGATACATTCAGTAGAAAATGGACAGCTGGTGCACGTGGCTATTAGTTAAGAAGTTGAGGAGCATCGCTGTTTTTTTTCATGTCAGTGTGTATCTGATCCTGCTCCCCGCCGTCTCTCAGGAGGTGCTTCGCTGCTGGACAGTTCCTCCTCCAGCCGTCTGGAGATGATGGTGCTGCCACTACGGACCTTCTCTCCTTCAACGGTGATAAAACTGCTAACAGCAGATAAATACACTACGTGACAACTATCTGTCAGTTTTGCTGGAGGAAAATGAAGCAAAAGTTTAAATCTTGCTAGTTGTGTGTGTTTGTTTTTTGGTTGGTTTTTTTTTTTTAAGGGATTTGTTTTTTGATAAAAGGAATGGCAAACATAAACGTGAGAAAATGGATCGTGGTCCTAAGAGGAGAAGCAGCAGAGGTTGCAGAAGGGGATAGAAACAGAAAAAGATGAAGGAAATAAATGGGTTTTGAGGCATCACAAGTGTCTCCTTAATCTTAATATCTGGGCCTGCAGCTGAAATGTAGAGTTTTCTCTTGGGAACTGCACTCGTTTGGTGCTCAGAAGACTTGAGTTGTGCGTTTAAGACGTGCTGTGATCAGGGCATTGACTCTGAGAAAACATTGTTTTCCCTTCCCAGTAACTGCCCTGGTTGTTTCCTGCTTATGTCGGCTCCCCTAATATTTAGGGTAGATTTACCTGTGGATAGCACAAGAGAATTTGACGCAGACAGCGAAGCACATTGTGCCTGCAGATTCATGCAGGGTCAAATCTCATCTTCCTTAATTTATCACAAAGGTGTAATGGTGATGATGGTGAAAGCCCCTTATACAATTCCTGCATTTATTAAAGAAGCACCGTCTGGTTTTTCTTACCGCACCATGGGCCAGCCAGCTGGGCTGCCTGTTGCTACCAGTCACTGCTGTCTGTGTGCAGAGTGAACATTGTAATAGCTTCAAACACTTATCAGCACTGGTACATGATTAAACCAGACACAGCATTTATATTTTCCAGAGATCTTTTATCTGGTGACTGTCTGGTTGTTTAAGAAGTCTCATGTTGCTTATTGTATTAACTCTTAATGGATCCGGCCATAGCTTATGGGGAGGATGGGGCTGAGAAGCAACAGAGGAGCAGTGATACCAAAGGCTTTTCGTAATGGCGTGTAGGTGGGGAGCTTGGGCTGTGTTTGTACAGGCAGGTTTGGAATAAACTGCTGCCTTTTCAACAGAAATTGCACAACTGTGTTTTATTCACTGCTGAATTCTGTAACCAAATTTTTGCCTGTTTATAGGTATGTTTCTGGCCTTTGTATGCCATACAGCACTTGCCTCAGGTCTCTAAAAATACTTCGGGTTGCTGATCTTCCCACAGCTTCATCTCTAGTGCTTTCCAATTTTAGTCCCTGTCTGTGGTTGTGATTATTTCTCCCTCTATAGATCTTTGACCTCATCTGAGGGGGATGCATGTATTAAAGTCTTTTATTCTTAATTCATAGTAATCTGGCTTTTTTTCTAGAGTCTGGGTAGCAAAGCATTCTGTCTCACAGTCACGTGTGATGTGGAGATCACATCACTTTGATCATTTCCAAGATGTACTGTCTTCTGAAAGCTGTCTGCCTGTGAATTAACATCTCTATGTTAAGATTTGGCTGGTAGTGTTACAGCATAGAGACATACAGCCAGAGATACTCAAGAGCTTGTTTTGAAGGTTGGGGTGTTTTTTGGGGGGTGGTGGTTTCTCCCATACTGTCAACACGGAGCCTTTTAGAGGCGATGGGTTTTCAGCAGAGCTTGGTTGCTCACTTTTAGCGAGGCCTTTCCCGGAACGCTGGTGCTGTGAGCAGTGGGCTGTGTGTTGGACGTGGACAATAACCACCGCTTTGTGGAGGAAGAAGTGAAAAACAGACCCTTGGCAAGCACAGCTCCCCTCGGTAGTGACCCAACTGGTCCTGCACACCTCTCCTTGGGAGAGGAGAGAAGTTGGAGGAAGTCAAGGGATAACACTTGAAGTGAAGCCTACTTTCACAGCAGCAACAGCTATGAAAACTTAGTCACGATTATCTAGGATTTCACAGGGTTTGGAGCACTGGGCAGACAAAGGGAGCGCTGACCTGTTCCAGCCTGCAGCAGGAAGTTTATCGTCGCTGCAAGACGAAAGCTGCTGTGTAGTTTTGCCAGGAATGATGACTGCAGTGAGATTCAGTGCTAAGACCAAGAGCAGAGTTGATATCTTTGGGTTTGTTTCTTTTTGCTGTTTTATATAACTTTTTTTTGTCCTTTTGCTGAGCCAACAGGAGAAACTGTCAGGCCGAGACAGATGCAGTCATAGCATATGTTGAGCCTTAAAGGGCTGTGGGATCGGTAGGGTGATCATGACGCACAGGGGTTTATTTACAGAAGCATGCTTTCTGGAACAACCCTGTTTTCCAAAACTGCGAAAAGTGTGCTTGTAATCTATTAACACAGCCTGCCTCCCCTCCAGCAGAGCAAAATAAATATAATCTTAGCAAAATAAATATAGTGTTTTCAGTTGCCTTACTCTGTAAAGTGATCAACCCTCTCCTTTTGGATATACTCTTGCCAGCACTGTGTAGAGCTGATGTTTCACCTTGAAAAATAAGCCAGGGAGAAGAGAAGCTGCATTTTTTACCTGAGTAGCTCATATGGGCAAGGGAAGAACAGTTGTTAGCTGGATAACTCTGTGTTCCTTTTTATTGCCTCTTAAGTACAGCAATTTAGATGCACCAGAAGGAGAATTAGGAGCTGGTGGGAAGACTGACATCTTTGTGCTGGGCATTAATTGTATCAAGATTTAAATACTGTTAATGACCATGGAGTTGTCTTTGGCTTTTCCAAAAGTTTTTGCAAGGTTCACCAAGAGCAAGTAAGATTGTCTTTCAAGGGTAGGCTTATACACAAGTTCAAAACTGTCCTGCATGATGTGGCCAAAATGAAGCTGCCAAATATGTGTGGCACTAGCATCCTTTCAGAAGAGACCCATGCTGCAAGTAGTTAAGTGCTGTAAGATCTGTTAGGGCTGGTAGTGCAACTACATGGGAGAGCAAACTGTAGCAGATGTGGTGCTATTAACCATTTGGGGGCTTTTTACTGGGCAGTGTAGCTAGTAGGGCTGTGTGGTAGCCCAAAGGGTCTTGTGTCCTGAGGCCAGTGGGAGGTTTTCAGCTGTGAGCTGAAGGCAGAGGTTTTGTCCAGATGTCCTCCTCTGCCCATCTTCCCAGGTTTTTAAAGAAATCACTTTTTTTGTTTTTTCTCCTCACGCTGACAGATGATATAACGGGGTGGCAAATGCCTCGTCCTTTCTGGTTGGACAGGGTCTTTGAGTGTTTTCTGCTCTGTACAAAGCTTGTCTGTTATAAAAACAAAGAAACCAAAAAAACCCCATCCAATTTCAAGTTTTAGTGAGGTAACCAATTTTACTTTAGTTCACTGTTGCTCTTCAGCTTTTGCCAGCATGTATGAAATAGGCTAAGTACATTGTTTGTGGCCAAGACAGAAATTGGTTGCTCTGGTGGAGCTGCTGTCAGACAAAGCGCCTGGTTAATCACATTCATGAATCCAAGTAGAGAGATTTTATGCTCCCCAAATGAAATAAATATCATCTTGAATGCGGCTCAGTCAGTAGACTTATAGCACAGCGGCTGCTGAAATTCTGCTTTGCCTGCCTTGTATTTCTTTTTACCTGCCTTTTTTTTAAACTCTAGTGTTACCTGCTAAACCCTAAAGGGATCCAAATCTTTAATCTTGAGCCCTTTGATAAACTTGTCTGTTTGATATATTCTGTAATGGAAAAGAAATATGATTTATTTTTCAAGTAGAGTCCCTCAAAAATACATATTTCTTAAGTTTTAACAGAGTTGAGAATTACTTTTATTGCTTGTAAAGTCTTAATGAAGTGTAACACTTCACTGCTGGTCTTACGCATTCAGTAGCCTGCATGTTCCTGGCTTTACTGTCTGCCCACTGATGTGTTTCTGTCTGATACTGTAGTTCCTCAAAAAGAGATTTCATTTGCAAATTAAACCTTTTGGAGGCTCAGGAGGGGCAGATATAGGCCTGGATGGAGTATGTCTCTTTTAGGGAGAAGGATACCAGAGCCCATGGTTTGGAGAGGCTGTCCATGGGGCTTTTGTCTGAGAGGAGTCATTGCATTTCCCAGTGATGGCACTTTTAGGAAGTGAATGGCCAAATAGAGATAAAAGAGGTGCTGCACTTTGTGCTAGGAGAAGTTATTTCAAAAGGTAGGTAATGATGGATAGGAATATTTTTGCTTTCTCTGGCACTCCTGGTTAACCAAAGAGCTTGTTTTCTCAGGTGGAAAGAAGCAGCAAAGAAGGTAACACTGCCGTTTTAGGAACTTTCTAAGCTTATTTTTTGTACGGAGTGATATAAACTAAACACATGATGGCAAATTGTGCTGTAAAAGTTTATTAGTGCTTCTTTGGGACAAATTTACACTTGGGGGGAATACGCTTAATGCTAGAGTATTGCTGCAGAAAATTACAATAGGGAACAGCTTGTTTGTCTTAGTGGTTTTCCTGTTTATAACACATGGAGGAATATCAGTCTGTGCGGTAATCTCGGACACACACATGAACATGCTTGGCTTATCCTGTCCAAACTGGGGAGTGCCTAAAATTATCACCCTTTCATTTTGCTACCCTTAGGAAGGAATGAGCAGGGCCCTTCATCAGGAAACAGTGGAGGCAACTTCCAACAGAAAACTCCTCACTAGGCAAAAAAAGAAAACAATTAATTTTGCTGGCTGTGTCTTCTGGGTGTGCTCCAAACCTATAACCTCCTCATAGTCAGAACAGACTTGAGACTCCTGGGAGACTTACAGATGCTGTGTTTGGTTTGAGTGGCAACACGTAATGCTAATCCAGTGGCCTAATTCATACCAAAAGTGCCTGACAATATGTTTGAAGAAATGTGGGAGTAATAGGTTGCAGGCGTAGAGCTTTTTTGGCAGAAAATGCCTTTTCTTCCTTTCTCCCCCACTACGTAACTTCAGTTGTGGAACTGAACTAATCTTGAACTCCTGACATCCAGAAAGAATTGAGGAAAGGCACATACCCTGTGCCGTTACTGTCACTCCCATGCAAACACCAGTATTTCCATATGCAACGGGCTAGTTACACATGGTATGGTTGTGCTGGTGATCAAAAGTTACATCCTTGGTCATAGGCTTGCAGTTTGTTGCATAATTTTAATTATCGATGTCCCTTGTAGAGCTGCGTGACCTCTCCTGGAGTCGCAGTTATTTTAGGGAATGTTTAGTCTTCTGTACCTGGAACCTGCATGTTGTCCTACGCTAACTGTGCTCCTCTGGAGATTTGAAATAGATAGTTATCTGTTAGTGCAAATTGTTTTCCACTTGCCCACAGTCTCTTTAACCTGATGGCAATGCTTAAGCTTGTTTCCTGACTTTATATACGAGATGTTCTTATGGATTGGATGCACTAGGCAAATTATCTTGCGCTTCTCCCCTTTGGTGTGTCATGATTTTATAATGGCCTTTTCTCCCATCAAATGTTTGTGGCCACTGTGCTTGCTTTCAGTGGTCATTTTTGCTTTGAAAAAAGGATCATCTTTGAAAATAAGCATGCTTTTGAAAGCTATCCTCAAAGCAGTGAAGTAGTCAAATTTTAAGAATATGTGCAATCTAATTTTAAGGGTTTGTTTCTTCCATTGCTGTCTTCTGGCTGGCTCACAGTGTAATGTGCCATTTGTTTTCATCTGGTGTTAAAATTTTTATTGCTGCATGTGAATTACACAAATTTAAAAGAACAATTTTCATAAGGGATATTGTAAAGGCTGTGTGTAACACAAATAGCTAATTAATTAATTCTTAAGCAAAAGCTCAGTGTTACTGCACCAGAGAGATTTCTCTGATCGGATTCCTACAAGAACATAACATAGCAACTTCACTGTTTAACAGCAAATTTAACCAGAGGATCTTCTAATCTACCTTTACTGTCAAGTTATTGACCACTTTTTCTGCCTAAGTTGCACTTAACTGGTGTTCATAATTTCTCATATGTAACATGAGCAGTTTCCTGTAAATAAAGTCCTCTGTGAAATTATTTGCCAACATTTATCTTCTCAATGAAAAATGGAAAATAATGAGTGGCTTTTGCATGCTTTTTATGCAAGCTGGATTCTTTTATTGCCGTCTTCTTGTTCTAGTTATTTTTAATCTCCATTTATGCATAGGTTTGAAGGCACTAAATATGTTTTACTCTGTGGTATGTCAATGTGCCTAACCATAAGGCTAGGGCTGGGTGATAGTCTGACTGTAATAACAAATACTAATGAAAAGGAAGAGAATCCTGCAATAGTTTATATTAAGCGGTTGGGGTTTTTTTGTCCTGGGAGAAGACCCAGGTCTGTTGTTAAATTCTAGACTGAAATGTGAGGAGTTAGCTGTAAATCTGAGGGAATCTATGTAAGAGTAAAGTAAATTTACTACTTCCTTCTTTTGGCATACACACTTCATCACTTAAGACTTCCTTAGATGACAAAATAAGTTAAAAATACAACTGGTTAAACTTGTCATGACTTAGTAATTTTCATCCTATTAGCAGACACACAGCTTCTTATTTGGGAAGATTGCCTATAAGGGAACTGACATTAATGTCGCTTTGGTGAGAAGAGTGTAAAAATAGAAACAATTATCAAAGAATGTAAGTTAAAACAGAGTATGTCTTAAAAGTTTATACCTTCTTTCACATATTTTTGACATGCTAGGATATGGAAAGCACCAAGTGAAACATCCATTAGCTATGAAATTGTAGTTTTGGTGAAGCCCAAGTGTACGGGGATAATGGTCTGAGGGAAAGGCTTTTAAATCCCTTCCATGTAAGAGACTAATCTCTGTCACCTGCACCTGGGTCAGGGCAACCCCTGGTGTCAATGCAGGCTGGGGGATGAAGGGATTGAGAGCAGGCCTGCCCAGAAGGGCTTGTGGGTACTGGAGGATGAAAAGCTGGACACGAGCTGACAACATGCACTCACAGCCCAGAAAGCCAACTGTATCCTGGGCCGCATCAAAAGAAGCGTGGCCAGCAGGTCGAGGGAGATGATTCTGCTCCTCTATTCCTCTCTGGTGAGACCCCACCTGGAGTACTGCATCCAGCTCTGGGGCCCTCAGCACAAGAGAGATATGGACTCTGTTCGAGTGGGTCCAGAGGAGGGCCATGAAGATACTCAGAGGGCTGGAGCACCTCTCCTATGAGGACAGGCTGAGAGAGTTGGGGTTGCTCAGCCTGGAGAAGGCTCCAAGGAGACCTTATTGCAGCCCTTCAGTACTTAAAGGGGGCTTATAAGGAAGATGAGGACAAACTTTTTAGCAGGTCCTGTTGCGGTAATACAAGGGGTAATGGTTTTAAACTAAAAGAGGGAAGATTTAGACTAGATATAAGGAAGACATTTTTTATGATGAGGGTGGTGAAACATTGGAGCAGGTTGCCCAAAGAGGAGGTGCTAGATACTCTTAAAGCTCTGTTCTGTCTTGCAGGTACGAAGTCTTTGAGATCAGAGTGAAAAATTTTAAAACAGAACCTTTTTGTTGTTGTTTTCTTATAAGGATTTTCGTTATTCAGAGAAAACAGGTGATTTCATGCAACTCTAATAGCTATAAACTACTCCTTTTAAATCATTGAGCAGATCACTGAGTGGTTCTGAATCACTCTTTGGTTATATGCCACCAGGGGAAACCATTGCTTCATGCGCTGGTAAAGTACAAATTCACATGGTAACAAACCCAGTTTTGTATGAAAAATATTATACATGTGAAAGTGAATGAGTCCAGTTCCCATTTGTGGTGCATGATCCCCCACCCCAGAAACTGCTTGCCCAGGAAAGGCTGCTGGTTTGCCCCCATTCAGTGAGCTCTACAGTTCATGGTGAAGAGGAGGCTTGAGCCCAGCAGCTGTAATTGGCAACCAATGAGCTCCCTGTGACTTGGAGGTGTCAGTGGGCGCCCTGGCACGCAGGAGTGTTCAATCCATCCCCTGCTTGATTGCAGGAAGGGAGTTGGAGGCGGTGGTTTCTATTTTCTTGTGTTACTCATGTGATTGTTTCCATGAAAGCTAACCCTGTCTGTTCTCAAATCACGGCAGCAAAAATCACAAGCTGGCTTTGAGAGGCTGAGCCCTGGAGCACAGCCAAGTTTGGGAGCCCAGTCCAGTCTGTGCCAAGACAATGCAAGCGCTGCAACCCTGGCAATAGAAATCAATGGCAAAAACTATCCCAGGCTTCAGTAAGGAGTGAGGATCTTGCCTGGAGACCAGAGCAGACCCTATTCACATGAGACAGCATTTTCAAAGCCTTTCCTGAACCCACTAAATATTTCTGGTGTGGGGCAATGGGTGAATGTTTAAGCCTGCTGGGATGGTGCTTCCACTTCTGGTATTTCCATTCCTGCTAAATGCACTGGCGCAGGTTGTACTGCCTGTGTCTCTGCTTAACCGATATGTAGGTAGTCAATTGTGGCAAAACCCGTCCCTGAAATGGAGATACCACCTGAAACTGTGCTGTGACACCATAGCCATTGCAAGTGATAAATATTATCCAAAGAGCTGTTTTTTATTTGTCCCTTCCAAGAACTTGGGCAAATGCCAGAATTTATTTTTAAACTTTATATAAGCGACTTAAATATTTGTGATGACTCATTTTTCTTTCCTTATATTTTGGGAACAGTTTTAATTTTGCCCTACGTTGTTTCTGTGGGTCTTTTTTGGCATTGGTTCTCTCTCTCTCACCTCCCTCCTGTAACAGAATGATCTAATGTCCTGTATTGACTGAAGGCTGGTGGGTTCAACATGAGGTTGCTTGCTTCAGGGAACGAGCAGAATATATTTACAGGGCTTCTGCTGTGTCCCCCTCCTACCCACCAAGACAGCTATCTAAAAATGTAATGTTTCTGACTGCATAATCTGTATGTATTTTAATTTTGGTGTTAATGCTATCTTTTTCATCTTGGAAGGAATACTGAATGCAGCTCTGGAGTGCTGCATGGTGGGCAGGCAGCTTGACACTTAGTACTTATGTATTATTACTATTAATCACTTACTGTTGTAAGCATTTATCTTATGTCTATCCCTAATTCTTTAGTGCAGTGGTTCTTATATTGTCAGCCTTGAAAATGTTGCGAAGGCAATAAAGGTAAAATGCTGCTTAATAAGGTTCTGTAGATCTCTTCCTATTGCCTTTCTTACTACCAATACCATTTGGGAGCCACTGTTCCCACCTATGCTAGAGGCACAGAAACTGCCACAGTTCGTCATTGAATTCATCCCACAAAGTCAATGGGATTATTAAAGTACAGCAACACATCTGCCTTTCATGATGATACCTCCTGAGACCTATTTGTCTCTTTAGTGACTGATTGGATCAGTCCAGGATTTTGGATTGCGAGCTGCTGGGATCAGGGACTGCCTTTTACAGACCCTTGTATAAACAGCAGCAGCGTTTATGGCTATAAACTGCCAGGGAGACAGTCACCGTGATGGATGAAGATCTTCTAAGGTTTGGATGCTTAGGGATCGTTTTCTTAAAATAGACATCCCCAAAATAATCCACAAGAGTATATAAGTCTCTAAATCTTTTGAGAAAGCAAAGTTTAGGCTGGAGATCCCATGTGAGCAGATTTTCTTCTCTTACACTTCTTATTCTGGCTTGTCTGTAGTGCTTTGTCGGGGTGTTTCTGGAAACGTATGTGCTCTCATCCTTCTAGTTCCCGTCACAACCAGAAAGAAAAGAAAGCTCAGAAATAATTAGTATTTTATTAAGAAAAAGAAAAAAATAATCCAAAGCTTGAAAAGCTTTTATAAGTGTGTTTTATTTTTTGATATAGCTGCAGTCTTTGCCATTTGAACAGTACAGTATTCTGCTGGTAGCTGAGAAGCAGGAAATCAAATAAGTAGGTATGAAGAAGAAAGGAGCAGCATCAGTAATGTGTGTGTATATATATGTGTGTATATTTTATATATCTCATATACTTCTAATGTCAATATGCAAGGACTATTTAAAAGAATTTAGGATATGATGATATGCTTCTAATTGTCATACTTTTCTCATCTCAAGGAGTTGTTGCAAAATATAATAGACTGTGAATCTACACAACAAAATGGATGTTGTTTAGCATGTTGGTTTTCCTACTGCTAACTCTCTTGTTGTGCTGAATGCATTCCTCCAGTGCCAGGCTGGATGATAGGTGTAGGCCATGAGACAAGCAACGTGCATCAGTTTTCCTTTGCCAACAGCTCAGCATTATCCAAAAAGAACTTGATGTATGATCCCTGGAGAGCATGGTGTGTAGGTTAGCTTAGATTGCCAAGAAACGTACTGCCAAACTTACACTCCACCTAGGAGCTCATTGGTTTATGCTGGACCTACAGCTGACTCTAGGCTTTGGCAGAGGAATTTAGTGTGCCTCTATTGCAAACCACTTCTCTTTTAAAACCTTTTTGTCGGCTGACGACTGTTAAAACTGTGCATCTGTAACTACAGGTTGCAGCGTTTCGGATGAATGTGCCGATTTCCTTAATCGGTATTTATTTGATAATAACATAATTAAGGAGAGTTGTAATCAGATTTTGCTTGTTTCTGTCCCACTTGCAATTTTGAACAGATGGAATATTCTTATTCAGCTTTTGATCACCATTTGATCTCTGCTCCACCCTCGGAAAAGTTTTTCCTTTTGAGGCATTGCAAGAAGTTATTTTTGTGGATGCATACTACTGAATCTGGGTATGAAAGACAGGACTACATCAAGCTGTGGGCTGCAAATTATTATCTTATGTATACAGTAAACACAGATGATGGAAGTCTTGACCCACAAGTTTGCTTCACTAGACAGATGGATGAAACTAACTAAAAATATGCAAGTTTATTTCATTCCCTGAGGAAGGGCCTTTGGGTCATAAAGTGTCTATACAAACAAATCTTTATTTTTACTTTACTATTATTACCACTAATTTACTAATATTTTGACTAATATTTACAACTTTTTAGTATGTATTTTCAGCTTATCCTTCATTTTATACAGACCATACATTTCTGAGTAATGAGCTGGAATAAACTCCAGTCAGTTGCATAACTAAGCCTTCTGCTGTTCCCCTTTTCTCTACTTCGGAGCAGTCTTGTTTGTATGAAGAGAGGGGGAGTGATGCTAGCTTTGATGTTAACTATATTTACAGAAACTACCCCAAATCAAAATCTGTTTGAAAAAGAAAGCCTGTTTAGAAGGAAGCTGGTAGGACATCTTCTCTAGGAAAAGAAAAACAGTAAGGGTGTATTATAGTAGTGTCTAAAAATTCCTAACAAGACATGAACTTCTACTGTGCTAGTCATGAACAAAAGCATGTTTAGGACAGTCCTTTACCCTTCAGATGTGATAGTCTGTCAGGATCACTCTTATCTTCTTTGCTTAAGAATTGCCACTGGGTAATCCAAGGAAGAAGTCATAGAAGGGAATGAGAGGTGGCCGCAGCTCTTTCATACACAGTGTGTTATATTCTGTACTTATCTCAGACAGATCTCTTTCAAGCCTGGGTTTTATGAACACAATTGCAAGGGATAAAGGGATAAATATCCATTATTTTTACCAGCGAGTGGTTGGGGGACTGTGGCATTAAGCCGTATCCCCTAGAAGTGTTTACAGCCACATGCAAAAACAATGTACCAGGTCCTTTCCTGTGACGGCAGTGGTGAGCGCAGCATTGGGAGTCAGCACTGCCCTTCAGGGAGAGGGCAGCTGCAGAGTTTACCATACAACCTGGTGTAGCTAGATAACACATGGATGAATTTTGTTTAATCAGTTAAATCTATACCCATAGATGATTGAAACTTTGTTACCTTGTATATGTTTTTATTTGTGACTTACTTAAAAAAAAAAAAAAAAAAAAAAGGTGTGTTGGTGTTTTAACATTGCATTTTCAGTTGACAATCTTGATATTTTTGTTGAAGCACTGAAAACAGGTGCAATTTTCCTTTTTTTGCATATAAGGAAGTGTTGTGGTGTTTGGTTTTTTTTCTTATTTTTTTCCCCCATGTAATCTCTTTCCCAAATTGTGCAAAGGGACTAAGCTATGATGCTGAGCATATTTCATTCCAGCTCAGTCATTAAAGCTTGTAACCTTATAGCACTGTAGGCCCTGTGGAAAAAATACTGCAGGGGAAGGTAGCATGACTTAAGGCATTTTTGAGAAGTTTGTCTGGAACAAGATTCCAACAGTGGTCATCTGAGAGAAAAAGTGATAGCAGCACTGGCGTAAATGAGGCTGACGTGCATGACTGGATGATACTTATCTTGTCCCTCTTTCCATGTCTGTAGCTATTCACCTTTGGTTGCCCTTACAATTAATGTCAAAAAATAAGCATTTTTAGGGCACAATTCACTTGGCCCATTCCACATGCGTGTTTTAGGGTGGGACAAGTCAGACTCCATTGACTAGGTCTCCACTGGCTCACAAGAGAGCCAAGGGCAACTCGTTGGAGTAGCCATCTGTATTCCAGATGTGTGCATTTATCCAAATGAATCCCACCCAGTCCAGTGTTGTCTGACATTATTTGCAAGTTAAGAAGCAAAAATGCTCAGTTGGTAACAATGCACTGATCTGTTTCCAATATTCTAGCCAAAGGACTGGAACAGAGAAGTGGTACAGTCAAAAACTGACTTTCCACCTCACCCCTCCTACAGTCAAATAACAAGAAAAAAATCAGGCTTTTCAGCTATAAATCTGAACTCAGCATGGGACAGACAAGGTCTAGTTGGGTGAAAAGTAATGAAAGCGAGCAGAGCACAACTGCTGTCCTGTGTTCCTGTCTTTGTGTCTACTGGTCATGGGGTAAAAGACAGAGGAGTCTTTCATATATCTAAATCCTACTAATTTTCTTTGGCTTCACTGAAATGTGATGAGATGGCTACCCATAATCAGAAAATTTGTATTCCTGTATTATAGCTGGGTATCCCACCTTGCTTTTAAAATAGCAACCGACGCGTGTGGGAACCTTTCTATTGCTGTAGTAGTAGTTGGATCAGAGCCTCGACGAACAACCCAACAGCTGTGAAAGATGTTAGCTAAATGGTTTTAAATAGTTTATATTACTCTCACTGAAGAGCTTAGTGGTAGCATTGTTATGCTCTACTTCTTTTTCGTGTTTGGAACGCCTGTAAAGTTACCTTGTGTTTGAAGCCAGTCATATTTTACACCTCATCTTTTGAAAATTGATTTGGCATAAGGGTAAAATCTGCTTTGTTGGAAATCAGATGTACATTAATTCAATAGTACAGCTCTCTCACAATTTTTGTCATCACTTAGGAGTTTGGAGAACAGATTGTGGAGTGTAGAAGGCAGATGGTGTGGTGGGGTAATGTTAATGCAAGGGGCTAGCTGAGGTTTTTGTTTGGACTCTGCCAGGATCAAGTGCCATCAGCTTTTTCTTAGCAATGTCCACAGCTGTATTAAACAGTTTTGCAGACAAATCTGTAGGAGTGCAGGCACAATAAATTTGGGCGTTGTTACTTCTGCTCTAAGCATTCAGAGATGCTTCCATCTTGGCATGGAAAGAAATACATTTCTATGATTCTTCTGTGAAACCCCTTTTCCCTCCCAGAAGGGGTTTTTGTAGGTTTGGGGGTTTTTTGTTGGTTTTTTTTGCATGTGTCTAATGTAAGACTTAACCAAGAGATGAAAACATGCACAAGGTGTTTGGGATTTTAATAACTGATACATAATGTATTTTTGAGAGCTAATGAATAGCTTTATTCTTGTGTCTTAATCGCTATGTGATTAGCTGTATTTCCAAAAAGTTGCATTGCACTTTCTTGGCCCCTCAAGAAATAAGGTGTTGATGAAATGTCTGTTCTCATGTTTCAGTGTTAAAAATTTGAATTGAGATTTTGTGTCAAGATTTTGCTGACTCACTTGCTTTGTAGGATGTGCTACTAAGATCTTTCTGTCTCCAGTCATGGGAAAATAGGGAAAACAGCTAAAACACGTGAATGAGCATTGTTAAGTAAAGCCATAAGAAAATTCTTCTCTTCTCCCCCCTTGTTTTGATTTTTTTTAAAAGTTCTGGTTGGATCTAATTGTTTTAGGTTATTTTGACTGACTGATAATTAACTAGATTAATGACAAAATAAATCGTAAAACCCACTTAATCCATCCCTGAACAGTTTACCATCTAATTTTCAATCTTAGAAAGAAAGAGATTGAAACAAAGAGAGCAGTGTCGTCCTGCTGGCAGACTGAACTCTAGTTTCAGAGAGAGGTTCCTGGAGTGGGAGAAACAGTGATATGACCTTTATTTACTCTGGTCGGAAATGACTGTCCGTACAAAAGCCTACAGTAGGAGCTTGGAGGATACCTAGCTGACCTTCTGTGTAGATTAAAATAAATAAATATGTTATGTTCATGAAAAATATTAGTTCCTTGTAGAACATTTAGCAGTCAACCAGATTGTTGCTTTTCTTCATGGAAATCTTCAATTTTCTATTGGAAAGTGAACATTTTTGCAAAAAATACACTGTTGTGCCCTGGAAAGCTTTTACTTATCCTCTTGTTGAATCATTTTCACCTCCTTTCTTGAGCTGAAATGAGTAACTATTGAAACATCTACGTAAGACTGAAGTAACATTGGTAGTACACACGAAAGCAAAAGAACACGTGGGGCTTGTCTCTTAAAAGCTGCTTTGTTGAGCTCGATCCAAAGTGTACTGAGGTCAGTGGAAAGAGAAGTACTAATCTGAAAGGGCTTTTGCTTTGTCACAGGGTACTGTGACAAAGTGGTGGTACTTGGTGGTGGGGAGAAAGGCAATTATGCACAGTAATAAGAATTCATTGCCTTTCTATAGCAAACAAAACTTTTGCTGAGAAATTGCATTTTTGCTGTGGCAAACTCTTTCTCAAGTTTTATTGCCCCATAAATGAAGGACTGGGTTGCCTTTGCTGTGGGAAGAGGAGGGAAGAGAGCTGGAGGAGAGGCCTGAAGAGGAGTTGTTCTTGCTGTCAGTGGGTGAGCAAAATAATAAATAAGCTGCAGCAGTGACTTTTGGTGTAGGCAAGTTTCTTCCTACAACTATGGCTACTACCATCCCATGCTCCCCAGTCCAAACTACAGAGCTGCAACAGCCTGGATTTTAGGTTGTCATCAATATAAAGAGGGACTAATCTGCTGACTTAGTGGTTACCAGTCTGCCAGTGCTGAGCACCATCTCTGAGGAACCATGCACTTGCAGCGCTGCACAGTTCATGCACTCTCAAGCTCCCCTCATCTTTCCAGGAGAGAATATTGCCTACCTGTGGGGCCCCCGGCAGAAGAGTCATGTAGTGCCCATGGGTCATGGACCTGGCATTTCCATCACTGGGTAGCAGATGTGAAAATGGCTTCTGGAAAGGTTCACTTGACTTTGGCTGACTTCAGTCTGTCCTGTTTGCTTAACTTCCTAAATGCACGGTAAGGAAGTTGTTAAAGCATGCCCTCTGTTTCTTTTCTTCCCAACAGTGTTCCTCTTAAAAGCTTTAGAAGCTTTAGAGAGGCAGAGATGGAGTTTCTCTCAATCTGTGCCAGCTGCCCATGATAAAAATAAATACCTTTTCTGCTTGTCAAGCACTGCTTTCAGTGGAAAATGATGGCACTTTCAATTTTTATTTCTGTAACCCTTTGGCTTCTGTAATGAAACTTAAAACTTTCTCCATGTCTTTGGCTGCTGCTTTTGCTGAATTAGTATTGTGTTTCCTGCCTTAAATGAACAGCGAGGAAAACTTCAAAGGAAACAAATGGACAGGCAAGGAACGCGTCAGCAGTCAAGAAAAGTCAAGCAGTTTTCCTGCCAGTGAAAGGACATTTTAATCTGCAGTGCCTCCGGTGCAGGGATTAGGTAGTGGTGACTGAGGATGAAGAGGAGTTGGTATGGGAACGTGCCTATTACTCCCAGTAGCAGCTTGTGTTTAAGCAAAGCGTACTCTGTGTTTATATGGCCACCACCACATGCGTGACAGATCTAATTTGCCACCTTGTGAATGGAAAAGTTAATCTCAGTAAGGTGGTTTATTTTTAGTTAGTCTACAAAAGAATAAAATGAAGGAGAAGCAGAGTTGGCCTCACAGTATGCTGGATTAAAAAGTCTAAATTTGTGTGTAGTGCAAAAGCTTTCAGAGCTTATTTTCACTGTGTTTCCTTTCTATAGTAAACACTGCTTCTTTTGGTCTAAGAGCAATTCCTTCTCCTTTCTTAGCACTGAAGCAATCTTTTGAGCGTTTCCTTTTAGAGATGTCTTTGCTTCATTTTAATTCATCAGCATGATTAAGATGTAGGATCTTGATGCCTGGCTGCATTGCAAAGAAGAGATTAATTTCTTAAGGGACCCTTACTGCATCTTCTTGGGATGCTGTTCCTGTAACACACTTCACAAGGGAGTTAGTTCAGGTTGTAGTGATTATTTCCTCTAAACCTGGAAAAAATAGTTACTAGTGGGATGAACTTCAGATCAGCACCTCAGTGTTAGCAAACTCAAAATTTTATGCATTACATGTAGTTACTTGACTTAAACTTCACCTTAGAACAACTGATTTTGCACTATCCAGGATGACTCCATTCCTACTGATGAGTTTATCCTCACTGCATCCTTGCTGACATCAGCAAAGACTTGTGGCCTTTGTCTGCAGGTGAGGGGGAAACTGAGACTCAGGGATCTTTTTGCTCTGCCTACTTGCCATGTAGCCAGCTGGTGCAGCACATAAGGCAGGGATGGACTAGCTGAGAGGAATGAAGGTAACAGTGAGGTCTGGTCACATACTAGCAGCTTCTTACAAAGCAGGGAGCTAGCTGACATGTCCTGGTTCCTGCATGTAGGACCTTCCCACCTGCTGCCTGCAGGGGTGGCTGTTCATTCCTAGTGGTTGTCCAGGATATTTACTTCTTGTAAGTATTTCCATAGCATCCAGGAAGTGCCCGACCCGAATATGGAGAAGCAGGGAGAAGCATTTCAGGGTGTCAGAGAAGCTCCTGCAGGAGCTGAGTCCTAATCATGACAGCAGGGTCCGCTCTGGGCTTTGGCCTTATTCCAGGGTTTCAACTCACGCCTTGGTGAAGGTTTTTTTCCCTTTGTTAGTCTTACCAGTGCATCTCAGACTAAGATGGAATGAAATAGTTCATGGGCCATGGCATGTTGCCGTGTGAATGAATGGTGGATTTTAACAGTTTCCTTAGGAAATTAAAAAAAAAAAAAACCCAAACAACAAACACAAACTAAATAAAGCTTTCTAAATAAAGCTTTCTAGTGTAAGCAAGTGGCTGATGTTTTCCTGCTGGTAAAATTTTGTAGCCCTTATCTCATCCATAAACCATGTGTAGCAGCAAATACTGCTACAAAAAGCTGCCTTGCGGCCATTGAGTAGGACTGATAGAGGAGAAGGGATGGTACTGAAGACACTGCTTGTGCCTATGCCCTTCTCTAAGATCTGTTGTGGGGACACTCCCTTTTTTATGGGCTGACTAGTGTAGGGTGGCCTCCACATTGCCCATCCCTGGTTCCCCTAGGGCAGTCTGGCCACGCTCATTCACTGCATCGCTGTGCTGTGTGGTCACCAGCTCAGTGACTGCCCCACAGACCTGCTCACCCAAATGCATCTCGCCTGTGCAATGCATAGCTGTTGTCAATCCGGTCATCACATGGTGCAGCTGCTTTAGCATGTCCTGGGAGGGCTTGTGCAGCTCTGTCTCTCCTACCTTCTCCTTCCTCCTCCCCTTCCCGTCTGGGGGCACCCTGCTGCTACAGGGCCTGGGATTCACATGCTGCTGTGTATAGCAAAGGGCGGCGGGGGGTAAGCTAGCGGTAGTGGGCTCAACAGGGCAGGTTCCCACAGGCAGTCAAGACCTATGTGTGTGAAAAGTGGTCATGAGAAAGCACAGTCATCGATTTCTAGGCCAGTACCTGCAGGAAGAGAAGCTTGCAGAGAAGTGTCCAGGTGATAGTTGAGAAAACCCAACCTGACACCCCCCCCCCAAACTGTAGAATAATCTGAGCATTCTAGTTCAGGGTTAAAATGTGGCAGGGAATTGTTAATTTAAACAAATTATCTTCAAGCACTGGAGCATGAGTGCTACAATATGGCTTACTAAAATGCCATGAGCCCTGCTCTTTGCTGCTTTTGCACGTAGCCTTTTGCATGTGCTGAAGGGAGCACAGCTTTATGTGCAAGTAAGGCAAGGAAACCTCCTCCCGTGGCATCTAACCAAGGAGTTCACGTTTTTGTGTGAAGATTTATAGCTGTGTAAGAAACATTCCTCTGGATTAGCATGATGATATTTTAGGTATCAGAGTTGCATCGATCAGTATGTGAAGGAAACCTTGACAGGGCAGGAAGCCGAGAGATAAACTCGCATGCCTGCAGCTTGCAGTCGCACAGCTTTGTGTTCAGCGGTACCTATGGCATAAGGCAGCTTGTAAAAGGCAAAATTTTTCCCAAAGGTGTCTCATGGCAGAACTGCTTTTTCTCTGACCCCTGCAGGGAAAAAACCAGACCACTTTCATATTTGTTTATAAAGAAGTGTAGTGGGTTGCATTGCCTGTACCCAGGTAACTCTACATACTAGTATCAACCAGGGTACGAAAAGGATGTTGTAGGGAGTCTGGCCTCTCTACGATGTGTTATATACTGTATAAATATGCTGTATTATGTTGTATTTTGACTCTTACATGGCAGGAGAGAGGCACTCTGTTTGGGATCCTTATGTCCATTAGATGCTGCTCTCCTTGCCCCAGGCTTGATCCTCCTCTGCTTTCTATTGCAGGTCTGTCTGTCTTTGCTGCTTTCTCACAGCCCTTCTCTTTCTTCCTCTTTTTCTCCACGACATCCAGAGTGGATTTGGTCTTTGATGTTTTTATGGCCTTGCTGCTTTCCCACACTATGTGGCTGCCAGGTCTGGTCTGTCACCAATCCTCCTAGGATACAAATGAAAAAGTGTTGTGTTTAAGGACCATACTTGTGCTCTGTCCTGTGGCTTCCCTAACATTCATTAACCATTTTATATCACCGGGTGTAATATTGCAGAAGAATAGTTTTGTGCCCTGTTATCTGGAAGCACAGGGCCTGATGGTGTTATCTAGCAAAGACGTCAGTGTAGTCAGAAACACTTTTCCTTATGTCTAAGCTTTGCTTTACTTGGCTTTCTTGAAATCATGGGCTGCTGTCGGGTGACAACATACATAAAGCTATGTGAAGTCTTCTTGCTCTTTAATAGATTTAGCTAGCAGGTCAGCTCGGGAGGCTTTACAAATCACTTTAGCACCTTTCTTAGAGATGAGCACATTTCTGTTCTGCTGCTTCCAAGTACTACCTTCATCTGTTTACCTTTTTTCTTCAGTTAAATTTTATGCTTTTGGCACGGGGGCTTTCTTTCTGGTTGGTGTTGGGACAGCATCGTTGTCTTCTACCATAAATGAGATTTTTGTGTCCTGTGGTGATGCCCAGTTTCTGCATGCCCAGGAAAGAATTAGAGTTTCTTGGCTTTGACATACTTAGAAACAGTGAAATGTTAAATGTTTGCCTTTTTAAATTTTATTTTATTTTTTAAATCTAATTTTTCTAGGAGAATTCAGAGGAGCCTAGGGTACTGAATTCAAAAGAAATAATGAGAAATGTAAGATTTCCTTTTGTTCCACTGTTCCTCTCACCTGTTGCATTTCAGTTACAGTAATTGCACAATGTGCCATATTCCTATATAATGGCAAGAGATAATTTTTAGTTGGTGTTTCCATCAAAGGTGAAAATTATCTCAAGATTCTCTATTTGTATTAGTACATGGCAAAGAAAAATGCCTCTCTTATGAAGAAGCCATCCATCTTATTTGGATAGGCAGAGGTAAAATTTTGCTTAATGATCTAATCCTGTCCATGTGTCTGTATGTGTATCTCCTGAGCCACTAGTGTCAGAGAATGCAGTTGCTCTCTTGAGTTTTCATTTTCATCAGAGTTTGCTTTTTCAGGGTCAAAAGTATTCTGGGGATTTAATTACACAGTGTGTTTTCCTGAGGATCCCATGGGCATACTGCACGTAGAGTTATATGCCACAGTACTCCAACGCTGTGTAAACAGTATGACTCAGGACATGAAATAACTCGAAGCCCTGGCCAGGCACCTCTTCAGCAAGTCTTTTGCTAACATAACTTTTTCAACAACAACAACAAAAAAATCACTTGTTTTTTAAGTCAGTGCAGGTCTTTCCTTTTATGAGGCAGGTGTCTGATTTTAGAGTTTTGAGCTGCAGACGCAGGTTCTTGTTGTTATGCTTAATGTTGGCTTTATACTTTCAGATGTCAATTTGGATGCATTTTAGACATACTGAAAAGTGGGTATTTTCTGCATCAGAAGATAAGGGGGGACACAGGGATGCTGTAACTGCATAGCAGTAGCAGAGTTGTAACTTCAGTTTCTTGACACTTAGAAATAGACAATGGATGAAGAATCCATTCTAAAGAAGCCATGTTAATTGTCCTACTTGATTATGAAAGATTTTGGTCATACTGTCATGTATGTGTGTTGAAAAAATGGTTCAACTTGGATGAATTTCTGAAAGGTGAGGGGACTGCGCAGTCAGGTCAGAGCAGCGTTGGTATAAACTGTTCACAGGAGACAATGTAAGCGCAGACAACGACACATTGCTTAGTGTGGATCAGCCTGCATCTTTTCAGCAGAGCAGGCCTGCTTCCAGATGCTAGTGATGTGTTATGATCCTTCCCCCCGAGGATTTTTGTGGGAACCTGAACTTCGCTTTAGGTAGACAATCAAGTTCCAAGAAAATTTCAGGAAAGTAGCCAGCCTGCTGCTTCCGCTTACAGACTTGGGCTACAATAGAAGAGTCAAAATGAGCATACATGGGGAATTCTACGTGAAAATCAATGGACAAGGTTGTGTTTCTGCTAGGGACTTAGTCTGGAATTAATTTCTGTGGGTGGTTTTCAGTGTGATCAGGTCAAACTTCAGTGAGTCCATCTACACAGTGCTGTAGTTTTTGTATGCGCTAGTGGTACCGTGCGGATGAATACTCTTAGTATTTTTCACATCTGTAACTCAGTGGTTGTCTGTAAATGAAACAGTTTTTATCTTTCTTTAGATGCCTTGGTTGTATACATATGCAGGTAATATGTTGAAGACTCCAGAGTGCTCCCTTTTCTAGAAACCACTCTTGGTCTTTCATTTTCTTTTTGTGTTCCAAAAAAGCTCTTTACTTTTCCTGGGCTGCTGAGTTGGTTGAGGAGCTTGCTATCCATTGCCTTATTTTCAAGGCATGGGATTTTTAAAAGGCTTCAAAGGTGTGGATTGTGTGCAAAGAAATATGGCAGTGATGTTTGCTCAGTATTGGTATAGTTTTGATCAGAAACAGCATACATTATGTGTCTGAAATAATTTCTGAAAATTATGCTCTATTCTTTTGCTGAAACTACCTATTCATCAAGGAAATGAATTTTGTCTTTTCAGGAATGCAACCTTTAGGACGTGTGGAACTCCTGGGTTGGTTGGTTGTTTACCAAATAAGAAATATAGTGAAAAGGTCTCCAGAACATACTAAATAACTCCAATTTGTATCTCAAAGTGTGGTGAGGAAAAAAATACCTTCTGGATGAAATACCCAAACTTGAATTCATTGCTTCATCTAACCCAAAGAAGCTGCTCGTGCTTTTCATACATCTTTCATAATGTTTGGGCTACAGTGGATGTTTATTGTAGTCTTGCAAGTCGTGAGTCAGTAGCCATGTTGTTGTATGGATTTAATTTTACTAGGGTTTCCAGTGCTTTCCTCAAGTGATGCGATCCCAGCCCTAAAAATTAATCCTTCTGTGGCAGAGACCGTGAAGCTAAGGATTATTGGGAAGGTTGTAAACTCTCTCATATATAAAAAGACCTTACCAAGTAGTCCAGGAAACCTTGTAAGAATTGCATGAAATTATGTCTGAATCAAAACTTCCCCTAGCCTGGACATTTGAGGCAGGACTACTTTATCTCTGTTCCAGAGCCAGATCCATAATGCATTCTTTACTGGTGAAGCCTTGGCCAGCTCTTCAGCTAGAAGACTATTAGCTGGTTCCTAGAATAAGAATGTGGACTCAATGAGAGATTTATTGCAAACAGCAGAGCAAACTGGTTCATGTTAAATAAAAGCATCTGTGCTTTTCATATTAAATATAAACTCCATATTTAATTCAGGTGTCTTTTTTCAGGTTACTGCCTTTACATACTGCAGGAGGTGGGTCTGACTGAACTGTCTGTAGCGCTACCCGCCTCTTTCTCCTGAATAGTACCCAACAATATAAATTAAATTATTTCTCTAAAGTGGCTATTACCCTAGCTCTATCACAATTCGATTTCATGTGCCCCAGCTATCTTTTCAATTTTCTATATGTTTCTGAATTGCATCATAGCCTTTTCTAGTTTTGGCTAAACTTAATAATTTGGCATCATTTGCCACTTCAGTGCTTGCTTATTTTTCCCAATCATTTAAAATTGCGTTAAACAGTGATCCTCACTCTGTGAACGCAAGACTGCACTCTTAACCTCTTGCCGTGTCTCTTCTATTAATGGTTAACATGATGAAAAATTCTGATATGAGCCATCCAGGAAGGGACAGTGTTCATGTGAAAGACAGTGCCTGAAGCATGGACCTGAAGACCTTAGAAGTAAAAGCTTTTAGAAACAGTATCACATCACTAGGAATTTGCCCTCATTAACATCCCGCCCTGAAGTGAGCCACTAAAGAGGCAACAGGTGCAGGTAAGGGCTTAAGTTTTAAGAATACTGTTTGGTTTGGGTTTTGGTTGTTTTGTTGTTTTTTTTTTTTTTTTCCCCAAGAATTTACTTTATTAAAAGGAAATGGTGAAATAATCACCTTTTTTTCCTCTCAAAGATATTCCATGCTTTATAAATGACTTTGGAAGCACTGAAATTTCATCATTGAACATCTGAAGAGAGGAAGTGTCTGCTATTCTCCATGCTTTGGATTAATTCAGGTGTGGTCTGGTTCTTTGCTTTGTCTCCCTCAGCATAAAAATAGACCCCAGAGTGTTCAGTGGTCCCTCCATCGGCCCCCATGAGACAGACAGCAACTTTCCAATTGTCCCCTGTTTGACAAACACAGTACTAAACATGTCTGGGTAGTTACCACCTCTGGCAAAGAAATCCTGGTGTTTGATCTTCAAGGCACACATCCCAACCATTTGAATTGGAGGGATCACTTTATTAGCTGCTACCATTAGCAGTCACCATCTCCTTTGTGAACCAGCCAGCGACTAGCCGGTGTATGACAAGCACTCCTGACCACCCAGTTTGTTGTTTAAATAATCCAGGGAGTTAAAAAAAACTGAGGCCCTTGCACCACCACCACCAAATTTGGCATGGCCTAGAGAGCTTTGTTTGGAGCCGTCGTTGTTTCCCTAAGAGGAAATATTGTTGTGTGTTTAAAGTCCTGGGCAGGGAGTTCAGAAATCTGAGTTGAATCCTCAGCTGTAAAGCAGTAATCTGGTGTGAAGCTGGGAAGGGACTTACAATTTTTCTTTCAGTTTCTGATCTTTGTGTCACCCTTCTCTCTTGCCCTTGGGTCGTCATTCCTGTTTGCTCCACAGGCTTTTTGTACTTTGAAGATAGTCTCTAGCTTGCTTGCAGTTCCTATGGTGATCATTTGTTTTATGTATTTGTGTGTTACTGGAATGCTGATTCTCTGAATCCAGCTCAGAATTCGGTGTGGTTCTGCCAGAAAAATCAATTTGCGCTTTGATTTTTTTTTCTTTTTCCTTTGCACGCTGTTTTTTCCTCTCCCTTTGGGTGTTTTGGCAAAGGCAGAAATTACCAAATCTCGCGGCCGTCCACCGTGGCGCAGAGAGCTTGGGTGAAAGTGTGGTTACTCGCAACTGCCAACGTTGTTGTAAGAGACGGAGCACTCCAGGGTCAGGGGCCAAGGCAATAGATCACACAGATGCTTTTAAGTTGAAGGCATTGATTGTTTGCTTTAAAATTCTTCTCATCTTCCACGCATTTTGTGTGTGTGCACATATCTGCCAGCTGGGCTAAATCAGCCTCATTCTGTAAATACATTTTTTAACAATACTTTCCATCATGTTCTCTATTTGGGACCTTCTGTTGGGCTGTTCCACCCAAATCTATTTAAGTGCTTCGTATAGCCACAGCTTAAATTTTGTACGCCCTATTACAAATAAGAATAAGCTTTTATTTGGCCAGTTGATAGCAAAGAAGTGCGGAGGACCTCAAGCTATAACACCTCAAGCTGTGACCTTGCTAGATCTCCTAAGAGAGATCCTAGCAAGCTGGGAAACTGCATGGAAAAACTTGAAAACTGAAAAGCTGTAGCAAAGTGGGTTTGGGGCTTTGGGTTTTGGCCTTCCTTCCTTTGACTTAACGATGAGCCAGCTTCCCAACATGACAATGCTTTACTGTTGTAGGTGGCTTTTACTTCAAATGAACCAAAAAACTTTAGACTTAGATTATTCCTTCTGACTTAAGGCAGTTAACTGTTGTAAAGCAAGGGCCTCATTCTGCAGTCTGGCTGTGTTGTTAGATGAGGGGGGCAGAAACCTCCAGGAGGCAGGGACTTCGGATCTTGGTGACCAGAGAGAGTGTGAAAGCAAGACAAAACACCTAAGCATCCAGTCATGAATCTCTCAATTGAAGGTGTTTGCTTTGGGATATCTCAGGCCTACTTTTCAGGAGATCCCAGTATTACAGATATTGGTGGAGCCACTATTTCATTTGCCCTTCTTTCCTCCAGCAGCTGGCTCCAGCTTAGCCCCAGAGAACAACCAAGGGAGCCAGAGATGAGATTTTGGTTAAAACATGAGCCTAGGCGGCAGTGTATCTCATGGCTTTTTCGTTGAATGACACTCAGTAACCTGGGGGCATGTGTTTTGGGAAAATCAGAGCTCCCTGAGTATGGCAGAAGGCAGCTGCTTGGAATTGAGTTCCTTGTGGATGCCAGAAATTTACCTGGGTTCAAAAAGCGATCACGTGAATCCATGGTATAATACTTCAAAGATAAACACATACACAGCCCTGGACTCAGGGGTTGCTGGAAGCTGGGACGGTGTGTCAGTGGGGTGTCACTGTGCACTTGGCCTTTGCTTATTCTTCTCTGATAGGATTTGCTATTGGCTGTGATTGGGAATGGGCACAGACTGAGACAGTTCACTGGTCTTACCCAGCACTCTTACCCCATATTCTCATCCTTGTAAATATTTTTAAGTTAATTCTAGTTGAAATACCAGAGTCGTAGGAGATCCTTAAAAAGGTAATTTAATTAATTCAGCATGTCTGCTGGTGCTTCAGTTCGCTGATGGCCATTTTTCAGTAGGCGGTTGCACCAGCAGTATCTTCATCCAAGGCTGCACCCAAAGTATTATATAGTGACAGTTAGAAAAATATAGAAAAGCTGTGCCTGTTGGCACATTACAGGCAGGACAATCTGCAAATGGGTAGGCTCCAGCATCAGAAGGAGCAGGAGCTGACCTGCTCAGGAGGGATGGAGACCGAGTCTGTCCTATAACTAGAGGAAAGAACAAAACAATTTTACAGCCCGATATAATTGTCAATGGGATGTGAGACTCTGAGATGAGTAAGTTAAAGCCAGAGGGCTATTTAAGAGAACATTTCCTCTTACTGTAGTCATCCCTCCCAGTTTTCTATAAATGTCTCATTTAATAAAAAGAAGATGGCGGCAAACAGTTCTGCAGTGTTCCTTTGCAGGTGTGTATTTGTTTCCAAAGACCAAGATGGAGAAGGAAAGGGTTCTAAATTGAACATATTGTTATTAAACAATCCTATTTTTTCATCACTGCTTGCTTTTAAAAATCAGCTTTTTGCACTGCTTCCTGTTTCCATGATCAACTGGAAGTGCTCTTATTACCCAAGTAGGAAACAAGCATTTCGTTAGGTTGCAAGTGACATGAAACTGAAGTCTTGAAAACCCTTCTTCCTTTGCCACCTCTTGTTTAACATTTTCATTCTTCTCCAAGTTATTGTTGCAGAGGCCCAGGATGAATATCTTGGCAATTGTCAAAAGAATGAAAAAATACGTAAGCTGTTCTCTGATTTTATTTTTAGTTTTAAAAATAACGGCTGTGCTTGTGTCTGGTCAAACAGGTCCCTTGACAAGCCAAACAAATTATTTTCTTTTTTTTCTGGATCTAAAAGCAGTCCTCTGATTTAATAAAAGGGGGGGAAAGGGCTCCTAAAAAGGTTAGAGCAACTTTGAAAGACTTTTGTGGTTTAGTATTCAGCATTTTAAAAATGAGGGGGAAAACCTGAACTCCAGGGGGAACGACTGGACTGGGGAAGGGGAAGATAGTGTGATTTCAGATGATATCATTAAGCACTGGCAGATGCATTGTGTGATAGGTCAGGCAGCTGACAAGTGCTCCAGAAAATCTGATTTTATGTGTGATAGCAAAGAGCAGCTACAGCTGATGGCAACGTCCATCTAATTCTCAGAAGGGAAGAAATACAGTGACAGTTGGCTGAAACATCTGACAGCATTTGGCCCCCTCTCAGATAATGCTAAAATTATTAATGTTCTCCTTTCCTGGTATACACAGAAACACTGATTACAGTGTCTCAGGGATTCAGACTGCTTTGATTGTTTTCATCTGTGGAGCCCTGAGAGCTTCTGTGTAGGCTCACGTAACCTGCAAACCATTCATCTGGAATTTTGTAGGTCTGCCTTTGCATAAGTCAAGGGAGACATTTCCCCCCAGTCTGGGGACAAGTGAGCCTGACAGCAGATGAAGAAGGCTAGTTTGATTCTGCGTGGTCAGTTTGAAGAGGTGGGGTGAATGAGCAAAGACTGGTGAATCTTGCAGAGATTATTTCATGAAATATACTGCTAGTGGGGAAGGAAGATCGTGAGATCTTAGTAGTTTTGCATCCTGGAGTCATTGTTGTATCCTTCCACGTCCTAGAAATTGCATCTTCCAAAATAAAGGGGTGTCCAATGCAATGATGGTATCTACTATTTCTATACATTGCATAGGGTTTGAGTCCCAAGGGACTGTAAAACTGAATTTAATTTTTTTTTTTTTTAGTCATGTACAAAGTATAGGGCCTGAAACAAGGATACTTCTGCTCTGAGAAGAGGCAGCTAGCATTTAGCAGGCTTGAAGAGGGATGGCTAGGAGCAGAAACAGTGCCAGAGCAATGCGAATAGGCAGAGATTCGGACAACCCATTAGAACTGATTCAGGAGCAGAGAGGAAGCGCCCCATGGCTTTAATGAAGACTTTGGTTTTCTGATTCATTTGCAAAACAATACTTATAGCAGTATGTCACTTCCTTATCTCATGAGCATTGGATAATTAGAAGCTACATGAATGCTAAATGAGTTTTGGCTCAACCCTACACTGGAAAAAAGTGGGAGCTAAAGGAAAAAGAAAACTAAAAGGGAGAACAAAGGTTGGATTGAACAAAACATAACAAAACTGTTGGGGGGGGGCCCCAAACAAAACCAAACCTGAGACGTTTTCAAGTTAAATATCTCATAGTTTTTTGGGGTTTTTTTTCTGTTTTAGAAAGAGTTGTTACAAAAGGGAAGTAGTAGAATTAATTCTTCAAATTAATTAAATTTCATTTATTAATGAATTAAACTTCAAATTAAACTTCAAAAGCATTTATAAAACCAATGGAAATGGAGGTATTTGGTGGGCTGGTGGTAACAGCTGCTAACCAAGACAGGGAGCAGGGTATTCATCCTGGATATAAGAGGAATATTAGCTTCCCTCTGCTTGGAGAGAGGTAGAAGCCTAGGTGAGAAATCGAAAAATCTGTAGAAGATCAGGTTCTGAAATGATGATTCACAGATAGCAAAGCCATGGCAGAAAAATCTCAGTTAATTCTTCCCATTTAAGTTTCTTCTGGAAATGCCTTCCTACGTGATTCTTTCACTATGGGAGAGTTGTCTCCAGCCAAAGTGGCAGTGGAAAAGGTTGTGTGACAAACTGACGCAATGAGTAACTGTGTTTGCATTTCCAGGACCAGCTGGTTTTCACCCAGAAGTTCTGAGGGGACTCAAATAGAAAATAGCAAACTATCAACTCCAGTTCATAAGCTGGTTTGCTTTTTGGTGTCAGAACGATAAATTTAACAGACTTCATGGAAACTAAATACTGGTTGTCTTCCTTACAAACCAGGGAAATGGTAGAGAGTATAAAAAGAATAGTATTATTTTGTCCATAAATCATATGATAGAATGAGGAAAAAACAGTGCGGCTTTCTTGGGGATATATCAGTTTCTCACAAATCTGTTTGCGTTCACTAGAAAGAGTCAGTGAAGATACTATTCTGGATATTGTGTAAATGAATTTTTAAAAAGGTTTTACAAGCTTATTAGGTAGCCTTGTAGAAATGAAGCTCTCAAGAGGAAAGTTAGTTACTGTTGTGAATTAGCAGCTGATTGAAGAGTGGTAATAAATAGTTTGGTTTTGTAGTTGAAGAAGATTATTGGGGTGTCGTGGAGAACTGTGTTGGGCCTGTGCTTCGTAAGTGGTACGGCAAAGGGATGAATGTGAGATGACAAAGTTTGCTGATGACACAGTAATATTCAGGTTAGGAAAAAATTGTCAATCGCATAGTAGCATTCAGGGTAGAAAACACCAAAAGATGTTATTCCAGGTTTGCAGAAAGTTTTCACAGTGAATGGGCAATAAAATGGCAGATGAAATTCTCAGTAACATATGTGGAATAAACCGTCTGTAAATATATATACACAATTACAGGGTTTAAACTGATTATTAAAATTCAATATAGAAAAGTTGAAGTTATTATGGATAGCTCTTTCAAAACATCAGCTCAAGTGGCATCCAAAAAGTCAGTTCTTGATCAGAATTTATTAGGAGAGAAGTAGAGAGCCAAACTGGAATTTCATTTGTGTTCAGAATATCTATGTGTGCATGCATGTCCTGGGCACCGTCATCTTTTCTACTTTCAGCAAAGCTAGAAGAGGTATAGAGACATAAAGATAGTTAGAGGAGTGAGATATCTTTAGAACGTGATTGGGAAAATTCAAGGAAGAAAAGTCATGAAGACTTTTTACCTAAAGTTTAGGTAAAAAAATAAAGTGTCTGAACTTACATGTATATATCAGGAAACATGTCATTCTATCTTCTCTCTCCTCTTGCAGTCTCCCCCTTAACGTCCCTAAATTGACTCTTGTATATCCCATACCTAGTGGTTCGTTTGATCCTGTACAGCTGCTCTTGGTTAAAGCAGCATTTCTCACCAACCATGGGAGGACCCCCATCACGAGGTTCTGTACTCTTCTGGTCTAGGCTTTGCACTCCAGTAGTGCTATTCCACCTCATATCAAGTGTTCCAATCTTTGGGCAAAAAAGTATGCTTTTGACCAAAACCTGATGGTTAAATCATGAACTTGGTGGTGTGCCCTGAATCAGGCTGAGAGTGGGTATAAACTTGACTTGTTCAAGTCATTCTCATCGTGTGTCAGAAATAGGGGTAATTCATGGGAGAGGAGGATGGGGAAGCAGCTCAAGAGTTCCCTTAGTAGTTTTGTCTAGAAAAAAAAATATTCCTGATGGTTCATAGCAAGATGATGAGAGCGTTTTTCACCCTTTTACAGTGGTGTCTGTGCACTCCTTGGTGCTTCCTGGCTTGAGGCAAAGGGCCTGTAGTCACTGAGGTAGTTAGGAGGGCCCGTGTATTTTGTGCAAGCAGAGCGCGCTCACAGGAAAGGTTTAAGAAATCATGGCTTGGGACTGACTAATCCCCAGGAGGCTACTGGACACTGCAGCGTTGATTGCTTTGTAAACCTGATGGAGAGGAACAAAAAATCTATGCAAATACTTATGAGTGTCTCATCTAACTTCTCTGTGTTGGAGGGTAATTGGCTACCACTGTGGGTGACAGGAAAGAGTTCCTACTTTGTAACTAAGACTTCGTTGCTTCTCAGAGGTTTTCATACTTGTTTGTTCTCTAGTCTTCTCTTGTGATGCCTGTCATGGTCCTGGCAGAACGTGATAACTCAGGTCTGTTTATGGTCTTTTAAAGAACATGGGAAAAACAAAAACAAGAAAAAGGAAAAAAAAAAAAAGCCTGGTAACATGTTCTTAAAGATCTTAATTATGGATTCAAAATGAAACAGTTAGCAAACTAAAGTAGCATAAAGTCATAGTTTGTTTACAAAAAAACCGCAGTGCCCATGTGAAAGGGAAAAGTGGGTATGAGAGGGAAGACCCAAGCCCTATTCCAACAGTCTGTTGACATTGCAGGCATGAAATGTGGTTGTTTATAGTATTTGGCAGGGGATTTCAGAGTAGATTCTTTGCTTTTATCTGCAGGGGGTAGGAAGTGCTCAGGCCCTCGCTTGAGGTGGTTATAAATACTAACTTTATAAAACCACTGCTGAAAGTCTACAGAAACGTGTAGAGCCAGACAGCCAAAGTCATTGATACAAACATATTTGGGAACTGGCAGAGTCTACAGAAGAAAGGAAAATGACGGAGCCTGAAGGCTTTGTTACTTATCCATGGCATCGATTGCAAAGCAAATGAGACTTCCAGGGCTGGGTACTGTTTCGGTCTCATGCTTTGATTCAGGCCTGTCTTGTTAGGTTGCACTCCTACATCTGATCATGTCAGGAAAAATAATCTCAACGTTGAATTAAACTCACATATGTGGGTTTTCACTGCTGTGTATCATAATAGCTGCTTTCATATTTGCTAATCTCTAGAGGCATTGAATTCAGGAAAATACTATGGGAGAATGGGAATGCAGCACGGTGACGGCTGGGTTGCAAATAGAAACTGCGTGTTTCACTTCTGTATTAAGATGAAATGCAGAATATAATGTCAGGGCAAAGAAACCCAGATATTTGCATCATTATGAGATAACGTAATGACTATGTTTTACTGAAAGGAACAAAGTTTTAGTGGCTGAACAAATCCTCTGGCAGCAGCTGCTTTTTCCATTCCAAACACTTTTTTTCCCCCTTGGGCTGTGAGGAAATCTTGCGATGCTGCTTGTAAAAAGTAACACCGGTGAGTTGACATTATTTAGGGGATGGGAGGTCACGCCAGCTGCTCCTCAGTGAATGCAACAGATGTTCCTTCCTAAAAAGGACATGCTGTACTCTTTCTCCAGTGTTCTGGTGTCTCCAAAATACTGGATATCAAGTGCTGCAGCTTTTGCGCAGAAGTCTTGGCATTAGGTATTTATAGTTACTCCTACACAGAATGACTCAGCCCCTCTTTTACACAAAAGAACACGGTTGGTTAAAGCCTTCCAAAAATTGTCAAGTGGGAAAACTTTACAACTAAAATGGATCGTGCCTCAGAGGTTTCACTGCTGTATATTGTGATTTGCTAATTAAGTCCTTTGGTAGTCTTGCTACTTTGGTTCTTTTCAGTGGAAACAAAAAAAGGATGAAGATATCCTCCCTTAATGAATTTGCTACTAAAAAACCCCAAATCTGATCTGAGGACACACAGGGTTGGTTTTAGGCTGCTACTGGTTAACATCCGCTGCTTCTGATGAAATACAGTAAGTCCACTGGGAAAGAAAGATGCTGTAAATGTAGTTAAGAAAATGTGCTGCATTTAACTTCAGGCTTGCATTTAAACTGACATTATATATGGCCAGTCTCCTTGCTACTGTCCCCAGATTCCACCTGCTGTGTTGTGTGATGAATCTTTATTTATTTGCTTTGATAAATGAAGTAGCAACGTGTTTTTTAGATGAAGGTCCATTAGTCTGGTGCTCAGTACTGATTTGGCCAGTTACCAAACAAGGTGATGCTGGGAACTGAAAGGCTACGAAGCAAAAAGAGTGGTCACTTCTATATTGCTACCCCTACGCTTCCTCTGACATTTGGAATAGGACTTGCTCTTTGCAGTCCAAAGCAAATAACATCTAACTAATAATACTTTGATTTATTGGAAGTTGGAGATAATGGGGAGGTAGTGTCTTCTTTGTGCCAGGAATTTAAAAATGTCAAATTTTTGGTTAAAAGATGAAGTTTAAAGGTGAGGGGGTGATGGAACAGGCTTCTGGATGTGTTCTAAAATGAAACCTGTGTTTTTTCACCTGCCAGTTCTGGAGTTAATTCCCGCCCTCCTCCATTTTAATTTTTTTTTTTTTTAATTTCAACAGTACTACAAGGATTATTCAGTCACTGAATTTATGTGCTTGTACACTTCATTTCCTAAGACTATGGTCAGAGGCAATTCTGCAGGATGCAGGTGCAACATGAAGCCCCTTTCTCACCTGAGGTTCAGTTCAAGCACAGGTTTTATAACTTGCAAGGCATTGTGAATTAGCAAATTAAATCACTGTAGCAAGACTTTGAGCATTACAAAACTGAATAGTCCATAGTCCCCAGTCATGTCAACTGGAGTTTGCTACATGCACTCATTTCTGTGTTTGACTATAGAAAGTTCACAGAGTATACTGGAGCTCTTTGTCTGATTTTCATATGACTTTAGGTTGCGCTGGGACAAATCTAACTGCTGCTATTGTGCTTTTAACTGTTCAGCTTCCTTCTTGTTTAGAGTAAATAAATTGGAGAAGTTAGTGGGAGATGGATGACTTGTAGAATGGCAAATATTGAAAACATTTTAAATCTTTCTTTCAGTTCTTTTGGACAAAAAAAAAAGAGGATATTGGCAGCTAGTCATATCACCTTTCTTAAACCTTGCTGTTGATTAGATTCTGATGACAGAATTTAGTCTCAAAGGTGAAAATATCAGAGATGAGTTTCTCATGAAATTTGTAATCTTTCCTGTGTCTTTTTCATCTGAGAAGCTTCCTGGGTTTTTTGTATTAAAGAAAAACAACAAACACGACCCATCCTGTAGATGCAGTGTTTCCACTCATGTTAGCAACACTCCTGATCATTTGGTGAAAGTCCCGTATTTCTTTCTGATTTAATGTCCCATTGCAATTTTGATTTTGAAATTGTTTGCCATATTTAGTAACCATTCTAGTTTTCTTGCTGCTTTTCATTCGGTGATTTTCCTGCTCTCTATAGCAGTACTCAAATCTTGTGCCAACGTTGCATCATCCATTATGCAGCTGAATCTGAAAGTAGCATCGTCAGACTTTTTGGTTTCTTTTTAATGGGAACTGCTGTGGTTCTGAAAACTCTTGGTCTGGAAATCGTGCAAGATTAAATCCTCCAGTACAGCACAAGCTCTGGAAGTGCAAGGTCTCCTTCAGTGCCCTGCTGCTCTGTCTCATCATTGCACACCCTGTCTGCAGCCACTGCGGTAACTACATTTAAGATTTGTACCTTGAACCCCAACAGCTATAAATCAGGAATAAGTCCTAATTAACCTCCTCTCCTCCTCCACAGGGTTACTGTGAAATGACAACACATTGCACAGGGTTAAAAAAAAAAAAATATATATATATATATAAAAAAAAGCCCCATATCCTATTTCCCACCACCTGAAACAGCCTGCACCTGGGTTTCAGGCTGCACTGGTGGCCGTGCTGTTGGTACACAGGGGCTTGGCTTCAGCCTAAGAGCAAGACTATTTTTCTGCTGGTCAGATGTTGCCTCTGAAGCCTGTGGTGCTGAATACACAGTGAGGTTGTGTGTTGTTCACCCAAATGCCATGTTTGTATTTGTGCGGTTTGCTCTGAACATAGTTGGTTTTTTTTTTTTGTGATATGAGTTAAATGATGAGTGGTTACCCTGGAGACAATTCAGTATTTCTGTGAGCCTCACAGGAAACAATAGCCTCGTGCCTTGTTTTTAGCTCAGATGTTTTCCTCTTATTACTAAACAGGATGGCTATAGGAATTCAGGTTGAAAAATGTTTTGCTTTGAGTTTGTAAAGTGTTTCTTCCTGGTGCTGTGCAGACATTAATTAATCAGTCTCAAGAAAGTTCCTTTAAGATAGGTGAATAGCATTATCTCTATTTTACAGGTGCAAGAGTGAGGTAGTGAGATAAAATAATTTTCTCAAAACCACTAAGTGTCAAAAAATCCTGGGATTAAAACTCTGTAGTTTGGCTCCATTTCAGCTAAGGTCCAACAGGAGCAACAGGGCCAAGTCAGGCAGTGAACAGCAGGACCTTGGTCACATCGCACCTTGTGCAAGCTGCACCTGAGCACCAAGGTCCCCAGTGATGGGTTCATCGGACATAATTTGTATCAGAATCAGTTATATTTATTTACTTAAATTGTTAGATGGACGTACTGGAATTTCTTTGTTGCAGGAGTTTTCTGTTGAGCATTCGTCTGAGCTGTTTAGATGTGGCCAAGAGGCTACGTAACCTCCAGAACTGTACAGATTTCCTGAGGGAAGTAATTTTTGACCTTTCTTCTCAGTTTTCTTGGTCTTTACTAGACTGCTGAAGTAAATAGAGTCTAGGTTTGAAAGCAAAACCAGACAAGGAGAGAACACAGTGAAATATTTTGTCCAGACTTGAAAGATTCCTGTGACTGTGTTTCTCCTTGATGTAGGCTGCCTCCAGTCAGTAGCTTTTGGTAGGTTTTGGTAGAGAAAGGTATTTCTACTTCATGTGCGATACTTTTGATATTTTGAAACTTGGTTTTGTTCCAGTTTGGAATGAAAATGGCAAGTCTTGCTGGGGAGGGATGGCGACTACAAAGGTGTATTGTCCTCTTCTCGGCATTGGCTGCCTTGCTGCTCAATGTTCCCAGACTTAAGGTGGTTTGCTTAGCTGGAGGTTGGTGTATAAATATTTATTAATCTAAGCACAGAACTTAGTTTTTACGGCTGTGCCCATACTAGTGAATTAAGCATCACTGGGAAGCTCCACTGGCTGCTGTGGTTCAGTCACCTGTGGTGCCACATTGTAGAATAGCTCCTGGTGTGGTTTTGGACCAAAGTAGCCTTCTCCAATGATTCCTGGGCAGACACTGGGAGATGGCGTGTGTCGCACCCAGCTCATGGTGGGTCGTGTGCGTGAGGCTGGGAGGGAAGAGAGTTGCCAGATGTGTTTGCTTGTGGTCTTATCTCTTCCCAGGGGGGCTGCTCAGCCTCTGGAGTTAGGGTGGGGATGTATTTAGCCTATTAAAGATTTTTAAAGGGATTAAAAGCTGTTCTTCTGTTACTGATTTTTCTTAAAAATAGCTCTTTCAGGGATCCAGGCTCATTCTGAAGAGATGCTTTTTTTTTTTTTTTTTTTTCCCCAATTAGGCATCAAGTTAGAAACAAGTCATTATACTATCTCTGCTGGTGACTTAGCCCCAGAGGAGCCACCATGTCAGCCAGTGGGGCATTTCATACTGGGAACAGCATTAGCAGGCACTCTGCCATCTACTTTTCTCTGTCAAGCTCCTCCAAAGGCATACCATGATTCCCCAGCGGCAGCTCAGACAGCTACGGGAGCTGTGGGGGACTGATTTTGGTAGCGTGCCCTTGCAGTTAAAAGACAAGAGGAAAGCAGAACTGGAGTGTGCTCCCTGCAGCCAAACCCTGACGCCACGCTGGCATTGCAGCTTGTCCCACCTGGCCCTGAAGCACGCGCAGCCACGGTGCATGCTGGCATCAGGCAGGGAGGATTTACAGAGATGTGTTTGGCAGTGGAGGGTTTTGGTTGGATTTGCCAGATCTGCAGGCAGATCTCAGTGGCCAGGGTGGTTTTTGAGGGTTCCCACTTCGCTTTCATGTGGGGACCCGAAGGCCCATGGCATCCCACGCTGATTTTTCCCTCTGTCCCCTCTTCCTCCAGTGCAGGGAAACCCTCTGCCCCTCTCAGGGGAACTTGTTTTCTGTGTCCGTATGCGTTTGGGTTCTTTTATTTATAATACTGTAAGTGAGGCTAGTCATTAAATCAGCAGCGTTTTCCCGAGGTGTGTTTTTTCCGTTCAGGGGAGGCTCTCTGGAGCTATTCCAGATCACATGTGAAAGCCTTTTTTTCCACTTTAGCAAACCCATTTTACCACAAGCAGTTCCACCTGGCCCTCCTCCCGGTGCAGAGCTGCGCCTGGAAGGGAAGCACCATACTGTCCCTTGCACAGCCCTGGTGGCATCAGGCAACGAGGTCCCCTCCACGTGTTAGTGAGGCACGTGAAGCCCCTCTGCTGCACAGTTTCTGCAAGCCACCCCTGTCCATAGGGCTGCACTTGGAGTTAATTTAAGCCTCCAGCGGGTTTAATAATTCTCAGGGGACATATAGGTAGTGGCCAGTCCCCAGAGACCTGATGGAGATGAAGGATTAATAAAGCACATTTATCTGCGGTCAGGAAATGAGTCCCTGGGAAGTTATGAGTCTGTGCATTTTGAGGCTTTCAGGGTGGAAGAGTGCAGTGACCCTTTGATAATTTTAGAAGGGAAGGACAATAGCAGAGAGAGCACTGATACAAGTATGTCCCTGCAGTGCAGTGTGTTCTTTGATGGCATGGGTTTAATGAGAGAATGTATGATTCTTTCAGTCAATAAATCATGATTTCTGCATCCCTTCTAGAAGCTGGCAGTAGCCAAGGCTGTACCCAGGAATGTGCTTAGAGAATTAAAAAAAAGTAAATTGGAGAAATGTAAACATATAAATCCTTTTGCCAGCTTTTCAGGCAGTCCTTTTCCACTTGCAAATGTCCAGAAGTCCCTCAAATTGCAAAACTGAAGCTACATAGTTGTCAGGAACTTGGTTTAAAGCTAATTTAGCTACCACTCCAGAGTTATACTCTTAGGGTGTAAAATAGATAATTAGATAATGACATTTCCCAAATCCTGCTGATTATTCTCATTTATTTTATTCTGAATGTTCTTTGCTTTATCTGCATGTTTAGGAAACTCTGTTTCCTTATTTTAAAAATGTGTCTTTTCATGTTCACATTTTTTATTATAAGTTGTCTATACCTTTGATTTCAAGTAAACTACTTTTTTTTTAAGGTAGTTTAAGAAAATGAACAGATCAAGACGTTTAAATCTCTTTTTGTATTGTTTCCCTCTCCTGTGGTTTTTATTCATATGAAATGCGATTCTTCTGAAAGGCATTACTTGGAACAGTTTAAAAGACTGCGTTGTCTTTAAAGTATAAAGAAGGGATCGTGTCTTATGAATATCATGCCAAGGAGGGAAATGTTTCTCCATTATTGTGTTGTTCTTGAGGATTTCATATTATCAGGTTGAAGGGACCTTGACAGGCTGTAGTTTGTACTTTGTCACAGGGCATTTTCTAACACTGTGAGATATACACACACACACACACACACACACACACACACACACCATCTGACCCTGCCCTGTTACACCCTCGGTACACAAAACTAAAGCAATCTTTTTGTGCCAACCCTAGAAGAATCCAGAAGCTATCCCAAACCCAAGCCCTTTGCGTGTCTTGTCTGTCTGATGACTTTGGGCACAGCCTTTATGTCATTTGGATCGATCAGCATTGGGTGGCTGGGTGACTTTTTAGTGGGAAAACGTTATGCTTTAAACACGAGCTTTGGTGGCGAGCATGGTGGCTTACAAAAAATGAAACTAGTGTCCCATTGTAGTCAGCTCGGCACAGACAAAAAAAGAAAATATGTTTTTTCTTACTCTGCTGTGTAAGATGCATGACATGGCAGTTGTCTCTTTTGAGACAAGAATAGTCAAATACGTGAGGCAGACATTCGTATGGCTTAAAATGGTAGGAACTTCCTGGTAATAATGCCATAATTCTGTGTAAATGTATTTGCATGAGGAAGAGATGTAAAGAAACTCTAATACTGTTTTTTGTAAAGAGAGATTTTTATGATAGAGACTTTGTTTGGGTAAAAATGGGCTTGGTTTGAGATGCGAACAGGTTGCTGTAATTGAAATATGCATTTTCACATCTTTCAGATCCCTGGAAGGAGCAATTTCATAGTCTAGTAAAGCTATGTAAACTCTGAACGACTGCAAGTTAGCAGTCAGTTGTACTGCCAATAAGCACTAATGCTTTTCCATATGAAACTCTGCTGTGAATTTCTACAGTTCCTGTAATACACTTTAAAAATGTTTGTCCGTCGTAACATTTATCTTTGGGTTTATCAGAAATGGAACCTGAATCAAGTCATACTCTGTGGGGTGAATGGTGTTTGCAAGTGAGAGGAAAATTGTAATGTAGGAAAGTTGAGACATTATGCCTAAAAGTTACAGGGAATAAGGAGTGACTGGGGTTTCCAGGAAAGAACAAGTTATATGCAGACAATGACGTAGCCTTGAGAAAAGACACTATGTAGAAGTGGAAAAGATAGGCTTTTTATAAAGTTACATAAATACCCAGAAGTTTGAAGATCAGAAAAATTCAGTTTTTCAAGCTTTGGACATTTCGTGCTACAACGTTAGAAAGCATAATTTTTCTGTTTGTATGCTCATGTGGGAAGAGACAGTCTAGAACAAAAGGGTTGGGTTTGAGTCCTCCAACTGTGGTTGATGCTTTGTTTGTTTTTTTTCATCACCTTATGCTCAAAGTATTTTTCTGTTTGGGATAGTAATTTCCATGGGAAATGGTTGTGAATCTTCTCCTCATTTTTATTACCACTTTTTTTTCCCCCTCAAATTCAGAATTAATTATTTCTAAATAGAGTTTTGGGGTTTTTTAAGTTTTGTGAGTCCTTTCAAACTTTTCCTTAGAGTCACAAAGAGTTTTGAGAATTCTTGTTTAGTCACCAAAAGAACTCATGATTTTTCTCCTTCAGTTTAGCAGATTTGCTGAACCTTGAATATAAAAACATTTATCTTTCTATCACAAGAGAAAGAGAAGCAGTCTCCAGAGTCCTGCTTATCTGTAATTACAGCCATAATCTGCGGTAACCTTTTATCTCAAAGAAAATTGGTTTAAAAAGGGAAATGCTATGGAAGCAAGGAATATAGACTTCGTATTTAAGTAGCTGGCTGATAATTAAGTGATTTGGAAGAGGTCAACCAGTTCTTTGCAGTAATATTTTAAAGTTCAAGTGACCAAAAATAGCACTGTTTATTCTCTTGTAAACATGGACAAAATTATAGCTTTTACTTTGCTGCCTTTTCAAAATGGATGCTTGGCCATGGTACAAAGTGATATATGGATGTTTCTACAAAGGTTTATTTGTTGGCTAAACCAGCAATTTATCTCAAATATAGGAAAAATAAAACACATTCTCTTTTTATAGAATTTTTATAGTTTGAAAAAAACCCCAAAACACAAACTTTCTAACCAGCTGCAGAAGATACATGAAGAACAACTAAGGTGACATTTAATAAATATGGTTAAGTAAATATAATCACTTTTAATGTTTCCATATGATTCCCATTTTGACAACTGGGAGTCATCAGAGCTCATAAGCTGAGCCAATGCTATTCAAATTCAAAATACTACCTGATATTTTAGCAGTGCTGAATTCGGGGCAAATAGTTGATCCTGCGCACTTTAGCTGCAAGCAGAAACACGAGACCAAGCCGTTCCGTGAATTGTCTGCTTCTGCTTGAGCTGAGCATATCCTGTACCCTCTGATCTCTCTCAGCGTATGGTATGGGAGCTGAAACATGTCCTTTTTCAAACTGGGAAGTACAGACATGGATAAAATGTTTAAAGCAGAGATTTTTGGATTGCTAGTGTATCTCCTCACCATAAGAAGGACTGGAACCATGTCAAGTTATTCTCGGGAATTTTTTTTGGCCTCTATTTATTGTGCTGAAAATCAACAATGAAATCTTAGAAAAAAGGCAGATCAATGTAAATTCAATAGCCAAACAAAGTAAAAACTGTCTTCCTTTCCAAAGATTTGATTTTTTTTTTTTTTTTTCAGCTGGGTTGCTAGGCTGTTGGGGAGAGGTCTGGGAGGTCAGGTTGGTTGCGTGCATCCTTCAGCCTGCATTTTTCAATGAGGACATCCCCTTGCAACTGTGTTGGCCTGCCTGACTTGGATGGAGTTCTTGTGCCTGCTTCTTCTCTGTCTCTTCCATTAGCTTGTGACACTCTTCTGATGTACTCTATGCAAATTAATAGTTACTCTGTGGCCATAGGAATGTAAACCATTATGGCATTATGAAGCCTATTGCAAGATTGGGACTTGCTTTTTTTTTTTTTAAAAAAAAAAAAAAAAAGATTGTTGATTGTTTAACTAGGGAAAAAGGAGGAGGATTCAATTAGGGTAATGTTCCAGATGATTTACAAATATCCTCTAATTGCATTATGTTGCAAAAATACTGAGAAGCCTGGATCCCAGCAGAGAACATTAATACAGCTTTCATGTGTCTTGTGACCCCACCCTTCACTACTTTGATTAAACAGCAGGAAAGGAAAGAAAACCTCCCTCGTAGCTTTCCAAAACAATTGCAGTACTTTTGTTCCTCTTGCTTTAGTTTGGCTTGCAAAAATTACAGCTTTGGCTTCATAGCAACTGCTATAATTACAGCTGCAAAAGGATTTCAATTATAGCGCCCTTTTTTTCACACTATCATACCTTTTCAGCGGATTGCTTTTTGGGGAATAAAATTTTCCGTGTGGCGTGGCTGTGAGAAGTAGAAGAAATGGGACTTTCTCTACTTGTCCTGTGGTTTGGGGAAGTTTGGAAAAATCCACACTTGAGCTGTTTTATTTTTTCATCTTTTTAATGTCTACAGAGACAGCTTGCTTTTGACACAATGAGTAAATGCAACTGCTGAAGACAAAATAGTCTTTCTCAAGGAGTATGTTTTAAAAGTTTGAAAAATAAAAAGTGCTTACTAGTAAGCTCATAGTAATAAAATAAAGGTCTAAAAGGTCTTTTGAGTGCTTTCAAGGGAAGGGCTTTTACAATCAGAGCCTAAAAACGCATCCTTTTTGTGACCAACTGGAGTTAGGATCTGACACCATGTAATGAGGATGCCCCAGGGACAGCGTTGTGGGAAGAGACAGTGTCAGAGAGCTGCCATCCTGTTGAGATTTGGGGAATATCTATGAAAGAGGTGAAGCTACCACAGGGGGTTAAAATCCTTCAGTCTTTGAATAGCAGCTGCAATAAGTGCCCATCCTGTCACGGGCAGGGGGAAGGTGGTGAAGCCTGTAAATGATGAAATATGTATTTTGAAAGGAAAAGTACCTGAGAAGACAGCAAGAGTGGATATCTCAATGCCTAACTCCCAGGTAAACTGTCCCTCTGCCCTTGATGGCAGGCTGTCCTCAGAACAGGGATTACCCGGGTACATGGAGCTCCCGTGGGGAAGCCCACTGCCACGGTGAGGGGCACATTGCAGGTTTGCACAGCAGTACATCCGCAGAACGTGCTCTTTGGAGATCCCTCAGCAAAGTCAGGTGG